>NC_141138.1:148672148-149274648 GCF_053477565.2 Lygodium microphyllum | reverse complement strand
GGCTCGGTCTCGCCATGGATGGTGTGAACCCATTCGGTCTGCGCTCAACTTCTTACAGTGTGTGGCCTATAGTGCTTGTCAACTACAACATTCCTCCATGGCTTTCTACGAAGAAAGGACATCTCATCCTTAGCTTGCTCGTCCCGGGCCGCTACAAAGTAAAAAATATGGACGTGTATCTTTGTCCATTAGTCAATGAGCTTAAGATTTTGTGGGAGGAGGGGGTCATGGTGCAAGATATGAGCAGGCGCAATGGTCGGCGGTCAGCCAACATTCGAGCCATTCTCATGTGGACGATGCATGACTTTCCGGGATTAGGAGAGTGCTCAGGTAAGCAGACCTTTGTTCTCACTAGTAATATCTATATTTTATTTCATTCAATCAAGTATTCACTAGGTCGTGGATCGCCTTGCAGGTCTCGTTACCTCAGGTTATCATGCATGTCCATTGTGTGGGCCACAGTTAGACTCCCGAAGGTCACGAACCATGAAGAAGATGGTATATCAAGGACACGCCGCTTTCTTGCCGGAGGATCATGAACTCAGGGAAGGTTTTCTTGGACGATCTCCAATACGTATGAACGCTGCAAGCTGGTACGAGCTGAAAATGGTAAACCCGGAATCACATCCAAATGGAATGCGACAGTTCTCAGTTTTCTACGAGTTGCCATATTGGACCCACTTATAGGTCAACCACTTGTTGGATCCCATGCATATTTTCAAAAATGTGGACAGCTTGCTATGGGACCATATCACAAGAAAGAGAGACACTATAGGGTCACGAATGGATTTAAAGGAGGTAGGTAAGATGGAGGCGCTTTGGCCGCAGTCGAGTGCTGAAGGGGGAGTGCAACTTCCTCGCGTTCCCTGGGTTTTGTCTACCAAAGAAGAGCGCATTGTGAAGCAAGTAATCAAGTCTATCCGCACTCCGGCGGGTATGATGCGTTCTCTCAGGTCCGCATTTTCTAAAGATGACCAAATGTCTGGGCTAAAATCCCATGATTGGCATAAGATATGTCAGGTTTGTGAATAGAATGGATTTTAATTAGCGTGGACATTTTGAAATTTGAAAAGTGACCATTATTCTTAATGCTTTCTCATTTGTGGCAGTTTGTCCTACCGATCGCGATCACGGGATGCCTAACTCCAAAAATTCGCGGGGCCGGTTACAAGTTGTCGACTTTGGTGCAATGGATCTCACAGAAAGAGATTAAGACGTCCTCTATTGAATCCGCAAGGCGGGGAGCAGTTGAGACGGTCTGTCTCTTTGAGAAATACCTGCCCACTAGCATGCTCACGATACAAGTTCACCTTCTTGTGCATCTTGTGGACGAAGTGGAGATTGCTGGACCTGTCCATACGCGACGAATGTTCTTCTTGGAGCGCTTCATGAAAACCCTGAAAGGATTTGTGTGACAACGAGCTCGTCCGGAAGGTAGCATGGCGGAAGGTTGGTTGGTGTCAGAGGCGTTAGTGTATATCTCACAATGGCTACCAACGGTGGAACCAGACAATGAAATGTTATGGACGCTGAAGGACGATGACAGGCTGACTGGAGATGTGGTGGTTGAAAATGGGGTAGAAAAAAGAATGGATGCCTCAATGGAAGAGAAGGTGAATCGTTTTTGTATGTTGCACCATGCCTCCATGGAGACGTGGCTTGCCAAGTACCAGATTGCAAGGCAAGATCGAGAGGAAGCGCGAGCTGAATTTTGACGCAGTATGCGTCACCGACCGATTCGATATCCCGAAGGCATGGAGGAGATGCCACGGTTTATGTCAACACGATGGTTGCATGGAGCCTTGACCGCAGCATCCAGCGAAGGGACAGAGGTCTCAATGGAGGAGTGGGAGTTCTCGAGGGGATGTAGTCCAAAGGTAATGAGGGGTTTAGAATGTGTCGTATCTAAATTTGCTTGCTACATCTAATTTGAGTGTTTCAATTTGCAGTACAAAATATATAGTGTAGTGTGATCGCGCGGACGGCATTTTCGAGTGGAGCATATTGACCAAATGCGCTCCACAATGGACTGTGGTGTCATGGCAAGGTTTGAGCAAGAGAGCCGGCGACGAGCAACGGATCCGAACACGGTTGTGGATGAGATGGAGTATTTTGGGAACTTGCAAAGTATTATTACAGTGGATTACCATAGCTTTTCCATGATAATATTCGATGTGCAGTGGTTCAAAGTGGTACTTGGAGGAGCTGGCGCAACAGTTCAATGAGGTCCATCTGGATTTCTCGAAATAGATTCCGAAAAAAAATGGATAGATTTGCGCGACACCTTTGTGTTGCCGGCCCATTGTGAACAGGTACAAATAGTCATTTGCTTGCTAATTGTAATACGACATGGTTTATGTCACAATGGTTTGAAGCCGCTTTGTAAGTGTTTATGAACAGGTAATCTTCTATCCAAATCCCCGACAACCTCGATGGTGGTATGTTATACCTTCAACTCCTCGAGGTGCGAGAGTATACGATCAAAGCGATGTTCCAGGCATAGATGAAGAAAATATGCAAATAGAGGGATTGAAATTACAAGGGGTGGAGGCCACCACAAGCTTGGAGCCCACATCGGCTAACAATGATGGAAATACAAGCTTGCACGCGAGCTATGGCGGGAGAGCAAGAGCAAGAAAGAGAGAGACAAGAAATGGGAACTCCAACAGTCACAATGTGTAACCGGGCCTTCCTTTATTCAAACTGTCACTAAAAGAATAAAGAATAAAGTGACGTGACGGGCGCCCGCCACCTGCAGTGTGCAGTGGCGGGTACTGTCAGTGTAGTAATACACGGGGCGGCACGGCGGAGGCGCCTTTACCCCCAACAACCTCCCACTTAAAGGCGAATCTACCCTAGTGAGAGAGAAAAGAAAAAGAAAAGACAGTACAAATGTACATAGGTACAAGGGATGAGGAAATGTGACATCTCATCCAACACCCATCAACCTCCTGAGGAAGGCAAAGCGCTCAGTAGTGAGGCTCTTCGTGAGCAAATTTGCAGGATTCTCATCAGTGGAGATCTTGACAAGGTCAACAGACCTGTCCTCCACGACACCACGTATGAAGTGATACCTCACCTCAATGTGTTTCGTCTTCGCATGGAAGACCGGATTCTTAGCCAACTGAATGGCACTCATAGAATCCGAATGCAGTGTAGGTGTAGCATCAATCCCAAGGTCAGCAACTAGACGGCCTAACCATATGGCCTCCTTGCAAGCCTCAGTGGCTGCAACATACTCGGCCTCAGTGGTAGACAAAGCCGTACACTTCTGAACCCTGGACATCCAAGAGATAGCCCCTCCAGCATAGGTGAATACATAGCCAGAAGTGGACTTCCTACTATCTGCATGTCCTGCATAATCGGAGTCAGTGTACCCCACGACCCCTGTATCCTGGCTGCCATAGCAAATACACATATCTGTTGTGCCCTTCAGGTACCTCATGATACCCTTCACGGCATCCCAATGTCTGCTGCCAGGTGTAGCCATTAGCGTGCCACAACACCAACTGCATGTGCAATATCTGGACGAGTGGCTATCATGGCATACATCAAACTGCCCACGGCTGATGCATAAGGGATCTTGGCCATCTCGGACCTCTGCTCATCTGTCTGCGGACAATCGGCCTGTGATACCTTCACATAAGAAGGTAATGGACAGCCAATAGGCTTTACGTCCTGCATGCGGAAGCGCTCAAGGACTTTATGAATGTACTCCCGCTGTGAGAGATACAAAAGTCCCTGATGCCTATCGCGCTTAATGCGCATCCCAAGTATATGTGAGGCCTGTCCCAAATCCTTCATCTCAAAGCTCTTCTTCAGCTGAGATTTAAGAGCATCTAGCTCATCATGAGCTTTCCCTACTATCAGCATATCATCAACATAGAGTACCAAGATAAGCAAACTGCCATCACGGGCTTTCTTCGTGTAAAGACACGGATCCATAGCACTCCTGCTGTAGCCCTGTGACTGCATAAAGGCATCAAACTTATGATACCATTCCCTAGGTGCCTGCTTCAAGCCATACAAGCTCTTCTTCAACTTGCACACTAGGTGCTCCCTGCCAGGTTCTGCAAAGCCCTTAGGCTAATCCATATAGATCTCATCATGCAAGTCCCCATGTAGAAAAGCCGTCTTGACATCCATCTGATATAGATCTAAGTCAAGCTGTGCAACCAAAGCCAAGACTAAGTGCAGGGTGGTCATCTTAACCACAGGAGAGAAGACCTCATCAAAGTCCACACCATGTTCCTGCTTAAAACCCTTTGCTACCAATCTAGCCTTGTATGCCGGCTTGGGGTGTCCAGGGGTACTTTTCAGCTTGTACACCCACTTGCATGGCAAAGCCTTCTTGCCCTTAGGCAAGGCAACCAAATCCCAAGTCTCATTCTTATGCAGGGAGTCTATCTCAGACTGCATAGCCCTCTCCCAGGAGTGACTGTCACCCCTGCGCATAGCCTCATCATAAGTGAAAGGCTCTCCTGCATCTGTAACCAAAACATAATGCATAGAGGGCTGAAATCTGTCAGGTGGACGTCTATCTCTAGCAGACCGTCTCACCGCAGGCTCTGCTGCCTGTCTAACTACCTGTCCAACATCCTGGCCCTGTGGAGAAACTGCTGCAGGCTGTACTACTGGCTGTGCTGGAGCTTTAGGCTCCTCCTGAAAGATCACTCTACGGATCTCAACCACCTTCTTAGGCTGCCTGTGCATCTTGTCTTCATGGAAGACGACATCATGGCTGCGTACTATTTTCCGCGCCTACGGATCCCATAGGCGATAGCCCATCTCTCCTGACTCACCGTAGCCAAGGAATATGCATTTAATGCTCTTTGGATCCAATTTACTCCTCTTGTCCTTGGGCACATGGCAGAATGCCTCACATCCAAAGACACGGAGATGCGCATAAGAGGGTGGCTTACCAGCCCAAACTTCCTCTGCAACCTGGAAATCCAATCCACTGGAAGGCGATCGGTTTATGACATGCACTGACGTACTAACTGCCTCAGCCCAAAAACTCGGGGGTAGGCCTGCATGGCTAAGCATAGAGCGCACACGCTCCTGAATAGTCCTGTTCATGCGCTCAGCCAAACCATTCTGGGGTGGGGTGTAAGGGGCGGTCAACTGACGCTTAATACCCCTGTCATCACAAAACTGCTCAAAAGCATGCGAGACATATTCTCCCCCATTATCTGTCCTAAGGCATTTCAGCCTATACCCACTCTGGTTCTCAACAAGAGCAAGCCATCTCTGAAAAATTGCCAAGACATCGGACTTCTGCTTTATGGGATAAGCCCACACTTTCCTAGAAAAATCATCAATGAAGGTAACCAAGTACTTCGCACCACCCATAGACATGCAAGGCATAGGCCCACAAACATCGGAATGCACCAATGCCAAGGGCTCACTCATGCGTGGCCTACCCGATTTCTTATGCGTAGACCTATTCTGCTTACCATAAAGACAATGATCACACGAGTCAAAACATGCATAATCCAAAGGCGGAAGATACTGCAAACCAGATAACATTTTCATTCCTTTCAAAGACATATGCCCCAAACGGGCATGCCAAAGTGATACATGTGGGATAGAGCCCACTGCCAAAACATGGTCTACAGAAGACCCAGATACAACAAGAGGATAGAGGCTGCCAGCCTTGGCGCCTCTAGCAAGCACAAGTCTGCCTTTGATAATCTTCCAGGCAGAATCCCCAAAACAGACATGAAATCCTGCATCATCCAACTGTCCTGCAGACATAAGACTACGCGTAAGCGCAGGTACATGACGTACATCCCTTAGCAAAAAGGAACTGCCAGTGGAAAACTGCAACTGAATATCTCCACAGCCCACAATATCAAGAGACCTGTCATCTCCAAGTCTGACTGATCCAGACACAGTACGGTAAGAGTGAAACCACTCACGGTAAGGCGTCACATGGAAGGACGCACCTGAATCCAATAACCAGCACTGTGCATACATACTAGGTGTCTCAGTCAAGTGTGAAGCATCAGAAGAACTAGCTGCAAGTATAAACTCATCACCACCATCGGACTCTTCAGTCTGCGTGACATTAATTTCCTCAATCTTGACGTTGGACTTCGCAGGTACTATGCTGCGATCAGAGGACTTCTCCTGCACTTTATCTTTCCCCTTATCCTTGCGCTTCTCATTGCGCAACTCATGACACTGTGGTCTAATATGGCCCTTTTTCCCACAATGATGACAAGTGACATTTGCATTGCGTCCACGCGACTTACTACGCGACTTGCCACCACGAGATTTAGACCGACCCTTCTGCGAGTCACGGCCTCAGCCATTACCACGGTCATACCTGTCATTCCTGCCTCTAACTGTCAAAGCATGACTACCACGAGAGGCATCCAAGTTTTTGCGATTCACCTCTTCCTGAAGAAGAGCACTCTCAACATCTGCCAATTTTAGAGTAGCACTAGAGGCACAAAGGGCAGTGCGGAATACATCCCATGACTCATTCAGAGTTCCAAGCAAGAAAAGAGGAGTTACTTCCTCTCCAAAGGTGATATCCTGCGAAGTCAGGTTCTTCAGTATAGCATGGAATTGGCTCAAGTGAGCAGACATAGTCGCATTATCCTTCATGCGCAGATCCATAAGCTGCTTCAACCAGTACATCTGACTCGCCGGACTTTTCTTATCATAAAGATTCTTGATCTTATTCCATAGATCCCATGCACTCTGTGCTTCCTCAAATACATTATAATGTACCTGTTCAGTGAGAGACAATACAATCGTGGACTTGCATAGCTCATCAAGTTCAAGCCAGTCGTCATTGTCCATAGTTTCAGGCTGCTCCCCACTCAACCGAAGTGGCTTAATCTGAGATTTCTGCACCAAAACCTGCCATATTTGACTCTTCCAGTAAGAGTAGTTGGTACCATCCAACTTTGTAATGTTAAAGATGGCACTATCATGCGAAGATGACGCCATTATGCAGGCTGGAAATGCCCAAACAGTCCAAAACTGCTTGCTGTTTTACTGCAGAAACTGCCCAAAAATGACCAAAACGGGGTCCAAAGGGCGAGCAAAGTGTGCCAAAAGTGGCTGCCCACTTAGTACTAGGTGCGGTACACCAAATCAGGATATTTCAGCATGAAAAGTACACCTCAGTCCACCAATAACTGCTTGCTGTAATAAATTGCAGGTATGCAGTCTAGAGAGCAAACTGTCCCAAAATAGGATCCAATGTCAAGCAAACAATGCTAGGTCCAAAGCCGGCATGAAATGACATAAGCAAGGCCAATGACAGTGAAAAGAACATGAGCTCAACACCAAGCATGTCAAAATAACATCTGCCAGTGAAAAGCACACCACCAGACACTCTAGGCAAAGTGTTCCTATAACTGCCAAAACCTGACACAAATAGATATCTGCTCAAAGAGAAAGATCCAAATATGAGACTCAGCTCATAAGCATCCTGTGAACCAAGAGTACATCAATGCATATCCATAAAGATCGGAGTATGATCCCAAAGTCTCAATGTGTATGTAGCTGCTCAAGACATAAACTGCTCCAAATACATGTAAGTGCTCCAATAGCATGCAACTGTCAAAGGTCAAGAAAGCATGTAAAATGCTCCCACTGGCACAAAAGGTACAAAGCGAGCTCAGAAGCTCAAACAACCCAAGAGAAAGCACCAGTGATAAGTGACCCTGTCAATGCATCAAGCGCATCCGAGAGAGCATGACATACATGAAGCACCGGTCGTATTAACCATGAAGCAATACATAAGCCCAAATAAGCTCTCGATCAACTCAATGACATCCAAATAGCAACCAAGATCAGTGATCAAGTAAGCCGGGAATGCTCAAATACATCCAAATCCAAGCTCCAAATGTCGGTATGGCATACACGAACCAAATAGCATATGTCACGAACCAAAGCATGTAATGCAAAAGCCTAACTGTCAAGCAGAGACATGAGGCATAGGCGGTCCACGAGCATGCCGAGTCTGTCTAAATGCCAGTGAAGACGGAGCTAATGCGAAGCTCAAAAGCATCCCATAATCTCATACATATGCTCCAAGTCGTCCCCAAATGTCAGAGATATCATGCCAAAGCTCAAAGCATACATCCGGTATCGGTAGGTAAGTGCCAAAGCATGTAAAGTACCTTCAGCCCACTGTTATTCCAGCATGTATTTACTATTCTAAATAGTAGATTTCAGCCCCAAATTCAAGCCAAAATCATGGTCAAACCAAATGCATACATCCCCAATACATCCGGGTAGGAAGTAGACCGCATACGGGCATCAAACAAGGTAACCGGAGTAGAGTATAAGCATTAAATGCCAATGCCAAGTGTGGCTGCCTTGTTTCCAGCACTGTATAACAGTAAATAACAGTCCCAAATCAGCCAATATTTCAAGCCAAAATCATGGCATAATCATGTGCATACATTCCCAAGGCACTAGGCATCATGTAGACCGCATACGGGCATCAAATAGCACAACCGGAATGGAGTATAAGCAACAAATGCTAATGCCAATGGTGCTGCCCTGTTTTCAGCCTGTTATGACAGTTTATGACAGTCCCAAATCTGAAGAAATCAGCCCCGAAAGATCAAGACCAATGCCCAAAGCTTTAATGACATCAAACATGAAGTCTATAGCCCTCTTGATCAAGGTAGAGAGCAAGAAGCAATGGCCAAGTGTGGAGCTGAAGATGAGTGCTCACAGCCTGGAAAAAATGATGCAATCTGCCCTGTTGGTGCTGAACTTGCTGCTGCTCCACATGGGCTGAAAAGGGGGTAATGGGGGGCTCAATGATGGCCCAAGGTAGGCACATACCAAGCCATGAAGGCCCAATGCAAAGGGGAGGGAAGATATGAGCTATGGAGCTCAAGAAGAGTGGCTGCCCTTTGTTCCTGCCCTGTTTCAATCTGAGAATACACTCAAATGCCTGCAAATGCTGAAGCAATACCTCAAGGGCAAGGCCTTGATGAAGCTCAAGAAGGCCAGGATGGAGCTCGGGAAGCCGGGGAGAGTCGGGAGCTCAAGAGGTCGGCTATGGCTGCCGGGATGGAGACCCAATGCGTGAAGCAAGTCGATGCGAAGGTCGAGAAGCACCGAGTCGAGCTCGAGCAAGAGAATGCCAAGCTCTGATACCAGTTGAAAGGTGAGAAGGATCGAAGCTTGCACGCGAGCTATGGCGGGAGAGCAAGAGCAAGAAAGAGAGAGACAAGAAATGGGAACTCCAACAGTCACAATGTGTAACCGGGCCTTCCTTTATTCAAACTGTCACTAAAAGAATAAAAAATAAAGTGACGTGACGGGCGCCCGCCACCTGCAGTGTGCAGTGGCGGGTACTGTCAGTGTAGTAATACACGGGGCGGCACGGCGGAGGCGCCTTTACCCCCAACAAGGGCGCTCTGCTAGATCAGCTTCAGCGCGATCAGATGCTTCAGCTTCGAGCAGACAATCTCGATGCTCGCGACTTGGGCCAAAGGGAGGGACTGCGACTGCAGAAGGATCAGGGGGTGCTGCTGTGGAGACACGGATGCGGTGTCTCCGTCTCGTCGTTCAGCTCGAGCTGCGTCACCTCCAGGATTTATCACACCTGTGGGGACGTCCACTCCAGTTACTCTGGCTTTTGCATAGCCGTCGGCAGATGGCATGCCTTTTGGTGGCACCCCCTTTGGTGGCACCCCTTTGAGTGGCACTCTGGGAGAGGGTATCCCCGTCAGTACACCGGATGTACAGGGGTCTCCTGGATATGCCCAAGAGCGTGGACGGAGATGGGAGAGGGCCCATCTTAGGCATACTCCTAGGGGTTATGGATACCTAGTGGATGGCAGGTCAGGAGCCATCATCATGAATGATGAGGGGAGGAGGGTGATGGCTCGCATGAGGGAGTTGTGCCAACAAGTTTTTCGGCACAACATCCTGGATCATTGGAGGAACATACCGGAGGGGAGCAAGGAGTACATAGTAGCATCCTTGCACGAGGAGTTCCCGGTGCCAGCCGCAGTGGATAGATTCTCTACGGGCTGGATGATGGATTGCATGTGTGCATACATGTCACATAGACGATCCGACGCACGCAAGGCAATCAAGAGTGGGGCTCCAAAGCCCGAGTGGTTAGATGCAGATGACTGGCACCGACTGAGGGAGGAGGCTACAAATTCGCCAGGACGTTGGAGTCAACAGAGCGGGAGGCGGCGAGGGCACGAATTGAGTCCGGATCGGTACATCATCTTGGGAGTGGCGGCCACAGGACATATTTGGAGGACTTTGTAAGTTTCTCTTTTGTTTTGCTTATTTGTTTTTTTGAGATATTCTTTGTACTGACAATCATGTTTCTAACAGTTAGCATTTTGTTTTCTTTGCAGCACTCCATTACAAATCGCGATCCACAAGGCCTTGAGACTCGATATGCAGAGAGGCACGGTCTCAGATCATTGATCGACCGATTGTATAGACGCGGCGGCCCAGTAAGTCACTCATCTTTCTTGTCCGTAGTTACCATGAGATATTTGAATGCATTATTGTATGGTGGATTGATATGTTGTTTCTTTTTCTGCAGAATCCATTCGATGCTCCTTTGCAGCGGGACGAGCTTTCGGGGGACGAGGATTTGTAGCTCGCCCTTGGATCCTTAGAGCTCACATACCTTTAGTTTTTAGTCGCCCGATCTATGTACACATTTTCTATGTATTAGTGATATTGTTTTATGATTGTACCAATCGCATTTTATGCGATATCATGTATTTATTTCATCTATCAGTTTTATGATTTCAGTATACATTCTTTTTGTTTGCAAACGCTTTGTATGCAGCAGTGCAGAAACTATTTTGTATGGCTCTCATACACCACACAGTGCTATATGTGGCAGGGCAGCTTGCTGCCCTGTCACAAATTTTTTTTTTCTCTGTTACCGTCGCTATTTGCGTCGCAAATTTACTGCATGCGTCGCTATTGTCGTCGTTATAAGCGTCGCAAATTCTCTGTAACCGTCGCTATATGCGTCGCTATATAGCGACGCATATAGCGACGATTCTATGGCGTCGTCAATAACGACGCTTTTTGCGACGACGGGGGCAAATTTTGTTGTTTGTATTTTCGTCGCTTTAAACGTCGCTATAAGGTCTATATCTTGTAGTGATATGACTTCTCTTTTTATATTTAAAATTGCCATAGGAAAAACTTGGTCTAATGCTTACATAATTGACATTATTTTTTCAACAATTATTAGAAAATTCAAGTTGATGTGAGTCATAAGGAACATGGAAATAAGAAGATGTCTAGCGTTTGATGGATAACGTGTTTGATGACTAGCATTCCACCCTGCATAATTGACTTTCCATCATTCACAAGTTCAAAGAGTTCATGAACCTAGGCACATTTAGGTTCCCCTCTAGTCCTTATGCATAGAAAACTTCTCTAGTCCTTGTGCATAGAAAACCATTATCTATTGAGGCATAACCTTTGACACATAACTCACACCTTGCACTACGAATAAGGATTGCATAATGGGTCACTGTAGTCATACATCTTAGGTCACTTATGTTAGATATCAAATTCCAAAAATTAATTAGGATTGCATCTTTTGCATTTATTTATAATTATCTCATAAGACATTGCATTGCTAATAGTGGAAGTCTAAAAGACCACGAGAGTTTGCAATGTGTCCATGAGGAGCAAGCTGAAAATGGTTACCAAGAGAAAAAAGGGGATGTTTCCTTGTAGTGGATATTTTCCTATTAACCCAACCCCATTTTTAGCTAGCGTGGGTAAAAAATGAATATTATTTTCTTGAAAATGGATCTCTTGCTACTAACTTCACCAACATATGCATGAATTGACAACCCATCTAGCCACCTCAAAGACAATGGTCCAACCATTGGACCACATGTATGTAGTAAGAAGAGCTCGAGCGTATACCATGCAAGCATCACCCAAGCACTTTGATGTACTCAAGCTTAGCATAGAGGATACATGTTTGGGTTTTATCATCAAGAGTCTAGGGATATAGGATTTAGGGTTTAGCACTTAAGGTTTAAAGTCTAAGCTTTAGGTTTTTTAGGCTTTAAAGGGTTTTTAAGTCCCTATATATTTAGGGTGTAAGGCTCAACATCTTTTTTTTAAGGGAGTGGGGTTCGGGTTTTAGAGTTTGGGTCCCATGATAACTCTTAAGCATGGCTCACTTGCACTTATAGGTTTTTGCTACACAATTTTAGGGTAACTCAATCCTTCACTAGTGTGCCCCACTCATGGGTACATTTATAAGAGCCACTTATAGGTAGGATTACATAAGTATCCATGCCACGGGGGATTCACTAGTAGTAATAAGAAGACGTCACTTGCATGCAAGAAAAATATGAAAATACCCCTTATCTACCCCCTATTTATGGGACCTTACCTTATAAAATGTACCTTCCTTCCCTTAAATAACCCCCCTCCCTTACACTCACGTGGTACCATACGGTAAACCCTAGTGGACCCCCCAGGATCCATGTGCTCAAGCCTTTAGCTACTTATAGGCCAATCATAGAGCCACACATAGTTTTAACCCTTAAGTTTTATTAAACCTTAGTCAAACACTTTGTATTTTCACTCAACCCCACAATTATATCACAACATATCCAAGCCCTCATATCGTCCTTGCTTTCTTGTTTATACATGTGCCCCACTCATGGTGGGTACATTTATCACAACCACTCATAGGCAAGATTACATAAGTATCCATGTATTCAAGCCTCTAGCTAGTCATAGCCCTATCATAGAGCCACTCATGTATTCAAGATTACATAAGTATCCATGTATTCAAGCCTCTAGCTTGTCATAGCCCAATCATAGAGCCACTCATAGTTTTAACCCTACTAATATAAAACCTTAGTCAAAAACTTTGGATTTTCACTCAACCCCACAATATTGCAACATGCCCAAGCCCTCTTTAATCTCCTTGCTTGCTTTCACATGCATCTTTTTTGTATTTTGATCATATATGTTAAGTTTTATTAATTATGCCCAAGCCTATATTCTGTAAACATTTAAATGAGTTGAGAATGTACATTTCATCATGAGAAACACTTCCTCGACATTGATTACACTTTTATTTACTTGCTTGGAAACTCACATTGTTTTATGTACATGAGTTGCATGATGGAACATTATACCCATAAAGGCTACCTATCTTTCTCCATACCCTAATGTCGTATCTTAGCAGCAAACTAGAAGCCTCTTCTATCAAAGACCTCAACAATTAGCCTTGATTGCTCCACTTCACCAAATATCAGCTACTCTAAGAGAAAAAACTTAATTTTTTAATGATACGAAGACCCCCAAGTTCAATCATAGCTCACTCTCCAAGCGGTGCTTCCACGTGCTTTATAGAAGGACCACTAGTCTATGAGAACTACACAAACCTAAGCTTAAGTCAAATAGAACAAAGAGGTCAATGTAGTCTCATGGGCTACCACCCAATTCTAATGATGACATTAGAACATGGCAAAGGGAGAGGCATGATTCAAATCCACAAGGAGTTGGCCTAGGCATGTGTTGACAAAGCATCCATTGAAATATAAACCTCTCAAGGAAAATTGAGTCAATCAAATATGTATCAAGTTTGGAATCACACATATATTATACCAATATTTCCCTAGTAATAAGTGAAAAGTGAGGAGAAGAAAGACCATTGTTTATTTAATACCACCAAGTCTCTTTGGAGTTAAGATTATGAATAACAAAGACACCATCTTGATCCCCATGAATGTTATTACCAAGGCTTAGAGTAAGAAAAGAGTCAACATACTTGGGTGTTCTACTACTAATGAATTGATGATAAAAACAAATCACTCAAAGAAAAGAAAGAAGTGCATGGATATCAAATTTTCCTTGAAAAGTAACAAAATCATAATGCTCCATGAATATGGAACCACCTCTATTACAAAAAGTGTAACTATTACATCTATATCAAAAATACAACATTGACCAAAATAGGCATTCCAACCCATAGCATCGATTATGAGTGATTGACAAAGTCAAGCACTAGGTCAAGGAAGCATGAGCTATGCTTCAAGAACAAGAGATAGCAGGAGGTATGAGTGCACTTTGCTTGTCCATTACGACACCACTATCAACACCCATTGGTTGTATTGGGCATCAGATGAAATCAGTGGAAAAAGTATTTTAAAGACATAAATTAAGTGTTATATACATCCTTGTATATGAATTTTAATATCTTCATCTTAGGAGTCATTGTATTCACCAAGAGAAACTACAAGACATGCCCTCACATCAATATTATGGCTAAGACACAAGGACTCATTTGAAAGATAGATGTTCGCTTGGGGAGTTACCAAGAGAACCATGTTCATAGATAAGAGGCTATAGATAACCTAAGTTTTGGAATGGGTATTCAAAGCATATATAACCCTACTATGGTGCTATAGGATTGTAGGGATAGTTAACAAGCAATGGAGATTACCGCAGTGGACATATTATCAAAATGCAAGTGCATCCAAGCTCCATCTTGAGACAAGTAGTTGGTAAAAGGGAGAGGCACATTGGCATTCAAGGAGTTGATGAAGACTACTTTGAGAACAGTGGCTTCAAAATACAATACAACACTCAAGGGAGAGAAATAAGTGGTGAGGAAAATAATTGTAATTATCATAGAAAGAGAGAGGGAAAATCAGAGGAGGATCAGAAGAGCATGAAAACTAAGGAGGATGATGAGGATGAGGTTGCAAGATTATGCTTGGGTTTTCTTGCTTGTTGACACTATAATGCATGGCACAAGTGCCACATCAACACCACCACATGCTGTTACAGAGACCCATTGCATGGCTCACCTTGAGATACAATGTCCTAGCCAAGACTTTGGCAAAGAGTCTCCTCACACCAAGCCACTTGGGTTAACAAAGAATAGAATAGATCCATCAATGATACATTAATTTTACTTAGAAGTAGCCTTGTACTCATTATGCTCCATCTAAAATATATAGTTTTACCTTGTTAGAAAGCTTCTAAGGCTAGTGTAAGACAATTGCAAAGTCTAATGAAATAATCTAACAAATTATCTAGCATAAAAATTTAATTAAAAATATAACAAAAATGAAATGAATGAAACAAAACAAAATGAGATGAAGCGAAGTGAATTGAAATGAAATGAGGCGAAGTGAAAAAAAATGAAACAAAATGCGATGAGACATAATGAAACGAAATGAAAAGAAGCAAAATGAGAACAAATTAATTAATAACGTTTAAATAAAGTGAAATGATTTCATTAATAACGTTTAAACAAAATAGAATGATTTAACTAATAATCTTTAAAAATATAAAATGATGTAATTAATTTATCACTAACCAATTGTTCCATCACATACTTAATTAATAATCAAGGTGAAGACCAACTTTCCATCTAGAATGATCTCATCAAGATTAAGAAGTTGCTCACACAAATCCTATATGTCCATAAGGTGAGCTATCATACCATCACCCTTATCTATATTCACATTAGCCAGCTCTATGTGGAGATAAGATATCCTTGCCAAGTGTAGTAACGAGTAGCTTGAAGCCTCATGATATATGTTGGAACCCAAAAACTGAAAAGGCCCAAATTTCTTGCACCATTGTGTCAAAGAAATTATGAAATGTTGGCCATTTTGGTGGAGATTCATGCACAAAAAATTGAATTAGGAAAAATCCCCTAATTTCCTCGAAGAAATTTTGAGAAATTTTAGAAATTGGAAAAGTTGGTTAAAATTTTTGAAATTTTTTGGCATAGTGTGAGAAATTAAAATTTTCTTTGAAATTGGATACAAGATGAATAAGATGGACGAGAAATTGTAGATATTTTCAAAAAACAAAAATTTAGAAAATTGGGATTTCTACATTTTTTCCTTAGATCTATAGAAAATGATGGGCATGTATGAGAAAATGGTGAGCAAGGTTGTGAAAATGGAGGAAGGGCTGAGAAAATGGCAGGAAGGGTTGAGAATATCATGAGGAGGGTCGAGAGAGACTATGTGTAGGGCTATGTGTAAGATTGTGTATGTGATTGTGTGTAGGCTGAAAATAGTAGCAACATCTCCTCCAAAACATCAATTTCTCTTCCAAAACAATCACTTCTCCCTCCAAAACAATAGATTGTGTGTAGACTGAAAATAGTAGCAACATCTCCTCCAAAACATCAATTTCTCTTCCAAAACAATCGCTCCTCCCTCCAAAACAATAGATCCTCTTCCTTTGTTATAGCAAAGTGGACTTTGCATGGGTGGCACCAATTGAGCAATGAAGAGGCCGAATCCATGTGTCTAGCTATGATACCAAATATCAGAAATGGAGAGAGAGAGAGAGAGAGAGAGAGAGAGAGAGAGAGAGAGAGAAGGAGAGAGAGAGAACACAAGATAGTGAGCAAGAGTGGACAATAGTTCCACACTCAAAAGATGCAAGTGCTAGTATGACTGAATGAAAGCACAATAGGTTTAAATTTATAATACCTATTCCTAACTCAAGTAAAGTTAATTTAACTCTTGAACTAACTCTAGTAGTGGTGACACAACTTATTAATGTAGTTGTGTCCACACTAAAAATCAACTAACTAAAATATTGGGTGGTACCCATAGAATTGGCTAATTAACATAAGCTTCCTAGCTTGGAGCTATAATGGATGGAAGTCTAGGAAGGATGCCAGTGTAAGCAAAACAAAAGGAAAATTATCAATATGAAAAGTCTAAGAAAAACTAAACAGATGGTGAAGAAGAAGGAAGAGTGGAGAGCCTAGATAAACAATAAAATTATACCCCAATTTGGAGAATGCATTGAGATCAAAAGGTTGCATGGCCAAGTTGCATAAGTAAGAGGCAATATTAGTAGTAGACGAGAGAGGGGCCACCAAAGCAATTGGCGACAAGCAATTCTTTCTCAATAGATCTTGTTAAATAGAGAATGGTGTGGCAATTTGGATGGCACTTCTAGCTCTCAAGCCAAAATGATGGAATAGAGTGAAATATGTGTATGGTATGTAGAATCAACACAAAGAGTATTGATGCCATGCTAGCACTTAGTACTAGTCATAAGGTGATTTCTAGGATAAGAAATCTCAAGTCAATGACCATACCATCAATGTAAGAATGGCCTATAACTGTTTCTTTTGTTCTTAAGCTTGAAAGGTTCAAAATCATTCATCACACTTAGTCATAAAAGTGTAGGAAGATATGAAAGGGAATGATTGAGACACTTCTAGGGAAGGGTCTTGGCATATTTGGCTTGAATCAAGAGGATTTTTGGAAGACATGATAAAGTGGGATATGATTTGGAAGCAATGTCAAATTTTGCAAGGCCCAGTTCAATCATAGTGAATAGTTTGGTAAAAGTTGTAAATGCGGAATCAAATTGGAGTAGTCATCTTGTTTCAAAGAAACAGTCCTCCTTATCCAACTTTTTAGCCATGCTATCAAGAGAGTAGTAGACTAGCAAATGTTTAAGATAGAAAGGTGGACAAGGATTAGCAAAACTAATTTAGAGATGAAAATGTACCAATTTACCACATGCATATTGAATCTTAGTTTATTGTGCCTAATCTAATAGGTAGACTGGGTGAGGAGATGTCAAGGAGGCTCCTTGAGGTGAATCCAAGCTCTCAAGTGTGGCATTAGAAGTATAAATATCTAAGTGAGGGACTAGGGCCTAAGAATTATTGCAAGGTATCTGAGGCAAGTTAGATGGCTAAAAAACTATATGCTCCATGGGGTTTACTATTTAGAATTGGGTAAATGATCCAAAGGAGATGATTGCAATGGAGATAGATGAGCTGGGATCAAGGGTATGTATGGTTGTAAGGAATAGGAAGTTCAAAGTTTGGACATGCCCAAAGATACCATAGGCATAGCTTGAGGTGGAGGGATAGATTAGGGCTTAGATCTTTTAGGGACAGATGTAAGGTTTGCCCTTATAGTAGTCTTGTACCTCTAAAAAAGGATGTGTCCCCTAGCGAAAGGAAAGTGTAGTCTTGGAGAAAGACCTTCCATGCCTAATCACTTTTGTAAGTAGTTTTTAAAGGTTTAGGAATCTAGATTAGGACCTATAAGGGAATGTAAGTTTGTGTAGTGAAGCTAAGTGGTAGATCTCTTAGTCTTGGATTTGGAGGCCCAACTAATTAAAGCTATTTGGTGTGATTGTTCTTGGAGAAACCAATAGTGGACTAGTGGATTCGCACAGATGAAGTGAGTAGTTGGCATGTGCCCTATAGAGAGGGCCTCATTGTTGAAATAGAAAGTAATTTGGGTACCTAGAAATTGCAAGTGAATAATATGATTTAATCAATAATACAATTTAACTCTAAATACAATTTAATCAATAATATGATTTTATTTTATTAAACTCTAAAAGATACGATTTAATATGATAGATACAATTAATAAAATTTAATCATTAAACCTTAAAAAAGTGATTTGATTAATAATCATTTTAATATTATTTATTATGTCATCTTGAAAATAGTTAAATTAATATTATTAAATTAATAATCATTTCATTTAAAGTTTATCTTTTTGAAAATTGTTGAATTATACTTGATTAGATATGACTATTTTATTATATCTAATCAAGTAGTTAAATGACGATTTGTGGATATGATCAAATTTATGATTCAAAAGATTCAATATCACGACATCATCTCGTTATTAAAAACAAAAAATTTGCTTCTAAGGTGTCAAATGCCAAAATTCTCTTTGAAAATTAAAACCTTTTTGTCTCATCCTTTTTCCTCCTCTTTTTCTTCTCCACTCCGTTGGGGCGGACAGAGAGAGATCTCCTCTCAATCTTCTTCATAACTCAGAAAATTTTACTTTGGGCTCCTCTTAGTCATCACCAATCTTCAACAAAGTCTCATCGGCCCTCTATCTTCTCTCTGATAGTGTATGTATTTCTCACTATCTCTTTTTACTAGAGACAAACTACTCTCTCTCTCCCTCTCTCTCTCTCTCTCTCTCTCTCTCTCTCTCTCTCTCTCTCTCTCTCTCTCTCTCTCTCTCTCTCTTCCCCTACCAATATACACACAATCCCTCTACCATGAATTCTCACGTCCCCCTCCACTGCACACACACACACACACACACACACACACTCTCTCTCTCTCTCTCTCTCTCTCTCTCTCTCTCTCTCTCTCTCTCTCTCTCTCTCTCTCTCTCTCTCTCTCTCTCTCTCTCTCTCTCTCTCTCTCTCTGTGTGTGTATTAAGAGTTGAGCACGATGATTAAGCTCTAATTAACATCTTATGTAATTTTATGTAGGTTTTCAAATACCTAAGCCTTCAGTATCTAGTCACAGCAACAAGCAACACTATTGAACTAGTATCAAAATAGGAAATCCAACATACACAAGGTAATCAACTAATCATTACAATTATTATTTCAAGTATACCAATCAATCCAATGGATCTATTTTTTAAAAAAGTGGACTAGTAAAAATCAATAGTTCAAATTTAAAGATTCAATTTATAGTGTGTACCTAGTTTTGTTTGTATGGTTTCCCAGCCCTTGTGTTGAAATTCAAATCCTAGTTGAAGCCCATAGAAGAGGGAGGTGACAACTCTAATGTTCGAAAATGAAAAATTTGTTTGTCAGAGGTATACCTCTTTATAGTTTAGATGTAAATTTGAAATTCAAAATTTTAAGATATTTAATAGTATAACCAGGAGAATCAAAAAATTGTTTGTTAGAGATATACCTCTTGGTACTTAAAATGTAAATTAAAATTTCAAAATTTTGAGGTATTTAATAGTACAACCAAGAGAATTACAATTTATTGAAGTTTGAATGCAATCATTGTGAGGTTAATGACTGGCCAAAGACCAAGCCACTTTTAACCAGGTCGGCAAGCCAACTCCTAAAAGTTGTTGCACTAAACAGGTGATTTTTGCTACTAATTATACTAATTCAGTTTAGCCTTCCATAATATTTACGACATTTATTTGTAGTATTCCAACTATAGATATCTAAACTCCAGTAAACATGCTTAATCTCACACTTCGTTGCTTTTAAAATTTTAAAGTTAGGTGTTTATATTGGGTACTAAAACGCTAAATCTAGGATCACTACAGTTTCCTTCCATCTTTCAGGAGCGGCTCCTCATAAATTTCTCCTACCATACTAGTGGTGGTTTATCCAAGAAGTTTTGATGTTTAACTTTAAGAAATTTGTTTCAAGGTATAGATCCCTTGGATCTATTTGAATATCCCCATTTAAATTCATTTTTATATTTATCTTCTCCAACTGATTAAAATTAATTTTATTTATTTATTTAAGTGATAGCAAACATTCAAAACAAATTTTCTAATGTACCATAAACCCATAATTTTAATTCCTTATAACATTTCCCTTCTTCGTATTGCAATTCGTCGTTGCTTTTAATGTTTAGATAATTAATTCGTTTTGCGAGAGTAACGTCCTTTCTTTCTTCTTCTTTACTAAATACCAATCAGGATAAAAACAGGTACTCTCTACACTCTAACATAAACACATACATAGTTTATTTTCAATCCTCATATTTTCCTTTAATTTATCAGTTAGTCCTAGTGGTCTTCCACTCGTAATTCTTTCAATCATCTAATTTCTCTAAATGTAAATAAAATGTAGATATTTAATATAGACGCTGAGACTTCATCTCATGCCATCTAATCATTAAATTATTAATTTTTATGTTGCTTTTAATTTAAATCAAATATTGTAGCTGAAATCTGACATTAGTAATTATTACAAAGTATTATTAAGCTTCTTATTCTTACCCTCCCATATTTCATAAATTTCCACACCACGGATAATCTCTATTTATCAAAACCAAAACACCATATCTTTATGCAAGCATTTCTTTAAGTAAAACATTATTAAATTGTTATTTCTTTCCTTTTAATCCTTACAAACTTTCACTAACAACTCAAAAACTATCTTTTCAGCCTTTCATTAGGAATCCATAATTTTCATTGATAAATAACACATTTTATTTAAATGAAAACTATGATTTAAAAAAACACTTTTTTAATTTTTAAATATATTAAATAGTCTTAAATATTATGGAAAAAGTTTAGTAAATTTCTAGCCTTTATAAAAAAAATATCATAAGTCATATTGGATCAACCAAAAATTTTGTAAAAAATCATAAATGTCAATTTTGAACCATTTTAGAGCATTTTCACTATTTTTTATTTTTAGAAAATAATTTCAGGTGCACATAAATATAGACAATCATTCAGCACAAGAAAATAGGTTTCAAGGCATCTTCTAAAAATACCAAACTAAACATTTACTCATATAATATCATTTATTTTAGATAAATGAATTAAGACACTTACGTGTTAAACCGCAGGTCGTCGTCACGTCTTTGAAGACCGTGTCCTTTTTCCATCCAGCCACTATCCAATCATTGTGCATCGCAAGCTCAACATTCTCATCTCTTGAGAGATATTATCACTACAAACTAGATAAGTATATTGAAGTTCCAGTTTAGCATCAAGAAAAGGACATGGCAATGATCTTCAGCAACAAAGTATTGATTTCAATTCTCCGCTTTTGTTCTCCAATTACATTCTCTTGCAATCTTTTTGTTTTGATTGTGCTCTCGAAACCCTCCTATCTCTTATTAAGTTTGGAATACATTCTTTTGTCACCTTTATCCATTAGCCCTCGTTCACTTTGGGTCAAAAGGCATTATGCAATAGTGCTGAAAGCCTCTGGAGGTCTAAAGAACATGCATGTCATTTGCTTTACTCCCTTTGCTAGCATTTGTACATTTCTTTACTTCATGTGAAGCTCCGCTATGTCGAATGCTTCATAATATTTGGTGCATATGGATTTTTGAGCCATCAACAAAAGCTACAAGGATCTGTGCCTCACCTCATTGTTGACATCCGCATTCTCAACAACCAACCGCACCACCCAAAGCCTCGTAGAGATCTGATTGGACTCCGCTCAGCGTCTTGGGAGACATGAACTCTGCTGGCCCTGGCGCTCTCTCCCTCTCTTGCAGAATTCCCTACAGTAGGGCTTGCTCATGGCCTCATTCAGTGTCTGGCTCCTAATGGGACTTCTGTGTAGCCTCATCATTGCAGGCGTTACAAGCCAGGACCGACATGTTGACGAGCTCAATCAGAATGTGAGAGACGATGCTTTGAAGCAAACCTTGTTTCTCCTCTTGGATCTCTCTCTCTCTCTCTCTCTCTCTCTCTCTCTCTCTCTCTCTCTCTCTCTCTCTCTCTCTCTCTCTCTCTCTCTCTCTCTCTCTCTCTCTCTCTCTCTCTCTCTCTCTCTCTCTCTCTCTCTCTCTGAGTCACGTACTAACCACCCTTAGGGGGCGCCAATAATGCAAAAACGAAAGGATCCATCAAACCATCTAGCTCACATGTACTAACCACCCTTTCTCTCGATAATGATCAAATAACTCTCTCTTTTTGTCGTTCTTGATCTCCGGCCCCATTTAGTTCTTTCAAATAGACAACACATGGTCTTGAAGTGTTGAAGGCATATCACTTTATACCGCTAAATAGTTCTACATCAAAACATGCAATACGCGACTCATTGTGTGGCAGGCATCTTAATCTGCAATAGACATAGCATTGCCTCTTGGGGCTTCAAAGGGGGAAGCAGATATGGTTGCACACGGAGCTCTCTTCTTTAAGGAAACCCTAGGTGTTCCAATTCGGTCAAGTAGACGATTAGAGATTATGAGGAAACTGATATGGGTATCAGAATCTCTCTCTCTCTCTTTCACGATCATTGCAAGATGGCAACCGGTACGCTCCAAGATTGTGCCTCCTCGCTTATCACAAGTTTTTTTTTTCCCCTTCTACAACTGCCAAGCTCCCCAACGTTAGACACCACCACCTTTGCATTTCCATCTCGGGAGAGTGCTTCAAATTTTGACAAGACCACTGATATGATTTTCCTTGGACTCCTATTTATAATAAATTTGACATCATCTGCATTGAGCTCCAATGTGATAACGAATTTTGTGACATCTTTCAAAGATAGAAGTAAACGTGTAAAAGCACATTCATCCTTGAAACCAAATTCTACACCATATTGTGTCACTGCATAACGAAGTTTTAGTCCCTTTAACACTCTTTCATAATCCTCCTCTATATAGTCGTGAATTTGAAATCTTAAACAGTTGTTGAAGGCTTGTGTACATCGATTTAACTGATCACAAAATGCATAGTATAATGTTCCAATGTGATCACACAATTGCCCATTGAAGGAATATTCTAGCTTATCAATCAAAAGCCATTTTGATTCATTCAAAAGTCATCTCATGATTAACTGGTTTTGATAGGCACACACTTGGAAAACTAGAAATTGTGTATGGAACACAAGATCTCCATGTAGCCTCGCAATTATTGTTCTACCTTCAGTAGTAGCAATAACATCTGATGGAGTTAATGTTATGCTGGACAGTAGAGTTTCAAAGCCAAGAAATACTCTGATTGTGATATTGAACTCCATTGTTCCCAATTCTATTGCATATGTTGAAAACCACTGTGGATCCAAACCCAAACAGTGTCAAGTTCTAGCAAACTTCTTGATAAATTGACTTTTTTCAGTCTCAATAAATAGACAATAATCACAATCATGATGCTATGTATGTTCTTCATAAGGAATTTAATCCTTAGGAGGTAGGAAGTAGCATAACTAGTGAAATCCCTTAAATTAATACTAAGATATCCTATCAACCCGTCAAGACCTTGCCATCTAAAATTCCCCCAAAAACTCCTAATTTATAACAAGGTCTTATCTCCTCTAAGTGATAATAATCCCTACGGGAAAATTTTAATCAGTCATAGCTGAGATTCACTAAGTAAACCTATCTGATTTTGTCTAAAACTCCACCTTCCTCTCATACAAGAACTTTCTCATGCCAACATCTCCTGGCTAGAATGCAAGGACACAACCTCCAAAGACAGCAACTACCAACACCGCATCTGCATTAAATTAATGTAAAAAGATGGTAGTAGTATATCAGATGTATACAATGTTGTTGAAAATTTGTGCAATATCATGTTTTTAGGTATTATCACTTAAATACTTTACACCATAAAATTAGAATCTTGAAAGCATAATATATTAGGTTTGCACATGTGTAGTCAAACCTTCTCTCAAGCTTTACTATGTGCTCATGCTTCTTCAAACTATCTTTTAGATAGAAGCCTGGTCCTATATAAAATCACATGGACAAGCTATACCTTCTTAAAGAGAGTCTACTGATAGAGGAGGAGCTATAGGCTTGAGCACATAGCCCAGCTCTACCTCAAGGAGGAAAGAGAGTCAAAGCCTATCTTTGACTTTGAGATGTCTTATAAGGAGATAGAGCTTGAGCACACATTAAGGCCCATAATAACCATCTCTTTTTAACACACCTATGAGGTGTCTCTATGATAGAGCCTAAGCACATGATCAAGCTTGGATAAACCTCTCTTCCTTTTGGGGAGGGGGGGAGAGGGGAGAGGGGGAGAACTTGGTAAGAGAGAGCTTGGGTACATGACCAAGCTAGTTGTAATCCCCCTTCTTTATTATGTGGCTTTAAGACGTCTTTGTAGCTGAGCTTGTTGACCACATGCTCAAGCTTTCTCGGTATGTGTTGAAATTCAAATCCTAGTTGAAGCCCATAGAAGAGGAAGGTGACAACTCTAATGTTCGAGAATTAAAAAATTATGTTTTAGAGATATACCTTAGTACTTAAAATATAAATTCAAAATTCAAAATTTTGAGGTATTTGATATTTAATAGTACAACCAAGAGACTTACAATTGATTGAAGTTTAAATGCAATCACTATGAGGTTAAATACTTTATACCATAAAATTAGAATCTTGAAAGCATAAAACATTGGGTTTGCACATGTGCAATCAAACCTTCTCTCAAGCTTGACCACGTGCTCATGCTTCTTCAAACTGTCTTTTAGATAGAAGCCTAGTCCTATATAGAAGCACTTGGACAGGCTCTACCTTCTTAAAGAGAGTCCACTAATAGAAGAGGTGCTATAGGCCTGAGCACATAGCCAAGCTCTAACTCAAGGAGGAAAGAGAGTCAAACCCTATCTTTGTCTTTGAGATGTCTTAGGAGATAGAGCTAGAGCACACATTAAGGCCCATAATAACCATCTCTTTTTTTCACACCTTTGAAGTGTCTCTAGGATAGAGCCTAAGCACATGATTAATCTTGGATAAACCTCTTATCATTTTGGGGAGGGGGAGAGCTTGGTAAGAGACTTGGGTAAGTTACTAATGAATATATGTGTGCATCACATGGGTTCAAAATAAAGTATTTTTAAAATACCATTTTTGTACATTTTTTACATACAGAAGGGTGTAGTACAAAGGGGTTATTTACAGATTGAATAGAAAAGGGTTATGTTTTATTTAGGAAAAATTCAGTGATAAGGATATTTATACTCAAGTAAATTACTCATGAATATATGTGTGCATCATGTGGGTTCAAAATAAGGTATTTTAAAAATACCATTTTTATACATTTTTTACATACAATAGGGTGTAATATAAAGGAGTTATTTACAGATTGAATAGAAAAGAGTTATGTTTTATTTATGAAAATTTCATGGATAAGGATATGTATAAATAGGCTTTGAATGCACATAATGTAGAGGATATAAATACAGTAACTTTCTCGAGTATTTATAAATAGGCCTTGAATGCACATGATGTAGAGGATATACATATAGTAACTTCCCCGAGGTAAGAGAGAGCTTGGGCACATGACCAAGCTAGTGGTAATCCCCCTCCTTTAGTATGTGGCTTTAAGATATCTTTGTGCCAGAGCTTGTTGACCACATGCTCAAGCTTTCTCGGCATGTGTTGAAATTTGAATTTGAGTTGAAACGCATAGTAGAAGAGGAAGGTGACAACTCTAATGTTCAAGAATCAAAAAATTCTTTGTTAGAGATACACCTCTTAGTACTTAAAATGTAAATTCAAAATTCAAACTTTTGAGGCATTTAATAGTAAAACAAAGAGACTTGCAATTGATTAAAGTTTAAATGCAATCACTGTGATAGGCTATCTTTTCGATATAAGCTGAGCTCTAACTCAAGGAGCATGAGATGTCTTAGATTGACCACATGCTCATGCTTCTTCAAACTATCTTTTCGATAGAAGCCATGTCCTATATAGAAGCACATGGACAAGCTCTACCTTCGTAAAGAGAGTCCATTGATAGAAGAGGTGCTACAAAGGGTTGAGCACACAGCCCAACTCTACCTCAAGGAGGAAAGAGAGTCAAACCCTATCTTTGTCTTTGAGATGTTTTAGAAGATAGATCTTGAGCACCCACTAAGCCCCATAAGAACCATCTCTTTTTAACACACCTTTGAGGTGCCTCTAGGATCGAGCTTGACCATGTGATCAAGCTTGGATAAACCTCTCTTCCTTTTGGGAAGGGGGAGAGGGAGAGCTTGCCAAGCTGGTGGTAATCCCCTCCTTTATTATGTGGCTTTAAGATGTCTTTGTGCCAGAGCTTGTTCACCACATGTTCAAGCTTTCCCAACCCATGTGTCAAAATTTGAATCCTAGTGTTGAAGCCCGTAGAAGAGGGAGGCGAAAACTCTAATGTTTGAAAATTAAAAATTTGTTTGTTAGAGATATACCTCTTTACACTTGAGATGTAAATTTAAAATTCAAAATTTTGATGTATTTAATAGTACTTTCAAGAGACTTGGAATTGATTGAAGTTCAAATGTAATCATTGTGAGGTTAAATACTTTACACCATAAAATTAAAATCTTGAAAGCATAAAACATTGGGTTTGCACATGTGTTGTCAAGCCTTCTCTCAAGCTTCACCACGTCCTCATACCTCTTCAAACTATCTTTTAGATAGAATCTTGGTCTTATATAGAAGCACGTGGAAAAGCTCTATCTTCTTAAAGAGAGCCCACTAATAGAAGAGGTGCTACATGCTTCAGCACATAGCCAAGCTCTACCTCAAGGAGGAAAGAGATTCAAGCCCTATCTTTGTCTTTGAGATGTCTTAGGTGATAGAGCTTTAGCACACACTAAGGCCCATAATAACCATCTCCTTTTAACACACATTTGAGGTATCTGTAGGATAGAGCTTAAGCACGTGCTCAAGCTTGGATAAACCTCTCTTCCTAAGATGTCTTTCTACCATATCTTGTTGACCACATGTTCAAGCTTGTATCAAACCTCTCTTCATAGGGGACATCTCTTTTGCATAGATCTTGAGTATGTGGTTTATTCCCCTTCACCAAGAGGTTTGTGAAACACAATCACAATAGCAATGTATGGGTTATCCCTCTCCACCAAGATGTTTATGAAACATGTATTGAGTAGCTTGCATCAATACTTTCACTTGGGTGCAAGAAGCTTAGCAAGAAACTGAGACAACAAATCTTGAACACATGCTCAAGCTTCTATCAACCATCTCCTTTATGTTGTAGCTTTAAGATGTCTTTGGAGGGAATTTGTGCATGTGCTTAATCTCATATGAACTCTGTCTTTATGGAGAAAGGGGTTGTCAAGACAATCTCCCCCTCCCCCTTTGAAGGCATGGCAAAATAGTTTCTCCTCTCTCATTTATATGGTTATCTTCTTACAAACATGTTCCTTATTACTCTCATCCACTTTACTTTTCTAATCCTTGTTACACAAATAATGTCAATTATGAATCGTCTCTTTCCTTTTGTGGGAGGTGCTTCATAAGATAGGTTCCTAGTTTCTCATTTCTAGTTTGGATGTATTTGAGGGGGAGCTTGAGCATGTGATTAAGCCCATGTCAACCTTATTTGTTTGATATGATTATGAGGTGTAAGCGAGATAGGGAGGAGGGGAACTTTTCAAGATTGTGGGAGAGAGCTTGAGCACATACTCACGCATGTATAGACACTCTCCATTTTTATGTCATCTTGATATCTCCTTGGGGTAGAGCATGGGCACATCCTCAAGCTTGTACCAACCCTCTCTTTATGAAGAGAAGTTTTATAATGTTGTTTCTGTCTATCTTTGAGTGTAGCATGGTAGTTTCCAAACCTTGTCTATTCTATATGACTCTTTGGTATGTCTTTGGATCCTATCTTGTGCACATTCTCAAGCTTGGTAAAACCTCTCTCCTTATGGGGAAGGAGCTTCTCAAGAGAATTTTCACCCCTCCCCTTAAGGACATGGAGAAAATTTCTCCTCTCTCATTGAGAGGGCTATCCTATCTATTTGATATGACTTTCTAATATGCCTTTGAAAAAGAGCATGATCAAGCTTGTATTAGCTCTATATTTATGGGGGAGGGCGGTAGTTACTCCTCTTTGACTGAGATGTATTTTTTGTACCAATCCTTTATTTTCGGGAGGCATTTTGCAAGATAGACGCATAGTTTCTCTTGTCTCTTTCACATGTATTTAAGAGAGAGCTTGAGTATGTGATCGAGATCATAGCAACCATCTTTATTTGATACGAGTGTGATGTGTTTTTTTGGGTAGAGCAGAAGGCAATCTGTAAACACGACGGGATAGAGCTTGATGATGCATCTTTTAGGTAGAGGGGAGGGCAACACTAAAGATGTTGGAACCATGTGCTCAACCCTATATAGACCCTCTTTTTTTAACTTCGAGATCTCTTTGGGATAGAGCTTGAGCATATGCATCAACATTCTCTCTATGGGGGAGGAGCTTGGTGACATTCTTTCCCCTATTTGTTTGATGTGATTCGGACATGCCTTTAGATAGAGAGGAGGGAAACTTGTAAACATGGTGGGGTAGAGATTGACAATGTATATTTTAGGTAGGGGCAGGGCAACATGTAAAGATCACTTGACCTTGTGCTCAAGCCTATATAGACACTCTCCATTTTTTGACTTTAACATCTCTTTGGGACCAACATTCTCTCTATGATGGGGGAGGAGCTTGGTTACATTCTTCCCCTCTATCTCTGAGTGCAGCAAGCATGGTAGTTTCCCCTCTCTCATTGAGGTGCTTATGAGATAGAGCCTAAGCACTTGCTCAAGCATGAAAAATGTCTTTTTTATATGGATTTTTTAAATATCCTTGAGACATAGCTTGAACATGTGCTCAAGCTTGTATCAACCCTTTCTTATTAGCGGAGGATCCTCACAAGATAGGTTATTGGTGTCTCCTTTCCACTCCCATCCCCTAAAGATGTATTCAAGGAGAGAGCTTGATCCTATGATCTAACCTATAAAGATCTTCTTTTTTTTGCCATGACTATGAGGTGTCTTTGAGACAGAGGGGAGGGAAACTAGGCATTTTGATATGACATTTTGATATGTCTTTGGGTGATAGCTTGTGCATCTTCTTCAGCTTGTAAAAACCCTCTCCTTAGGGATGAGAAGCCTCTCAAGAGTGTTTACCCCCTCCCTTGTAGGGCATGGACAAAGATTATCTTCTCTCATTAAGACAGCTATTAGATACTGCGCCTCAATCTTGTATCCAAACCCTATCTATCTAATATGACCTTTTCATATTCCCTTGGCAAATAGCTTAATAATATGCTGAAGATTCTATTGACCCTATATGTAAGGGGGAGGGTTTGTATCTATTGATTGCAGCATTGTAGTTTCTCCTCTCTCATTGAGATATCTTTTGTATATGAATTTCCTACATGTCCTTGAGAGAGAGCTTCAATACATGCTCAATCCTTTATTTCTGGGGAGGAGCTCTGTAGGATGATAGGCTCATAGTTTCTCTTGTCTCTTTAAGATATATTTGAGATCGAACGTGAGCATGTGATCAAGCCTATAGCAACCTTCTTTGTTTGATATGAGCTTGATGTGTATTTTAGGTAGAAAGTAGGGAAACATATAAAGATGATGGGACAAAGCTTAAGCATGTGCTCAAGCCTATATAGACCCTCTCAACTTTCATCAACTTTGAGATCTCTTTGGGATTGAGATTGAGCTTGAGCATGTGCTCAAGCTTGTATCAACCCCCCTCTCTATGGGGTGGCCGATGATGGTGGTAATGTTCTATCCCCTCTATCTCTAATTGCAGCATTGTAGTTTCCCCTCTCTCTTTGAGGTGTCCACGAGATGGAGCTTGAGCGCTTGCTCAAGCTTGTATCAACACTATCTTTTTTATATGATTATCTTGAATATCTTTGAGACATAACTTGATCATGTTTTTTTATCAATCCTTCCTTTTCCAAGGGAGGCACTTCATAGGATAGGTTCATGGTATCTCAATTCCCCTCATTTATCTTGTAGATATATTTGAGAGAGAGCTCTCCACTTTTTTCTGACCTTCATGTCATTTTGAAAGAGACCTTGCGAAGCATGTTCTCAAGCATTTATAAATCCTCTCTTTATGGGGGAGCTGATTGGTAATATTGTTTTGCCTCTATTGCTATGTGCAACATGGTAGTTTCTCCTCTATCATCGAGATGTGCATGGGATGGATCTTGAGCACATACCCATGCTTGTATGAAGATTGTCTTTTTTATGTGAATTTCTAGCCAAAGACTAAGCTTGTATCAACCCTTTCTTTAAGGTGGAAGTATCCTCACAAGATAGGTTCCTAGTGTAAGGGAGGGGAAATAAAATAATGAGGATAAAATACCAGCTACAATAGCTGGTATAAAAGGTGTAAGGGACTGGATTTTTGACCATCAGATTATAATAATACAAGGCTCCTTCATCTTCTCCCTCTCTCCAGCTTTCATGGTTGTCTTCTCTCTCTTCCAGTCTTTCTCTCTCAATTTCTAGTACTTCTCTCTCCTCGTCACTCTCTTTCTCTCTCTTCTACTTCTCTTCTTCTCTCTCTTCTCTAGTATTCTCTCTCCTCTTTCTCTATACCCAATCCTCTCCTTGAAAATTGGTATTAGAGCCATAGGTTCTTGATCCAGTTGGCCAACATTCCATTTAGTTATCTTTTTTTAGTCACATAGATTTAAGCACCACAGGTACATAGGTACAAACATGACATGGAGCATCAGTGCAGTTACCAAGGGCTTTTGGACCACAACAAGGACTGCATGTCTGCATTAATGGAATCTTGGACCAAGTTTGGTGGTAGGAAGGCTAAAGTTAGCAACTCGATCATTTTAGGCCATTTTCTAAAGGTATTTTTCTAAAAACAATGGTAACAAGAGTAGAAGAGGGTATAGTTACTATTACTTTTTAGGAAGAGACTTTGTCTCTCTTTCTTTTCAAGATCCTCTCAAGCTTCTATGGAGGAGATCAGCCCATTATCTCCACTCTACTCCATGAATCTATCTACTCTTCAAGAGTAAATGGAATAGAGAGCCTCTAAATATCAAGAGCTATAGGTTTTAGTGGTAGTGGAGTTGCCATCATCACCATCATCATGGTTCTTTCAGAGATCTAGTAAGGGCCTACTCAAGATCCATGACTACTTCCCCAATACTTTCTTGAATGCTAAAAGGCTTTACAACTTCCTATACATAGTCCTTCATCTCATAGGTGGCAACATTATCATTGAACCATAGCCTCGAAAACTCTCATTCTCCAAATGGATTACAAATAAATGTTGTGCTGCAACTATGAAGGCTTCAGACTTATGCAATGTATATGCAAAGAAGATCTAATTGTCCATCATCCTTGCAATCTAGTCCTGGTATACTCCAACTTGGCCTTTTCGGTAGCCCTACATTCCCTGCTCATAGCTTGCTCCCTTGAGGAATTCACAAGCAATTTTCCCTTTTTGAAACCTTTCCAATGGGATGCTTTATTCAAGCTATATGTACAGATAGTGATGTCTGTGCAAGAGAACCTCACAAAGAGGAGTTTGGTGATATATGTGAAGAGATGAGGGTTCCAAATGCGTTGGCTGATAGATTTGCTTTTGGATAGGATTTGGATGAAATAAACTTGCGAAGAAGGTCTATGCAAACATGCAAAGAAGGTCTTGTGCATACAAGGAGATGATCATTGATGGGAAACTAAACAAGTTAAAGTACTTTAAACATACTCTTCAAAAGGTAAAGGAAAAAAAACAATACCTCTACAACACCTCTACAATAAAATTCAGAGCTCTTAAGCATAAGCAAGGTTTGGAAACTTCTGATGGAGTTGTTTCTAGGGATGCTATCATGATAAAGCTAAGAAAATGCTAGATTGGGAAAATTGTTACCAAAGAGGATTTCTCAGGGATCAGATGGCTGGATGCAGTAACAATTGTGGTAGTTCTTATACAAGAGGTCTTCCGACTCCATGGCTTTGGCTTGATCTGATCACTCACACTACTAATAAATGACACACTGAATACTCGAAAGCATTCCAAAACAAGGGGCCACTACAAGATAGTTCTGGGAATATTGTCATATCAATCTCATTTGGGCCTGATATCTTTCAGAGCACAGATCTACTCCTCACCCATGGTAGACATGATAGTCACAACAAGGTCTTTTCAAGCAGCAAATTCATCCTTAATCTAAGTAAGAAACTGCTAAAATTAGTTGCAGTCTGAGTTCGTCCTTAGTTCCACCATTGTCCATAAGAAGGCTCACAAATCCATCCTCAAAGATATCAATAAGGTGATAATCAACTCAAGTCACTTCATGGACATCACAATTGTGAGAGGAAGGCACAATATCTTCCAACTTCTTCCCTGTGAAAATGTGTGCTGCTGCTGTAATACAGAAGGGGAATTGACAAATGAGTCAAAGACCTTCATTCCTGAAAAATGAGATAATGTGCTATATAACCATTCTTGAAGAGCTCTTGCTGCAAATGAGCAATTTGGTGCTGCTACTATAATATAGAAGGGGAATTGACAAATGAGTCAAAGACCTTCATAATGTGTTGTATAATCTCCAACCACCAATCTGAGCATTTAAAGGTTTGTTTTCCTTATGAGCGTGACATTGGCTCTTGATATTTGATAATATTGTCCAATAATGTCTTTTTTATATCGGAAGCAAAAGGAGCAGTAGCTTGCAAATCATTTACCACAGATGTTGGAAGCAAGTTGGATATTTCAAAAGAGCTGAGTGGACTCTATAATGTCTATTTCAAACTTAGAAAAACATCTGCAAGAGAAATTCTGCCTCCTGACATACTACTTGAGCTATTTGGTCCAACTCCTATCACTTCCATCCTCATCTTCTTCTTTGGCAGATTGCCTTTGCCACGATCTGCCCATTCATGAACTGCCTTCTCATTATGCTCAGCCTGCATAAGTTAGTTGGATGAGGCAGGAACATTGTAAACAAGCTTGAGGAAGAAGGTGTCAAGCACCTCCACAACTGCAACCACAAATTTTGGTCCCACTCGACTGTTCTAGACTAGGTTTTGAGGCTTTAGCAACTTTAGCAACTTCAGTAATAGCAAAAACTTCATCAGTTAGAGCAACAACTTCAACTTCCTCCACAAATTTCCTCCCTACAGGATCCAACAAGAAAATGGAGACCTACCTAGCACCATTGTGTATGTTGAAGTTGAAGGTCCACCTGATCGCTTGACCCAAGTGGGGGTTGAAAGCCTGATTATCGGAACCACTTGAACCAGTCCAAAGAACAGAACCACTACCACGGCAAGCTGGATGACCAATGAAGAAGGTGCCCTACAAGTTGGAAAATTTGAATGTGGTCTGAAACAGGGAGAGAAACTATTGCCATATTTAGAAATTCTTTGACAATAATTTGAATTTTATCTTGATAGCATCAGTGCATCAAGACGTTGATTCATAGCTTCTAAGACATCTGCTACCTCAGCTCTTATTGGTGTTGGATACTCAATCATAGATTCCAGAATTTGTGAAGTCACAATGACTAGCTTGTTCAACTAATGACAAATAATCACTATCTACTGCTGCACAGATGGAAAGCGGTGCACAACAGACCAATACATTTCTTATAGACTGCTCATAGCTAGTTTCTGGTGTCCCTAACTGCATTCAAGGGGACTGACATATGTTAGCTGCATGTTCACTGATCAGCGTTGTTTGCAAATGTTTGTGAAATAAATGGAGGAGTCATGTATGCCTATGATGGATATGAAGCCTTTGTAGTTGTCTGTTGTGAAACAACCAATGCTTTGTGTGGAGTTGCAGCATTGATACGCATTGGTCTACTTAAATAGTACACACCTTCCTTGATTGTTCAGGGGTAGTAGATTATGGATTGTCCATTTCATTGGTTGAAAGTTATTTTGCACCTGAAGACTTGTCTTTTGCTGGTTTTTTTGAGAGAGGTCAATTGTTGTGGTTGGTTCATGCATTGCAGAAATGCAAATTTGGAGCACATGTTCATGGTGCTAGCATAACTAAAGAAGAAAGTAAATTAGCGTAACTAAAGAAGACACAGAAATAGTTCTTCCACAATTGATGATGATCCCTCACACTTGCAAGCTAAATGTTGGATTCAGATAAATTTATAGGTTTTGAATCATTACTTCTTTGATGGAGCATGTGGGAAAACTAGACAGTTTACATGGCTAGCAACTTGCTGGTGTATTGGCCTCACTCAAGATATACCTGACAGTTTACATGGCTAGCAACTTGCTAAAGGTTATGAAGGATTGGACTATAAGTTTCTATTGTGGCTTATCATCATATCATTGGGAATAGAACTTGGTTCATCATTCAGAATTGAGCCACCTGTAGGAATGCTAATTGCATATGTTTTGTCTATCACATGCTAACATGCTCAGTGAGCATGGCATATCATTTACAAAGCCTATCTATGGCAATTGAGATCAATAGCTCTAGCTCTAGTGAACAAGGTTGGCTTCAAACACAGGCTAATGTTGCTAAACTTGGAGCTTTAATTGATCGGTATATTGCTCTTATGAAGATAGATTGAGAAAAAGGAGCAAGACTTGAATCAAGTATGGATTCTCATCATCTTGAGTATTATCAACAGCATGATGAGTATTATGGTCATGATGAGTATTTTCATGGGCATTATGCACCAAATGCTTATGCTTATGGCCAACATGTATATACTAATGGTACACATTATGATCTACATGCATCTTATGAATATGGATAGCAACAACATGCAAAGGAACATGAGCATTATGCAAGTACATCTGGAGATCATGTTAATGCTTATAGATATGATGTACCATGTCATAATGTAGAGTATCATCCCATTGAACCTTGGCAGTAGGATGGCTATTATGGACAACATGCTTATGCTTATGAGCATCCACCCTTTCAGCAACATAGTCATGATTATACATGTGAACTTTCCTTAATTCAACAACCCAATTCTTATGGACATGACAATAATGGTCATGCTTATTAGTACTCTTCTAGCTTTGATGAGCAACAAGTTCATAACTACCATGGTATCCTATATCCCAATCATTTCATACCTCATGATCACCTAAATGTAATGATGAGTTCTTTTCAAGGTGCTGATGATGAAGAAGAGATCAGTGAGCAAGCTGGACATCAAGAAGGGGATAATGAGCAACATGATCAACAAGAAGATGTACACAGTATAAGAAATCATGTTGAGATAATGAAGGAAAATCATGCTGAGATGATGAAGGAAATATGTAAAATGAGAGCCACCATGGACACACTTAATTCCAATATCTCTAAGTGGTTGGAGATTCAACCGAAGGGAAAAGAGCAAGAAGACCAAGAAGATGTACAAGAAGGGAACAGTGAAGAGCAAGTTGTGTAAGAAGGGAACAATGAAGAGCAAGATGTACAAGCTCATGACATAACAGCTGAAGAATCACATGAGGCACTCAAAGATGTAGATGGTTACGCTAAAGGTTTTAGACTCTTGGACAAACCTCATGATGACCTTCTTGAGCATCAGTTTACACTTAATCAAGGTTTACAACAATCATTGAACGCATTTGATAATGAGTACCTTGATCATGGTTATGATGATTGGTATATTTCTGATGATAATGTAATACATGATTTGGGCATACATGAAGATGAAGATGGCATTGTGCTTCCCTACAGGAGGTTATGGATATGATTATGGTCTTGATTATGGGGATACCTCCTTGTATCCATTTGATCCAGGTGGATTGGACTATGTGGTTGATGGCCATTCTCTTCTCTTGGACAATCATTATGATGGAATACCTTTTGATTCAAGAGGTTAATGGATCGCTTGGGATCTCATTTAGACCAGCATCTATCTTGTGGGAAATTTCTTTTTTTGGTAGACTCTTTTGGCTAAAGACTGGTTATCTATGGCCATATTTTAGTACAGGGAAGATTGCATACAACTCACTGTTTTACACTAGATTTTACTCTAAACTCTGAATAGCCAAACCCAACCTACATGGGCTGAAAGCACTTACCAAGATTTCCATTTTGATGTGTAGCATACCTTGATCAGAGTTCTCTACAGAAAGTTAACTTAGATTTACTACAACAAGTCTTGTAGTAGACAGCACACTATCCACTCCTTGCAGGCTTCATCTTCTTAGAGAATATGGGTCAAGATCTAAATTGTATCATTCCCCAATCATACCTATATATAATACTTGATCAATGACCCTTTATACATCAACGATTACCCATCATTCCATCAGATAACCCTTATCATGTCTGCAGCAACAAAGTAGTACTCTGGTATGCTCCTACCCTGTCTTTTTGTAATGAGTGCCCAACTTGTTTTTGAGGCCAAAAATCTTTGGGTGGGGATAGAATGTAAGAGAGAGGAAATAAAACAATGAGGATAAAATACTAGCTACACTAGCTGGTATAAAAGGTGTAAGGGATTGGATTTTTGACCATTAGATTATAATAATACAGGTCTCCTTCATCTTCTCCCTCTCTCCAGCTTTCATGGATGTCTTCTCTCTCTTCCTATATTTCTCTCTCCATTTCTAGTATTTCTCTCTCCTTGTCACACACACTCTCTCTTCTTCTTCTCTTCTTCTCTCTCTTCTGTAGTATTCTCTCTCCTCTTTCTCTCTCCCCACTCCTCTCCTTGACACCTAGTATCTCCTTTCCACTCCTTTCTCTTTTAGATGTATTTTTTAGAGCTCTCTCCACTTTTGTGTGACCTTGAAGTCATTTTGAGACAAATCTTATGAAGTGTGTTCTCAAGCATATAAAAACCCTCTCTTTATGGGGGAGGTGCTTGGGAATATTGTTTTCCTAACCTATAAGTGCAACATGGTAGCTCCTCCTCTATTGTAGAGATGTGTATGAGATGGAATTTGAGCACATGCCCATGCTTGTACTCTTTGGAGTAGAGCTTGAGCATGTGCTCAAGCATTTATCAACCCCCCTCTCTATGGGGGTGGATCTAGAAAATATTATATCCCCTCTATCTCTAAGTGCAATGTGGTAGTTGCCCCTCTCTCATTGAGGTGTTCATGAGATAGAAATATCTTTTAGACATATCTTGAGCGTGCGCTCAAGCTTGTATCAATCCTTCCTTTTTGAAGGGAGGCACATCATAGGATAGGTTCATGGTATGCATCTTATGCACATGCTAAGCCTATATATACCCTCTCCACTTTTATGTGACTTTGAGGGTTCTCATTGAGATATTTGTGAGACAACACGCTTGAGCATGTGCTCTCAAGCTTGCATCTTCTGAACCCTGTCTATTTTATATGACACTTTGATATGTCTTCAGGTTGTAGCTTTTGCATCTTCTTAAGCTTTGTGAAAACCCCCTGCTTAGGGGGGGAGGAGATTCTCAAGAGTGTTTACCCCGTCAGAGGTAGATGGGAAACAATATTACCAAGATTCTCCTTGGCGAAGAGGGTTGATACAAGCTTGAGCATGTGCTCAAGCTTCATCCTAAAGAAACCTCAAACTCCCATTATCTCATCAAGCTACCATCCCTTGTGTGCTATAGACACATTAATTTGGAAAGATGGTGAGACAGAGCTTTCGAGCCTATAACAAGCCTATTTGAAAGAGAGAGCTTGAGCTTATGCTCAAGCCTATCATGACCTATATAGATGCTCTTTACTTTTATGTGACCTTGGGGCCTATTTTGGATAGAGCTTATGAAGCATGAGCTCAAGCCTCTATGAACCATCTCTTCATCTAGGAGGAGCTTGGCGATATTCTCCGCCTTCTATCTTTGAGTGCAACATGATAGTTTCCCCTCTCTTATTGAGGTGTCCATGAGGTACAGCTTGAGCACATGCTCAATCTTGTGTCAACACATTCTTTTTCTATGAATGTCTTAAATATCTTTGAGACGTAGCTTGAACATGTGGTCAAGCTTGTATCAACTCTTCCTTTCCAAGGGAGAAGCTTCATAGGAGGATAGGTTCATAGTATCTCCTTTCCCCTCAAGTTAGGCTTGAGTACCCATACATGAAAAGAGCTTGTTTGTATAGTGTGCCGGTTGCCTAATATGAGCTACGCTAGGATCCACAACCCAAGGCATCAAGAGAACAGTGGAAGATGGGGTTTGTCTTATACGAGTATACTTATTTGAATTTTTAGGGTTTAGTGTCATGTGTCTAACATTATGTTCTACTTAACTTTGTGTTTGAAAAATTGAAATTAGTTGAAATATTATTGCATCTAGGGCCAACCCAACATTATGTTTTATTTGAGCTTATCTTTGTGAGTTTATCCTGATTTTATTTGAGCTTGACTTCATTAAGGTATTATAATGCATGTTGCATATGAAATTTTCTTTTTGGAGTATCATAATCCTAATTGTATATGTTTGTTTTCTCAATGTGTCCAAATAGATTGCTTCTAAAATGATTGAGAAAACAAAGGCATTAGTTGCAAAAGAGCCACCTATAATGAAATTTGCATCCTTGAATGTAAGGACTTAGTATATTGACATATTCAGCCCTTTTGGTGTATTTCTCAACATGCCTCACTTATTCTTTGTAATATATTAAATATATATATTTTAAAAATTCACCTTCATGGCAGCGCATCCAGCTGGATCTTCGAGGGGGGATAGAGGGGGCCAGCAAGCTCCTCGCTGGAGCTTGCTCAGGCCCCTCACCATGCAAGCGGACAGGCAAGGGGGGAAGGATTCCCTCCCCTCCCCTATTTAAAGAGGGAGGGCCGCATGGTTGAAGGTAGAGGAAGAAGGGAAGAAGATACGCCGCCGCCCTGCTCGAATGCTGCCGCCACCAACCGCCGCCACTGCCGCCTATCACCTCCAGCTTCTCTCCCCACATCGCCATCATCGGCCACCGCCAGATTGTCCCACCCTCCTGCCACATGGATAAAGGGAGCTTCCTTGTAGAAGCTTCCTAAGGGGGGGCTAATCAAGCCCCCATTCGCCCCCCCTCATATCCCTTCCACTCCATAAATTTTTTCCCCCTACCCCGGGTTTTTTTAAAACCCTCAAGCCCCCCTTCCCGTGCTTTTTCCCTTTCACCCCCCATAACCCTTTTTACACTAAAACCCCCTCCCCAATTTTTCTTAGAACCCTTTTCACCCCCTCCCAGTTTTTACCCCTTAAAAGTCCTTTCACCCCGCCCAATCTTAAATCCCTTAACCTTTTTCCATGGGCCATTAAACTTCCACATCCCTTGGCCTCGTAAACCGCAAATTTCCTTTTCCCCCGTGCCTAAATCTATAAGTCCCCTCTTGTGAGCCCGTATTTCACCCTATATTCCTTTTAATACACCCCCTAAGCCCTTTCTAACCCCGTGTTCCATTTTCCCTCTCCTCCCTACTATAAACCTTTCCCTCTCCGAAGAAGCTAAGAACCTAAAGGTCTTATTATCCCTTCCCGAGGTCAATCATTTAAACGGCTCCTTGCCTTGAAAGAGAGACAGTGGAAATCCGAAAAGGAGAGTAAAAGCTGCCTTCACATCCGAAGGGTTACAATTGCGATGCCGCCTAAGAAAGTCCAAGGAGTAGCTGCGAGAGGGTCGTCTCTCGGTATCCATGTGGATATTTCACCCCAAAACCAGGTTTTTCCTTCTTGGTTTTTTATCGATTTTAAGTCAATCATGCAAAGATGAATTGTTAGGGATAGAATATATTTTTTCGAGTTATTTACAATGAAGGAGTTTAGTTTAATTGAACAAACGATAATGTATAGAACATAGTTTCCTTCGAATAGCATCATGCATTATAACGAATTACGAACTAGATTATCTACTTACTATAGTAGTATATTTCAGTTAAATCCTGAAGGTATAAAAACTGCATCTTGCACCATTAACCCTATTCTTTTTCTTTGCAACGAATTATCATGAAATTCATGAAAGGTTTTTTTTACATTGCTCGAATTACTAGGAAGTTATCATTGCTAATTGCATATCTTAGCAAGGAAAAGATTTTTATTTTGGCATGAGTTTCATTTGCAAGGAAAAAGGAAGATTAAATTGAATTTACCTACCTCAAAGCATTAAAGTTTAGGACTGAAAAATCAATTGTCACAAGGATAACAAATCGTGCCGAGGTGATCTCAATATTACCTTCCAAAAGATAACCAAATCAATCTAAACTTAGAAATACCATGCTGCAAAATATGCCTTGGGAATGATTCAAAGACCAAAGAAACGTTTATACCTTAAGCACTTGACTACCTTCCCTGATTATAGGGTCAATAAATTCGTAAGGTAAAAGAACTAGGGTTGTCCCTAAGGTTCTGAAAAAGAGACCCTAGGTCCGACATACGTCAGCTTAAAGAATCTAAAGCAGATTATTTCATCGCAGGACTTGCGCAGCAAGTACGAAGTCATATAGTCTTGTGATTGATTTACAAGAAGAAAGGTTAAATATCCTCAACAAGGATGGCGGATCCTTACGTAAGTTATCTTGAAAAAGGATGTATTCTTTGATATCCTTCTAAATAAGGAAAGTTAAAAACCGGAAACTAAAGTATCCAATGAACTTTAGGGTTGACCGAGTTGGGTTAAAAAGGTACACCCTAACCCAGAATATAAGGGATCTTGCCAAGTTGCAAGACACCTTGGAACGAGTGCTGATGCATTTGAAAGGAAAGAATCATTCCTTAGCAGTTTGCCAAACAAGAAGGTCGATTAATGGAAATGTTTGTGATTGCTAGAGATTTTAGAGCACTGTTTGATTTATGAATTACAAATTAAATGAATATCTATACTTCAGGTTGAGGGCCTAAAGGGAGAGGCAGTTTCACTTACCCCCGACTGCCTGCCTGACTCTAACCAAGGGGATTGTTGACCGCGCCGGGAACGTGGATCGAACCCGCCACGAGAGGTCTCTCCGTTGAGCTCTACTTGGAGCAAGAGGACACTTGGGTGCCAGGGGGGGCTCTGACCGTAAATCCCTCACCTTCTGGGTCCTGCACAAGAGGCTAACGTGACTCAAGATTGGAGCTCGAGGCCCGCATACTAGTCTACAGGCAGAAGCTTGAATTAGTGATCCCTATGGATTACTGGATGGCCTTCGAGCGGATTATGGACAAGCCTACGGGTGGAACTCCTTGTATTTCAAAGATAAAAATAATGTTATGTAATAAAGAACTTGTTTGATATTGTTTTTCTATGTCATGTGATAAGATTACGTGAAGGAACTAGTGCTTAATGGTTTAATTAAAGAAGCTGGTTGTCACATGTCCAAATTGATGTATTAGATAATTACATAACTAAAAACAAACTGAGGAAAGTGCGGAGGATGGGCCATGGGTCCGTCCTACGGTTGGGTGGTCCCGGTTAGCCGGGAACTTTTCTCATAAATCTCAAAGAACAACGGGATGATCGTCAAAACGAATAACGAAAGCGATGACCTAGAGTTATGTCTTACCCGATTTACGCTGCTTTAGGGGAACAGAATGGGACTATGCCTTATGGCAGAGAGGTTGAGCTTTGCATCCCTCTCATTTCCCATTCTCCTTGAACCAAGTGCAACGTGAATCCGCTTCGGACCTGGGGTTTCTGCGTAAAGTAGTTCGCTCGGATCCGACGCTATTTGGTGTTAGTTAATGACCAATCAGGAAAACCCTAATTCCGGTCGATCCTAAGTGGGAACGGCCAGGATACTTCCGCTACGTGGTAGACGCGGGAAGACCTAGATCGCAAATCCCATAACATTCCATGGGAGTGCCGGGCGGATCTTTCTAGACATCCTTTCCGATGGACTGCTAAGACGTGTCCTGGATGATACTAAGAGGACACATTACAGTTGATATCAGAGCCAACCAACAACGGAATTGTTTTTATGAGATCTCAATAAAATGAAGTAAAGAAATTGTTGTTGTCCAAACATTTTCTTACCTTCAATGCTATCTTGAAGAATTACGAAGCGTGGAACAAGTTTTTGGTATTTCGAGTCATGTTTATGACTGCAATGCATTCTCCACTTTATAGACAAAGAATTGGGATGATGAACATCCTGGAGCAGATCTATAATCCATCACCTTTGTACATGGAACAAAGATGGACGAGTGCTTTAGGAATCTATTATATAGCCACCCACCGGTTTGCTTATCTACAGACCAACCTAAAGAGGAGCAAGTGGTTGGAAGACTTGAAAGTCGTGAAGCTGTTCGTTTTTGTGGAAGCTCACGTAAATTCGACTTTACATATTCAAGGTCGGAGGGTTGAAATGAACTCATATGTATATGAGAAAGTAACCCGTGTAATCCCCGCCGACAGGATTAAAGTGTTGGGCCGCCATGAGAAGTATGGATTCCAATGGAAAGGGTATCTTGAACTTCCAATGACTTATCAATTCCTAAAGATCCATGTCCCAAAACCCTACTATTACTCAGTTCCTGTAGATAAATGAAATACAACGTTGTTCTCCCCAAACTAAATGTAACAACTGACTTATCATCACACAGAACGTTGTATTCAAAAGGGCTATGTCCATGTAAATACAAATAAAGACTTCTTTTTATCAATGTCTGGCTGTGCATAAGAGTTAATAAGAAGTTAAGTAGCTACATTGTTTACGAGATAGCTGAAGCTAACGTCGATTATCATATAATAACGTTAAGAAAACCTTTATTCAGGCACAACCCTAGGTACAGGTTCCAAACTCGCCTCCTACATCAAGTACTGCTATGATCCAGGAGAAGAAGTTCCTCCTCAAGCAAATTAAGCCACCCAAGTTTGACGGGAGAGGCAATTTTGTTTAGGCTGATGCTGAAATTTGGATTGAATCCATGGAGGATTACTTCGAAGCAGCCGGTACTGCACCCGCCAATCAGGCTATGCTCGCCAATTTAAAGCTCACCGGCAAAGCCAAACTTTGGTGGAAGCAATGGTGCAGGGATCAAGGGATTTCAGAGGGATCCGTTACTTGGAAGAAGCTGAAGAAAGCCGTGCAGGGAAGATACTTACCACGTGCATATCGCACGCAGAAAATGAACGAGTTCTACGAGCTAAAATAGCTAGGGCTCACTCTTGACGCATACTACTCTAAATTTGTCTCACTTTTAAAGTATGCGCCACAGATGGACATGACACAGCATGTGTCCAAATTTTGTGCGGGCTTAAATCCACCAGTAAATACCGGTCTCGAATCTATGTGTCCATCAGATCTTCAGGATGCACTCATTCGAGCGGCGCCTATAATTCAGGAGGTGCAAGCTAGACCAAGGGGTAACAAAATTTGGTCTTATAATGACCCGAACAGAGGAGCATTCAGACCTCAAATGAAGAGAGTTCAAGGTCATAATCAGGGACAAAGAACGAAAGCAAGGACGAATAACGTCAACAACTTTGTTCCTATTCAAAGTAATGGCCGAAACCTCCATTGTTTCCACTGCAACGAACCCGGTCACTTCAAGAGGTAATGTCCCAAGCTTAGCGGAGGACATCGCCAAACGCCTTTCCAAGGAGCAGGCCGTGGTCAAGGAGCCGCTACTCATGGAAGAGGAAGAATTGCCTGCATTGCCAATAGGCAAAGATGCGAAGAAGAAGAAGAGGAAGATCCGACCATGGAAGCAGAATTCAAAAGAGCGACAGTCCATGCCGCTTTACACAAGAAAGGGTCGAATCTCCAGTTCTCGGTGATTCAGACACCGTCGAACTATCAAGGTAAAGGTTTCAAAACCTTGATTGATTGTGGCAGTACGAATTCCTTTATCTCACCAGCATGTGCAAAAAGATTAGGAATAGCCACAGTAGAAGCACCTACCATGCTTGTGGAGTTGGCAAATTGTCGTGAGGTAACTTGTACCAGGCAAACTGCTAAGGTGAAATTCTTTCTCGGAGGAAAGAAGACTTCAATCAAATTCAAAGTCATGAATTTAGGTATCCATGAGTGTCTACTCGGGATGGATTGGCTTAATCCCAACGATGCCCAGATTCACTGTGGAAAGGGTCAAGTTTCCTTTCGAAACTCTGAAAGGGAATTTGTCACAACTCAAGGTGAGGCAAGAGTGCCAAAAATCCAATTGGCCAAAATATCTCAGATCATAAAAGGAATCAGAAAAGGATTACCCGTTTACTTGATCAAACTCAACAAGTTAGATCAAAAGCGAGAGTCACATGAAGGGCCTTCTTGGCTAAAGGAATACGCTGACGTATTCCTTGAAGAATTGACCGAAATTCCACCTCAAAGAGAAGTAGATCATGAGATTAGGTTAGTACCTGGAGCTACGCCAATTGCAAAGAGACCTTATAGAATGTCCATACCAGAAGCAATTGAGTTGAAGAAACAACTCAAGAAACTGTTAGATCAAGGCTACATCCGACCTAGCAATTCACCGTGGGGAGCTCCAGTACTATTCCAGAAAAAGAAAGATGGGACACTTTATCTATGTATTGATTACCGAGGGTTGAATCAATCAATAGTCAAGTTCCTAGAATAGATGAGCTTCTTGATCGTCTTCAGGGTGCAAAGATATTTTCCAAGATTGATCTCAGGTCAGGTTAATATCAGATAAGGATCAAGGAAGAAGATATCCCAAAGACGGCATTCAATACAAGATATGGGCACTTTGAGTTCCTGGTTATGTCATTCGGGCTTACGAATGCACCTGCTACCTTCAATAGATTAATGCAGGACATTTTTAGGCCATATCTTGATGATTTCGTGCTTGTCTTCTTCAATGACACTTTAGTGTATTCTAAATAGGAAGAAGATCATGAACCTCAACTTCGGATTGTCCTTGAGACAATGAGGTCACATAAGCTGTATGCAAAAATGAAAAAGTGTGCATTCTTCAAGCGTCAGATTGAATATCTGGGATTCATAGTATCATCAGAAGGAATATCAGTAGACCCAGCCAAGGTCAGAGATGTGCTTGAATGGCCAATACCAGTATCCATCAAAGAGATACGTAGCTTTCTTGGATTGACAAGATGGTATAGGGTCTTCATCAAAAACTATGGTTTGATTACAGCACCTCTGACGGATTTACTGAAGAAGCAAGCTTCTATTACATGGTCAACTCCCGAACAAAATAGCTTCGATAGATTGAAGCAAAGTTTGGTATCAGTACCCATTTTAAAACTTTCTGACCTCAATAAAGAGTTCGAGGTAGTAACTGATGCTAGCACTCTTGCCTTGGGGTGTGTACTTATACAGGAAGGTCATCTAGTAGCATACTCTTCAAGGAAATTGAAGAGTCATGAAAAGAATTATGCCACGCATGATCTGGAATTACTAGCTGTCATCCATGCTCTAAAGCTTTGGAGCCACTACCTATTGGGTAACAAGTTTACTCTAGTAACCGACCACAAGAGTCTCAAATGGATCTTTACCCAGAACGAGCTCAACATGAGGCAACATCGGTGGATTGAAGTGTTGGAGGAATATGATTTTGAAATCAAGTATCGACCAGGGAAAGAGAATGTAGTTGCTAATGCACTTAGTCGCAAGGCATTCCTAAATTCCCTAATCTTGCAGAATCCATCAACGGCCAGATCTCTGGCTACAAAAGTATCTATTCCAAACAACCCTATACTTGAATTAGCTAGAGAGGAAGCATGCCATGATTTGGCCTACCAAACAATGCTAAAGGAAATATCTACCAAGGAGCAGAATCAAAAGTTGCAAGCTAAGTATCAGGAATTTTCCATTGATAATGTACTTGTCTACTATAGAACAAGGCTGTGTATACTAGCAAGCCAGTCACTTAAGTAGAAGATAATGTGGGAAGCTCATGATTCCCCTTTCGCAGGACATCCTGGCTATGCTAAGACACTTAATGCAGTTAGGAAGAGATACCATTGGGAGAGGCTTAAAGGTGACATTCTCAAATATGTCACTGAGTGTTTGTCTTGCCAACGTATCAAAGCTAAACATGTCATGATGCCAAGGAAACTGCAACCTCTTGACATTCCCCAAATGAAATGGGAATTCATCAGTATGGATTTTGTTGTAGGCTTACCCCAAGTCCAAGGAGGATACAATTCCATTATGGTTGTGGTTGACATGCTTACCAAGGTTGCACACTTGATTCCAGTAAAGACAAACTATAAAGCCTCCGACATTGCAAGATTGTTTATCAAGGAGATATTCAAGCTACATGGTTTACCCAGAAGAATCATTAGTGATCGAGATTCTCTCTTCACATCACACTTCTGGAGAGCTATCTTTGAAGCTATTGGGACTCAACTCTGTTTTAGCACCGCCTACCATCCCCAAACAGATGGTCGAACAAAGCGAGTAAATCAAGTCATCGAGGATATGCTTAGGGCATACTGCTCTCGAGAACCCAAGAAGTGGATTCAATACTTGCCTTTAGTAGAGTTTGCCTACAATGCTTCTTACCAACAAAGCATTCAGATAACCCCTTTCCAACCATTGTATGGTCATGATTGTCGAAGTCCCCTAAACTTTTCTGATCCAACCCTAAGGGTTGAAGCGTCAAGATAGATGTTGGAAGACATGGATGATCAAATAAAGTCAATAAGACAAGACATACAAGCGGCCAAGGATAGACAAAAGGAATACGCAGATTTGAAGCGTCAAGAAAGAGTCTTCGAAGAAGGAGACATGGTCTTCATTTGCGTACGCCCTAAAAAGAGTTCTCTATCCCTAGGAGATTGCAAGAAGCTAATTCCAAGGTATTGTGGGCCGTACAAAATCCTCAAATCCCTAGGACCCAATGCTTATAGATTGCAACTCCCTGACAGCCTAAAGGTTCACAATGTATTCCATATCAGCCTATTGAAAAAATATGTACCCAACCCTAACCATGTACTTGATGACCAACAAATTGTAATGCCTAGTCAAGGAGTCCTTGAACTAAGGCCGGATAGGATCTTAGATGTTAGGGAGAGACAGTTAAGATGTAGAACCTTGAGAGAATGCCTCGTCCAGTGGAAAGATTATCCCGAAGAGGATGCCACCTGGGTAGATAAAGACACTCTCAACCATCAATATCCCCAGTTTTCTCGAGATGATGACATCTTGATTCTTCTAAGGGGGAGAGAATGTAATATATTAAATATATATATATAAAAATTCACCTTCATGGCGGCGCATCCAACTGGATCTTCAAGGGGGGATAGAGGGGGCCAGCAAGCTCCTCCCTGGAGCTTGCTCAGGCCCCTCGCCATGCAAGCGGACAGGTAAGGGGGGGAGGATTCCCTCCCCTCCCCTATTTAAAGAGGAAGGGCCGCACGGTTGAAGGTAGAGGAAGAAGGGAAGAAGATACGCCGCCGCCCTGCTCGAATGCTGCCGCCGCCGCCGCCGCCTATCACCTCCACCTTCTCTCCCCACATCGCCATCATCGGCCACCGCCAAATTGTCCCACCCTCCTGCCACGTGGATAAAGGAAGCTTCCTTGTAGAAGCTTCCTAAGGAGGGGCTAATCAAGCCCCCATTCACCCCCTCATATCCCTTCCACTCCATAAATTTTTTCCCCCTACCCCGGGTTTTTTTAAAACCCTCAAGCCCCCCTTCCCGTGCTTTTTCCCTTTCACCCCCCATAACCCTTTTTACACTAAAACCCCCTCCCTGGTTTTTCTTAGAACCCTTTTCACCCCCTCCCAGTTTTTACCCCTTAAAAGTCCTTTCACCCCGCCCAGTCTTAAATCCCTTAACCTTTTTCCATAGGCCATTAAACTTCCACATCCCTTGGCCTCGTAAACCGCAAATTTCCTTTTCCCCCATGCCTAAATCTATAAGTCCCCTCTTGTGAGCCCGTATTTCACCCTATAATCCTTTTAATACACCCCCTAAGCCCTTTCTAACCCCGTGTTCCCTTTTCCCTCTCCTCCCTACTATAAACCTTTCCCTCTCCGAAGAAGCTAAGAACCTAAAGGTCTTATTATCCCTTCTCAAGGTCAATCATTTAAACGGCTCCTTGCCTTGAAAGAGAGACGGTGGAAATCCGAAAAGGAGAGTAAAAGCTACCTTCACATCCGAAGGGTTACAATTGCGATGCCGCCTAAGAAAGTCCAAGGAGTAGCTGCGGGAGGGTCGTCTCCCGGTATACAGGTGGATATTTCACCCCAAAACCAAGTTTTTCCTTCTTGGTTTTTTATCAATTTTAAGTCAATCATGCAAAGATGAATTGTTAGGGATAGGATATATTCTTCTGAGTTATTTACAATGAATGGGTTTAGTTTAATTGAACAAACGATAATGTATAGAACATAATTTCCTTCGAATAGTATCATGCATTATAACGAATTACGAACCAGATTATCTACTTACTATAGTAGTATATTTCAGTTAAATCCTAAAGGTATAAAAACTGCATCTTGCACCATTAACCCTATTCTTTTATTTTGCAACAAATTATAATGAAATTCATGAAAGGTTTTTTTTTACGTTGCTCGAATTACTAGGAAGTTATCATTGCTAATTGCATATCTTAGCAAGGAAAAGATTGTTATTTGGCATGAGTTTCGTTTGCAAGGAAAAAGGAAGATTAAATTGAATTTACCTACCTCAAAGCATTAAAGTTTAGGACTGAAAAATCAATTGTCACAAGGATAACAAATCGTGCCAAGGTGATCTCAATATTACCTTCCAAAAGATAACCAAATCAATCTAAACTTAGAAATACCATGCTGCAAAATATGCCTTGGGAATTATTTAAAGACCAAATAAATGTTTATACCTTAAGCACTTGACTACCTTCCCTGATTGTAGGATCAATAAATTCGTAAGGTAAAAGAACTAGGGTTGTCCCTGAGGTTCTAAAAAAGAGACCCTAGGTCGTCAGCTTAAAGAATCTAAAACAGATTATTTCATCGCAGGACTTGCGCAGCAAGTACGAAGTTATATAGTCTTATGATTGATTCACAAGAAGAAAGGTTAAATACCCTCAACAAGGATGGCAGATCCTTACGCAAGTTATCTTGAAAAAGGATGTATTCTTTGATATCCTTCTAAATAAGGAAAGTTAAAAATCGGAAACTAAAGTATCCAATGAACTTTAGGGTTGACCAAGTTGGGTTAAAAAGGTACGCTCTAACCCAGAATATAAGAGATCTTGCTAGGTTGCAAGACACCTTGGAACGAGTGCTGATGCATTCGAAAGGAAAGAATCATTCCTTAGCAGTTTGCCAAACAAGAAGGTCGATTAATGGAAATGTTTGTGATTGCTAGAGATTTTAGAGCACTGTTTGATTTATGAATTACAAATCAAATGAATATCTATACTTCAGGTTGAGGGCCTGAAGGGAGAGGCAATTTCACTTACCCCCGACTGCCTACCTGACCCTAACCAAAGGGGTTGTTGACCGCGCCAGGAACGTGGACCGAACCCGCCGCGAGAGGTCTCTCCATCTCTACTTGGAGCAGGAGGACACTTGGGTGCCAGGGGGGGCTCTGACTGTAAATCCCTCACCTTCCGGTCCTGCATAAGAGGCTAACGTGACTCGGGATTGGAGCTTGAGGCCCGCATACTAGTCTACGGGCAGAAGCTTGGATTAGTGATCCCTGTGGATTACTGGATGGCCTTCGGGCGGATTATGGACAAGCCTACGGGCGGAACTCCTTGTATTTCAAAGATAAAAATAATGTTATGTAATAAAGAACTTGTTTGATATTGTTTTTCTATGTCACGTGATAAGATTACGTGAAGGAACTAGTGCTTAACGGTTTAATTAAAGAAGCTGGTTGTTACATGTCCAAATTAATGTGTTAGATAATTACATAACTAAAAACAAACTGAGGAAAGTACGGAGGATGGGCCATGGGCCCTTCCTACGGTTGGGTAGTCCCGGTTAGCCGGAACTTTTCTCAAAAATCTCGAAGAACAATGGGATGATCGTCAAAACGAATAACGAAAGCGATGGCCTAGAGTTATGTCTTAGCCGATTTATGTTGTTTTAGGAAAACGGAATGGGACTATGCCTTATGGCAGAGAGGTTGAGCTTTTCATCCCTCTCGTTTCCCATTCTCCTTGAACCAAGTGCAGCATGAATCCGCTTCGGACCTGGTGTTTCTCCGTAAAGTAGTTCGCTTGGGTTCGACGCTAGTTGCTGTTAGTTAATGATCAATCAGGAAAACCCTAATTCTGGTCGATCCTAAGTGGGAACGGCCAAGATACTTCCGCTATGTGGCAGACGCGAGAAGACCTAGATCGCAAATCCCGTAACATTCCATGGGAGTGTCGGGTGGAGCTTTCTAGACATCCTTTCCAATGGACTGCTAAGACGTGTCCTAGATGATACTAAGAGGACACGCTACATTCTTATTGGATCACGTGGATGATGAGCTGAGTTTGGTTGATATTAGACAAGTAAAGAAAGCTGCTTCTGGGAGGGTTAAAACTCAAGAGGAGCTGTCTTGCCTTGATGCGGGCAACGCAAATTCATTTATCAAGTTCTCCCTTATGTATATGAGGTTGAAAAAATGTAGCGAGATGTTGAAGATACAATGGTTACTAGAGGATGAGAACTCACATGTGATGGTGAAAGATAGCCATTGATGAGCTAGTCAAAGCATTTTATGCTATGAAAAATACAACCTCATGAAAGAAACAAGTTATATCTATTGAGACCAAGATATCAACACAAAAAGAACAATCATCAAAAGAGGGGCAACTAGCACTTGTATCAATCATTCCAACTAATCCACTAGATCCAATAAAGAAACAAGAGCCTTTATTGATACCGAAATTTTACAAGAGACAAGTTGCAAAGCTCAAAACAAATTCAAGGGCCACATGACTTAATGCATATGCAGAATACTTTCCATTGGGATTAGATAGGCAATACTCTATCCCTGTAGTCAAACGTAGGGAAGCTCCATCGCATTATATTTGTAGGCCAAAGGAGCATGACTATGTAAATTATCTACTAAGCAAGTTTCAATTGGAGCCCACTTCAACTTCCTTTTGTGCATATTTGATGCCCATATATAAGAATAGTCATGGGGAGATTGTTCTAAGGCCAAGGGAATTGGTGAAAGAGGAGGAGTTAGATAATTATTACTACTACATCATGGGTGGCCAAGACTCAATTTATGTAGCAAGAATACTTGTTAAAATGAATTTTCATGAAAATGAGAGCATTAAGCAACACTATGTTAGGGGAATTGCACGTATAGTTGTGGATGCCTCTCCAAAGGTATCAATGGCAATACCCAAGAAATGCAAGAGCATCTTGAGAAAAAACCTTATAAGAGTACCTTAGAGCACTTGAGATCCCAGTGGATAACCTATGGAAGACCTTATTTTTAGCCAATCATCCTCATACAACTCTTCCAAAAATTGTGTTCTCACTAAAGCATAACACTAATGATGCTTTCTCTCTATACTGCCCATCTGTTCTTCATGGCTATAAGTTCTTTTCTTACTGCTAAAATCTATATTACAAGAGTTGTACCTACAGTAACAGCAACTGCATACTCATTCCATGTTGTCATAAAGTTGTTTTCAGCACCTATCACACTACATGGGTTCCCATAATACACTCCTTGTCACACTTAAGGGTTGTCTCTCACTACACCCCAAAGCTCTCTTTTGACTTGAGAATACCACCATTGTGCTTCATTGAGGACCTTTGCTCCATACCAAATGGCATGCCTACTTCCATCAACATCAACCCGATCCACTGCCCAACCAATGCCAATTGGACTTGTACCCACAATGATAATGATAGGCTCCCCATTCTCATAATTTTCTCTCTTTAGTGTTGGGGCTGAAATCAATAAGCTCGTTAACTTCCGAACTGTCTTCGTATGTTGTTTACCCCACCAAAACTTTTGCCCTTTTCTCAAGAGCTGATATAAACTTTCAACCACATGAGCAAAATGTGGAATCCATATCAAGTAAAAGACACATGCACACAAAAATCTTCTTACCTTAGATACATTCGAGCATGTCTCCTGCATCCTGCTTTTGGCATCAAACTTTATTGGTGAGGGCTTTCTTCCGTATGGTCCACACATGTGCCCAACAACTAATGCTTCATCCACTCCAAAAACCGACTTTTCTCCTGACACAGCCAAATGCACTTGGTTCAAAACTCAGCCACAAATCTTGTACATCCATGCTCATTCAACTCTTCATTCTTCTCATATATATCACATCCTTTGATTGGCACATCATCAAGAAAGGGTAAGGTCAACTAAGGAATACACTCCCTCAAAACTTTATGCATAGCATTCATCATATTGGCCATTGAATTGGTTGCGCCATGTGAAAGCATACACATCCTAACCAATCCAAGTGGTGTCTTCATGGTAGTGATATCACATCTTTCTAATGCAAGCTAGAACTGATCAAATCCTGAATACAAATCTCCCATAGAGTAAATTGCCTTGCTTGCAAATGCTTCTGCAAATTCATCCACTATCAAGTCTCATCCAACATTTCTTATGGTGACCTTATTAACTAGTTGTAAATCCTGTATAAACCTCAAAGAACCATTCTTCTTTGGAACAGTTAACCATCAATTCGAATATGGAGCTATGAAGAGGGCTCCAAAATCTGCATCTTGATCTTCTCCTCCAAAAGCTCTAGCAGCCTAGGCAAATATGCCCAAGGTACTGGAATAAGCTTTAAATTCCATGGCACATGAGGTACTGTAAAGATCACCATAGATGCAATTATGGTCATCAATACATCCAATTTCATCTGGCAGAAATGCAAAGTCTTTCCCATGCCTTACCAACATCTGCAAACAAGTTCTTTTTGCATACAAAAGAAAGCTTGTATCACCAATTTTTAAATTTTGTAAAGCTTCACCTGCTGTAAATTTATGTCCTACTCCATGTGGATCTTGTAAACTAGGCTGTTGAGTGACTTTTTCATCCAACCCATCACTTTTAGGTGGTAAAGGCAAAGCCACAGGCTTAACCTTCTTTGCAACTATTTTGTACTTTGTATCCACTCTTGCTTCAGCCCTATTTTGCAGCCCATAACATTCATGCTCAGCAAACTCTTGAATGACTCTATACATCTCTAAAGTGTCAACATAAATAACCTCTTTTGGTGTCCTATTTTTAGCATTAATTGTTGCAAAAAATTTATTGTATCAACATCAATCAGCCCTGAAAACAATCCTAAAATACATTAATTTGCAGCCATCAAACCATATGTCTTCAGCTCTTTTTTAGCCCATCCTACATATTTCTTTTCAGCCCTGCACATGGCTGAAATATTCTTAAAATTGCCAATACTAAATGATGTTCATTCCTGAAATCCAAATACAAACATAGTTTCCCCCTTGCTTAGAGGCATAATTATCTTCCTAGAGGCACTTCCATAGGCTCAACTTACAACACTGCTGTCTAAAAACCCTTAAACTCTCTTGAATTAGATGGCATGAAATTACCCCATAACTTATCCCAATTATGGGGATGATTCACATAAACAATGAGAAACTGTACTGCCTTTGTATTGTCTTTACTCCAAACTCGAGCATATGAAGAACCATCATTCAAGGCTTTTGTTTTGAGCCTTGATTTCGAAATATAGGGCTAGCCCAAAATCACCAGATAACTATATGAATCCTGCACAAAAAAATGATATTCATCCCTAACATCTCCAATAGTGACAAGTACATTCGGACAAGCCGCATAAAGATCCCCCGATGAATTGTTTGATGCTCGTATATGCCATCCTAGATCTACATCAATCGGCCAACCTCCATTCTCATACAAGCTGTGTGCCATAACATTGATTTCGGAACCATGATCTAAGAGAGCTATGCAAGGCGTCTCTCTTTCTCCCACTTTAACAATTGTTTTTGTTGTATCACGAGCCCAATGCATTCGTGAATAATGACTGCTAGGAATAAAATGAGCATCTTCTTCTTCATGTACTTATTGATGGACATCCCCATTATACATAGCCTTCTCTTTATGCTTAGTACTGCACATAAGACCAATTTCAGCCACAAGCTTGCTATCTACACTCCCATTTAACCCATTTTCAACATCATCTTGCTCCAAATCAGCATTACATGCATCATCATATTCCCTCTGAAGTTGTTTCTCTATGTCTTTGTCAACCTGCATCAATGCTTGCAAAACTTCACCATCACACTGTCTTTTTTGTTTCAACATATCAATGATTGCATCATGAAATTCATGCTTTGCAATTCCAAGAACTTCGCCAATGGTGCGCAAATCGGATGCTTGATGCGTACATAGCAAGTGTCAGAAGGTCCCCAAGGACAAAGAACTCTACTAAAACTCATAAAAAGCAAGAAGAGAGTTTGCATGACATGAGGCAAAAAGACAAATTGGATATAATCTCCCCCCTTGCCTTGTGTGAGCGCTTCTCAAGGTATGTATTTATAAACTTATTCATCTCAAAGCTCAAAAATAGCCCAATTTTACAATTAGTATGCTTTAGCTTTTGTGTTTGCTTTTGTCCAAATAAAGAATAAAGCGATTGGGCGGCACGTGCCTGAATAAAGGTTTTCTTAACGTTATTATACGATAATCGACGTTAGCTTATATTACATCTTTAATTCAGTTATCTCGTAAACAATGTAGCCACTTAACTTTTTGTCAACTCTTATGCACAGCCAGACATTGATAAAAAGAAGTCTTTATTTTGTATTTATATGGGTATAGCCCTTTCGAATACAACGTTTCATGTGATGATAAGCCAATTGTTACATTTAGTTTGGGGAGAAAAACATTGTATTGCATTTATCTACAGGAACTGTATAATAGTAGGGTTTTGGGTCATGGATCTTCAGGAATCGGTAAGTCATTGGAAGTTTAGGATATCCTTTCCATTGGAATCCATACTTCTCATGGTAGCCCAACACTTTAATCCTGTCGGCAGGGATTACGCGGGTTACTTCCGCATATACATATGAGTTCATCTCAACCCTCCGACCTTGAATATGTAAAGTCGAATTTACGTGAGCTTCCACAAAAATGAACAACTTCACAACTTTCAGGTCTTCCAACCACTTGATCCTCTTTAGGTTGGTCTGTAGATAAGCAAACTGGTGGGCAGCTATGTAATAGATTCCTGAAGCACCCATCCATCTTCGTTCCATGTACAAAGGTGATGGATTATAGATCTGCTCCAGGATGTTCATCATCCCAATTCTTTGCCTATAAAGTGGAGAATGCATTGCAGTCATAAACATGACTCAAAATACCAAAAACTTGTTCCACGCTTCGTAATTCTGCAAAACAGTATTGAAAGTAAGGAAATGTTTGGACAACAACAATTTCTTTACTTCATTTCATTGAGATTTCATAAAAACAATTCCGTTGTAGGCCCGCTCTGATACCAATTGTAACATGTCCACTAGTATCATCCAAGACACGTCTTAGTAGTCCATCGGAAAGGATGTCTAGAAAGCTCTACCCGACACTCCCATGGAATGTTACAGGACTTGAGATCTAGGGGTTCCCGCGTCTGCCACGTAGCGGAAGTATTCTGGCCGTTCCCACTTAGGATCGACCGGAATTAGGGTTTTCCTGATTGGTCATTACCTAACAGCAACTAGCGTTAGGCCCAAGAGAACTACTTTATGCAGAAACGCCAGGTCCAAAGCGGATTCACGCTGCACTTGGTTCAAGGAGAATGGGAAACGAGAGGGATGCAAAGCTCAACCTCTCTACCATAAGGCATAGTCCCATTCCATTCCCCTAAAACAGCGTAAATCGGGTAAGACATAACTCTAGGTCATCGCTTTCGTTGTTCGTGTCCTTTGACGATCATCCTGCTGTTCTTCGAGATTTGAGAAAAGTTCTCGGCCAACCGGGACCACCCAACCGTAGGACGGACCCATGGCCCATCCTCTGCACTTTCCTCGGTTTGTTTTAGTTATGTAATTATCTAACACATTAATTGGACATGTAACAATCAGCTTCTTTAATTAATCCGTTAAGCACTGGTTCCTTCACGTAATCTTATCACGTGACATAGAAAAACAATAACATACAAGTCCTTTATTAACATATCATCATATTTATCTTTGAAATACAAGGAGTTCCGCTCGTACGCTTGTCAATAATCTACCCGAAGGCTATCTAGCAATCCATAAGGATCACTATTCCAAGCTTCCGCCTGTAGACTAGTATGCGGGCCTCGAGATCCAATCACGAGTCACGTTAGCCTCTTGCGCAGGACCCGGAAGGCAAGGGATTTACGACCAGAGCCCCCCTGGCACCCAAGCGTCCTCTTGCTCCAAGTAGAGCTCAACGGAGAGAACTCTCATGACGGGTTCGGTCCACGTTCCCGGCACGGTCAACAACCCCCTTGGTTAGGGTCAGGCAGGCAGTCGGGGGTAACTGAAGTTGCCTCTTCCTTCAGGCCTTTAACTTGAAGTATAGATATTCATTTAATTTGTAATTCATAAATCAAACAGTGCTCTAAAATCTCTAGCAAGGACAAACATTTCCATTAATCGATCTTGTTGTTGGCAAACTACTAAGGAAGGAGTCTTTCCTTTTTAAATGCATCTAGCACTCGATCCAGGGTACCTTGCAACTTGGCAAGATCCCTTATATTCTGGGTTAGGGCATACCCAATTAACCCAACTCGGTCAACCCTAAAGTTCATTGGATACTTTAGTTTCCGATTTTTAACCTTCCTTACTTAGAAGAATATCAAAGAATACATCCTTTTGCAAGATAACTTGCGTAAGGATCCGCCATCCTTGTTGAGGGTATTTAACCTTTCTTCTCGTGAATCAATCACAAGACCATATGACTTCGTACTTGCTGCGCAAGTCCTGTATCGTAATATGCGATGAAACAATCCATTTCAGTTTCTTTAAGCTGACGTTTGTCAGACCTAGGGTCTCCTTTTATTATTTTCTTTAAGAACCTCATGGACAAACCCTAGTTCTTTTACATTAACGATTTATTGACCCTACAATCAGGGAAGGTGGGAAAGTATTTAAGGTATAAATGTTTCTTGGATTTTAAATCATTCCCAATGCATATTTCGCAGCATAGGTATTTCTAAGTTTATATTAATTTGGTTAACTTTTAGAAGGTAATATCGAGATCACCTCGGCATGATTTGTTATCTATGTGACAATTGGTTTTTCAATCCTAACTTTATTGCTTTGTGGTTAGGTAAATTCAATTAATCTTCCTTTTTCCTTGCGAACAAAACTCATGCCAAATAAACAATCTTTTCCTTGCTAGGATATGCAGTTAGCAATGATAACTTCCTGGAGTCTAAGCAACGTAAGAAACCTTTCATGAATTTCACCTTCTATGATGATTCGTTGTAAAAAGAATAGGGGTTAATGGTGCAAGATGTAGTTTTTATTCCTTCAAGATTTAACTGGAATATACTACTTTAGTGGGTAAATAATCAGTGCATAAGGCTATTTGAAGGAAAACCATGTTTATACTTTATCCATTTTGCATGATCAATTAAACTAAATTCCTTCATCCTAAATAACTAGGACAAAATATATCTTATCCCTAACAATTCATCTTGCATGATTGAATTAAAACTGATATAAAATTTAAGAAGGAAAAACCTGATTTTGGGGTGAGATATCCACATGGATACCGGGAGATGATCCTCCCGCAGCTACTCCTTGGACTTTCTTAGGCGGCATCGCAATTGTAATCCTTCGAACGTGAAGGCAGCTTTTACTCTCCTTTTCGGAATTCCACCCTCACTTCAATACTCTTCTTCTCTCTTTCGAGGCAAGGAGCCGTTAAAGGATTGACCACGAGAAGGGGTAATAAGACCTTTAAGGTCTTAGCTTCTTCGGGAGGGAAATGTTTATAAAGCCTAAAAGAAAAGGCCCTATAGGGATTTATACGCGCGGGGGGGGGGGGGGGGGGGGGATTGTGTGTGTGAGTGTGGTTTCGAAAACATATCAAGGCCCTTGGGAGATCTTTGGGCTTGGGGTAAAAGGTATAGGAAGGGGGATTTTTGGAGAGGTTTTTAGGACACGGAGTAGTAAAGGTTTTTAGGGATTTTAAACCGGGGTGAAAGAGGAAAGGTGAAGGGTGAAGGCTTATAGCACGGGGGAGAGGGAAAAGGGTGTGTAAGGAAAAGGGGACACGGGGGTTAAAAAGGGGCTTAGGGGGGTGTGTTAAAAAAGGCATATGAGGGGGGGTGCAACACGGGGTTTCGAAGAAAACACAAGAGGGGGGGGGATTTGAAAGGAAAAAGGGGATAAAACCGGGAGGGAGTGAAAGGGTAAGGGAAGGGTATAGGAAGGGGGGCTTAGAGGAGCCCCCCCTTAGAAGCTTCAAGAAGCTTCTTGAAGCTTCTAAGGCTCAAAGGCCCATGTGGGGAGAGAGGATGGAGGCGGCAGATGCTGGCGTGATGGCACTTGGCTCCTTCCTCTCGATGGTAGGCTCAATGGCAGCATCAGAAATCTAACGATCCTCCCGGCGACCGCCTCCTTGGCTTCACCTCAGACACTCGACATCAATCTCTCCTTTCCTCCTGGCAGTTAGGCGGCAGCATTCGTCTCTGACCTTTCCTCCTCCTCCTCGTAGACCACGTCCCTCCCTCAATTTTATAGGGGAGGGGAGGGAATCCTCCCCCTCCTATGTATCATGGTGCATGCCCGTGAAGCCGAGCAAGCTCCAGCGAGGAGCTTGCTGGCTCCTCTATCCCCTTCTCTCCTTCCAGCACGATGCGCCGCTGAGAAAGGAAAAAATTTAATATGTGAAATATTACAACAAGGCAACTGTAGGCTATTTCTTGCTGCTCCAAGTGACTACAGCACTCCCAAAAGAGAACACATATCCACTAGTAGATCGTCTGTCAGAAATACTACCAGCCCAATCAGCATCAATGTATCCATGCAACTGTATCTGAACTCCAATCTCATAAAATAGTCCATATTGCAATGTGGACTTCACATACCTGAGTATGCGTCTAGCCGCATCCAAATGTGGTTTCCTTGGAGCCTATATAAACTGACTTACCAATCCAACAGCAGAGCTCAAATCTGGCTTGGTAATAGTCATATAAATCAAACTTCCTACTATGCGTCTATACATAGTAGGGTCTTCGAGAAGCTCGCATGCATCTGCGCTCAGCTTCACATTTTGCTCCAAAGGAACTAAAATAGGCTTAGAGCCTGTCATCCCATATTTGGACAGCATGTCCAATCCATACTACCTCTGCAAGAGCCGTATCCCACTTGGTGATCTAATCACCTCAATGCCCAAGAAATAACGCAGCTCTCCCAAATCCTTCATCTCAAACTTCTGCTTCAATAGCATTTTCACATGAAGGATATCTTCATCACTATTACCTATCATAATCAAATCATCAACATAAATGACAAGTAGCATAATACCTTTCTCTGTTTTTCTCACATAAAGTGAGAAATCTGCCTTGGAAATCTGAAAGCCAATAATGACAAGATACTGTCCTATCTTGTCAGACCATGCTCTAGGTTCTTGCTTCAAGCCATACAAGGCTTTCTTTAACCTGCAAACAAACTTAGGATGAACAACATGCACATAACCTGGTGGCTGCTCCATATACACCTCTTCTTGCAAATCACCATGCAAGAAGGCATTCTTTACATCCATCTGATGTAAAGACCATTCCTTTGATGCAGCCATAGCAATGACTGCTCTTACGGTTGCCATCCTTGCAACCGGACTGAATGTTTCTTCATAATCAATGCCATATGTTTGTGCATACCCCTTGACTACTAATCTTGCCTTGTATCTGTTCACAGAACCATCTGCATTGTGCTTCACCTTATAAACCCACTTACAACCAATTGCATTCTTATCTTTAGGCAAAGGTACTAATTCCCATGTAGCATTTGCTTCCAAGGCATCCATTTCTTCATCCATGGCTTTCTCCCATTTTTCTTTTCCCATCGCTTGCTCAAAAGAAGTGGGTTCTGGTTCCTGTATCACTTTGACCATATAGGCATAGTGAATACCTGTAAATCCATCATATTTCAGCCTATCCACAAGATACCTAGCTCTAGTAGACCTGCACAAAGTAGGTTCACTCTCAGGTGCTCTCAAAACATCCTTGGTCTTCCTTACTCCAGGTGTAACAATAGAAGGAATACCCAACTCATCATCAATGCTCTATTCTGAGCCACTGGATTCACCATCCACATAAGAGTGACCTGCATTCACATCAAACATGGGCTGATCTACCTTCTCTTTTCCTTTTTGTGAAACTTGCATACCACTATCTGCATTGTTTTGAGGAGATTCTCCTAATCTCAATCTGCCTATCCATGGCGAAGAATGTGAACCACTGCTAGAGGACACTCCAGGTCCACTAATATTTTGTGACTGCTACTGTGAATTCTGTGCAGCATTACCATTTGTGCATCTATATCATCAATCACATTTACTGGTTTATACCAGCTACTCATCTCATCAAAAACAACATCTCTGCTCACTATAAACTTACGAGTAGAAGGGTTATATCACCTATACCCTTTCTGCAGAGAGTAACAAAGATGCACTTCTCAGCTTTTGGATCCAACCTGGATCTCAACTCATCTGGCACATAAACATAGGCAATGCAACCAAAAATCTTCAAATGAGAAATATCTAGTTTCCTACCAGTATACCTCTCCTCTAGATTCATGCCATGTATTGCTGCAATGGGAGTCCTGTTCATTATGTAGACTGCTGTAGCAACTACCTCAGCCTAGTAAAAATCTGGCAGGTCTTTTTCATTGAGCATGGCCCCTCTCCAATATGCCTGTTTTTTCTTTCTGCAATTCCATTTTGCTGTGGGGTATGACTACATGAATATTGCTGCTTTATGCCATGCTCCTGCAAGAACTTTGCAAACTCATTTGAGATGTACTCTCCCCCTCCATCTGACCTTAGGCATTTTATTTGCAGGCATGTTTCTTTTTCAACCATAGCTTTAAGAGTTTTGAAATGCCCAAAAACTTCACTTTTCTTTTTCATAAAATACAACCAAACTTTTCTGCTATAGTCATCAATAAAAGTGACAAAATAATGACAGCCTCTAAGAGATGCAGCTTTAGTAGTCCACACATCAGAGTGGATTAATTCCAATGGCTTCTTACTCTCTTGAACATGTCTAGGAAATGGTTTCCTTGCCTGTTTTCCAAACTGACAGGCTTCACATACCTTATGCATTTCTGTAACCTTGAATTTAGGCAATCCTGCAATAATATTTTGGGCTTGCATTGATTTAAGTCGTTGTACATTAACATGACCAATGCGTTTATGCCAAATATCAATATCTGCAACTACACCGGTCCCATGTGCAAACATTGCTGCACTCAATTCAGGCATGTTTGCATCCAACGTAAACATTCTGCCCTTCTTCTTTCCTTTTGCTATCAAGCGACCTTTATTTTTCATATCCTCAACAAAGCATCCATGAGAATTAAATCTGACTTGCAAGCCCTTCTCAACCATTTGATCAACAGAAACCAAGTTCTTGGTGATATTCGGGACATGAAATACATCCGAAAGGTATTTCTTTTTCCCATCCTGCATAGACAAAGGAATTTTTTCAATCTGCACAATAGGATGTGCAGTATCATCACCAGTCTCCACAAATCGTGGTTTTTCCATTTTTCTTATATCCTGCATCCATTCTGCATGACCTGTCATGTGGTTTGATGCACCCAAGTCAACATACCACACCGTTTCTTTCTTTTGCACTTGTCACAGAATTGGTCATGTGCTGCACCATAAACAAATGCTCATTTCTGTCATCACCCTGTCTACTAGAAGATGCATAATTTCCTTGTTGCAATTTTCCATTCATGATGTCATTCTGCTTTTTATAGCAATCTTTAGTCATATGACCCATTTTACCACAGTAGTAGCATTCAACATTGCTGTTTGCATTTTGGTCTCTTTGCCATCCACCACGACCTCTTTGGCTCCCCCTGCCTCTAGAATTACCACCTCCTCCTCCATAGGACTGGTTTTCTTGAGTTTGCTGCCTATTCTGATTTCTACCATGGCCTCCAGATCGGCCTCCTCTACCTCTACCTCTACCTCTTCCAGCATTTGAGTAGAAGACAGCTTCATTTGAAGTTCCTCCTGAAGAAGATGCACCACCATTTCTCTGCTCCTCAGAAATTAAAAGAGCAATCAACTCCTCAAAATCAGGAAATCTTTCACGAATGGAAATCGATGTTCGGAACTGTGCATAATCCATTCCTAGACCATTCAAGGTCACAGAAACTAAATCATCATCTTCCACTGGCGACCCAATGGAAGCAAGTGCATCTGCAATCTTCTTCACCTTCATGTGGTAGTCATTGATGCTCATACTTTCTCTTTGCACATTGTGCAACTCTTGCTTCAGCTGCATTTTCCTGGCTTGCCTATTTGTGCTATACATTTTTTACAAAGTATCCCATGCCTCCTTTGGCGTACTTGCATCCTGAATATGCACAATCATAGAGTCTGAAATGCTGATAGACAGCCAGTACATAACTTTCCTGGCTCTCTCATGCCATGTTTTAAATGCCTGCATTTGTTGTTGATTGGGAACATCAGGAAGAACTGGTTCTTCTTCATTTCCTACAACGAATTCCCAATATCCTTTTCCCATAAGGAAATTCATCATTCTAAACTTCCATGCTTGGAAGTTGTTCTTGTCAAGCTTTTCAGTGACAATCTGTGAAAGAGAATCAGATGCCATTATAGAACACTGCAAAAAATTTTGTCACTACAAAAAGCACAGCTTCAGCCTCACAAGGGCAAATCTGTAAAACTGACGAAAGTGATATTTGACCACACAATCACTTCCTAGTGACGATTTTGCATCATCAGGCAACAAGGATGATTCTGTAACTCCCAAAGTCTCTGCGCACAAGCATACGATGCAATTTCTACAGTAACTTTTCACCGACATGTAGAACAGTGGTCGCACAGCAAAAAACAAGGCCTTTTCCTGAGTGCGTGTAGAAAACTTCCGCCTCCAAAAAGAGGCCCCGAAATGGCCTCAAATAAAAAAAACAGAGCAACCAAGGGCTAAAGCCCTTTCCCCAGCATATACTGCCCTCTTGCTACACCGCGAAGGGCATCTCAATCTGAGACAATGCACTCTTGCACTTTCCGGTTGTGCTACCTGCAGAGACTTGCTCCCAAACTCGAAAAATGAAAGCAGCACTGGTCCTCTTACCAGAACACCGCGAACTTGGTTTGCTTTCTTGAGTCTCACTTGTAGCTTTCTTGCTTGCACAATGGGGGAATACACACACAAGTGGAGGTTGAAAACTGTTTTCCTCTTCTTAGTTGTGTAAGCCAAAAAGAACTCTCATACAAAGAAATATAAGAACCCTATATATGGGTCTCAAACCAAACTCAACTAACTAAGGTGGCATACTAACTGAACCACGAACTAGAGTAGATAAGGATAGCTATCATCTAGCTATTATTCATTGGCGGTGTACCAACCGCATCTGCAGCTAACAAGTCAGTGACATAAATGCACAACGGTCACCCTGGCATATCACGAGTGGAGCTCGATATCTCAACATTTCATGCAACACAAATGATCTAAATGGAACAGTTACACACAACCTTTTCTCATAAAACATAAATCCTTCAGAATAAGATAATGAATCTATTGGAATCCAGTCACTAGCAGCTAATTTATTCCAATCATCTTGAAAACTTGGATCTTGGTCATAGGTATCTTTCATAGGGATAAGGGAATCAAAAGATATAACGAAGATATTATGGATACTTGGTCTTCTACTTAAGGCATCAGCAAGAACATTCTCTTTTCTAGATTGATATTGGATAAGTGGATGAAAAGTTTGAATAAAGGCAGCCCATTTAATATGATAGTCAGAGATTTGTGGCTAACTATGGAGATGTTTGATACTTTGTTTGTCAATTTTGAACATGAATTCAGATCCCATTAAATAGTGTTTCCATTGACGTAAAGCTTGTACTACAACTAACAATTCCTTACCTTAGGTAGAATACTTGAGTTCACATGGTTTAAGTTTGCACCTAGAGTAGGCTATGGGATGTGAATCTTGCATAAGGACAGATCCTATTCAAGATTTGCTAGCATCTGTGACTACTAGAAAGAATGGTCTATTAAAGTCAAGTGATTGCAAAACAATGGCATGGGTTAAAGCTTGTTTCAGTAAATCAAAAGACCTTTGCTTATTATCAGACCAATGATATACAATACCTTTCTTTAATAATTTTGTTAAAGGCAATACAAGCAAGGAAATTTTTCTCACAAATTTTCTGTAAAAGTTAGCAAGACCTAAGAAAGAACATAACTCATGCACATTTTTAGTGATCAGCCAATTCAAAATTGCTTCTATCTTTTTAGGATCAACTTTAATACCATGAGAAGAAACAATATGTCCTTTCACTCTTTTCAGGATTAGCATATAATTGATTCTCTTTCAATAATTTGAAAACCAAAGATAAATGTTCATAATGCTTATTCTCGTTCTTACTGAAAACCAACATGTCATCAAAGAAAATAATTACACAATGCTGATGCTTCAAAAATATGTGATTCATCATACGACTAAATGTGGCTGGTGCATTAGTTAAACCAAAAGGCATAACAAAGAATTCATAATGAACAAATTGAGTTCTAAATGCAGTTTTGAAAATATCAGGTGTATCCAATCGTACTTGATGATATCCAAATTTGCGATCTATCTTGCTAAATATTGTGGCCCCTTGTAATTTATCCATGAGGTTGTCTACCCTAGGGATTGGATATCTATTCTTAATAGTAATCTTATTTAGGACACAATAGTCAATGCACATCCTATAGGTATTATTTTTCTTCTTAACTAATAGGACAGGTGCACCAAAAGGAGAACTACTGGGCCTAATGAGTCCTCGAGTTAACAATTTTTCAACTTGAGCTTGGATTTCTTTCTATTCAATTTTATTTTGTCTATAAGGCGCTTTACATGGTGGTTGAGAACCTGGGATTAATTCTATTTTATGATCTTCAAGACGTGTAGGTGGTAAACTAGGTGGTAAGTCAGCAGCAAAATAATCTTTAAATTGTGAAAGAAATTGTGTGTGCCTGGGATGCATTTGATTTTCCTTAACTTCAATTTCATTCACCCATACTAAGTATGATTTGCTACCTTTTCTTAATGCACATTTAGCTTGTGTGTGACTAAGCAATGTAAAATTATCAAAAGTGTGCGTACCATGTAATGTGATTTGTTTTCTGTTAGAATGAATTTTCATTGAATATGTGGAATAATCTATATCGGGATTATATTTATGACGCCAAGGCATCCCTAAAATAATGTCACCAGATTGCAAAGGCACAACCAAGGAATTTCTGCGCTCAACATAATCACCAATTTTAATTTCTAAATCATGAACTTATTGTGTACCATTGTATCTAGTGCCTAAGAATGCAGCTATTATGCGATAATGAGTTGGAACAGTATGTAAATTCAATTCTTTGACCAATTTTGCAAAAATAAAATCATGTGTGCTCCCATCATCATGCAAAATAATATTTTCTTTAACATGCACAAGACATTTCATCGTTAATAATGAATGAGGATTTGGCATACCTAGTAAAGTATCTGAAGTAGTACCGATATCGTCATCATTTTCCATCAAATCTGGCATTTCTTCACGGTCTTCATCTTCAGTTGCTCCCAAGTAGTTGATGTAAACAGTTGGCTTTTTGGATTGACAATTCACCGCTAGATGTCCACGTTGGTGGCACTTGTAGCAAACTATAGGCTTGGCTTTGGAAACATTATCGATAATGGCTAAGAGTTTAGGTATGTTGGGATTTGGTTGGAAAGATGGCTTAGGATTTGAATTTGTGTTTGATGGTAAAGCAGGGGGTCGTGTCCAGGATTTACAAAAAGAAGAAGAAACTAAGAGATTTTGATTGAATCTTGAAAAGTTAGAATTGAATTGCTTTGTACCAAAGTTACTATTAGTTGGAAATTGTTATGGTCACTTCTCTCATCCACGAATTTTGTATTCAGCATCATGAGCCAAAGAAATCGCATCCTCAAGAATCGTTGGCTTGAACATGTTCATCTCTGCATAGAAGTGACCAAGGAAACCAGACATAAACTTGCACTTGTGGATCGCCTCAGGTACCTCTTCAAGCATTCGAAGTTGCAATAAAGCATTCAAAAAATGCTCAATGTATTGCGAAATAGGCTCACGATCTCTTTGTTGCAGAAGATCCCACTGTTTGATTTCTTTTTCATGGAATTGAGGTGAAAGAAAATTCTTCAAAAACTTCTTTTGAAAAGCCTCCCAAGTAGTAGGACAATCAATACTTTTGCGGACAATAGTCCACCATAATGATGCTCCGTCCACTAAATGGTTAGTGACACACTTGAGTTTATCTTTTTCGGCATATTGTTCTTCATGGAAATAATCATCAAACTGATTAATAAAAGCGAGAACAGTATTTTTCGTCATGTAGCCTATTAAAATTATGGAATTTAAAATTTCTTTTACTTATCTTGGATTCTTTCCTGATAGATTGTACTTCGAGTGTCGCATCGATCGTACGTCGTATACTATCTTCGGGTTGCAGTCCATCTTGATCAATAGTAGATCATTGAAGAGTAGCCAGTTGAGCTTGCAAAGTTTGACGTGCTCTTCGTTCCTCTTCAAGCTGCATCATAATTAGGTCCAATTTTTGTTCCATCATTGGTTCTAGTATGTTGAGAGCGGAAAAATGTTGAATTTTTGACTGATTTTTGTTGTTTTTTGGGTCTGAACGGTAGATTTTATATGGATTTTGAGTTATGTTTGGTTACTTTTGGAAATTTTTGAGAGTGTTTTTAGATGATATTGATTATTTTTTTGAATCTCATGATGATTCTTAGTAGAAATATGAGTCTCTGTGATGTTCTGGTAGGTTCTTATTGATTCTGATACCTTCTATTTTGTTCTAATTTTCTTATGTATGAAGCATGGATTGATGGTTGATGAAGGTGGAGGTCTTTTGAAAGCTTATTAAATAGTTTTGGATAGTTTGGAATGGTTTTAGTATGAGTTAGGAGGATGTGTTGTTTTCTGATGATCTTTTGTAACCCTCTGTAGACCTTCTATAGAGCCTCTATCTTTGCTCTGTTCTTGTTTTGTTCTATTCTTAGATCTTCTATAAGTGTTCTATAGAATGTATATGTGACTTTGGAAAATTTTTCTAACTTTTGAAAATGATGAATCTAAGTTCAAAAGAGCTAAAACAAATGGAAGAAGTAATTGCTAAAGATTGAAGAGCAGACTGGAGTGATAGTGATAGTAGTGAGCTATAAAGAGACACTGTAGTGGCTCTAGTGCCCTTTCATACCTCCCATACCTCTTGGGAGGTGCATCCATGACTTAAGAAGGGTAATTGAGTGCCATTCTTGAGTATTGTAGTGAGGCTATGATGTATTATTGAGAGAGCAAGAGTATGTGAGAGAGAGAAATAAGAGAAACTCAATTCTACGCCTAAAAACAATGTATCTACTATGATAGATTGAGAAAAAGAACTATGAAGACATTGAAGATGAATACTATGTGATTGTGGTGTATTCATTTTTGTTCTTATTTTTTATGATGGATTTTTTAAAGATGTTAAAGATTATGATTGATTCTATTAAATCTGTGGGAGATATCTACTAGAATGTTGCATGAATATTTGTTCTTTTCCTTGTTTTGGTCATCAAAAGAATGAAACAAAAGCTTGTTGATATTACAACATAGATTTTCTTGCAGTAGAAACCCCTTTTCTTTCGTGTTCCTCTTAGAGCTCCATGTTTTTGGTGTGCATCCCAGGAAACTTGCCATCAACAAGCATCAGAAGAGGCTGAAAATGAAGGAAATGGCATTACCAAGAAGAGGAAAATTCAATGGATGCTTGCAAAATTCCTTCTTCCACTGAAGAGTTAGAGATTCTTATTGTCAAAGCCACTTTCTACAAGAATTTCATCCCATAATGGCGGAAACATATTACCATCATAATGCAAGCTGTATGTGGTGGACTATTCCTCTTCTTGTTGAAGTATCAAAAACTTACATCTTGGTGGAAAATTGTTTGGGAACAAACTAAAAGGTAGAAACAGAGAGAATGACCATCCATGGAAGATTTGGCATTCATTGAGAAGTTTCCAGACATCATCAAGTGGGAGATTGTGAAGAAGTTTCAGGAGTCGTGGTCAGTGGAGGTTCACGAAAATAAGAAAGAAAAGAGTTGGAATTTGTTCGTGGATGCTCAATAGCAAGTCTATACCTAGGATGCTTGGTGTTCTAACAATCTTCTGTTTGTCCAATTAGCAACCCACTGGAAGTTGGAAGACAGTGTGTTCTTTACAACATACACTATTGAAACAATCAGAAGCTGGCATTATTATAATGATGGCACAACAATTATCCTAAGAAGAATGAGTTTTCATACTTTCAGAATGGAATATCTCCCACTCTGTAGTAGTTTGAAAGCTGAATTCAGAGATGTTGAAAAGAAGGAAGTAGAAGAGATGTTGGCCAGAGAATCCTCCGGAGCCCTCTCTGATTCTATTCTGTTGAGTACAGACCAACTGTTTAGAGCCAACCCCCTAATGAATGACGCAATCAAGAGGCAAGCATTAGAACGAGTCCAGAGGTATGTGAGAAGAGAGAAGGAAAGAATCGAGGCTGATAATGACACCTTAAAAGCACTCTTTATAGAAGTCCCTATGGCAACTTAAGGTCCCCTTCCTAGTTAGATTCGTCCTGGAAGTATTGATGACAGACTAGCAAATGTAGTCCCATTGCCAATTTTTAAGGGAGAGTACAATGAAGACCCTGATCTTCATGTAGCAGAATTTATGGTAGCCTGTGTGGCTAACAATGCCAGAACCCCTGAGCATTGGTTAGCAATCTTCCCCGCCACTTTCAAAGGTGTGGCGTTTCAATGGTATGAGAGACAAGCAGCAAGAACTTTTGGAACATGGGACGACCTGAAGTTGGCCTTCCTCACTAAATTTAGGCATGAAGGTTTTGAAGAGCGGATGCAAGAGGAGTTTGTGAACCTAAGTTAGTCCTCTGGAGAAAGAGTAGAAGCTTATGTCTCACGAATGGAATCCATCCTGAAGAGATGGACTAATCATCATTTGGATGAAGGTATCCAGAAAGGAGTGTTTCTCAGAGGCCTACAACCAGAAGTTTGCAAGTTCGTGGAATTGAGAAGACCATTCAATATGCAAGCTGCAGTGGAAGGTGCAAGATTGTATGACGAAGTTGAAGAAAGGCTGTCAATGACTCCAGGAAGAGTCTTACCTCCTCCCATGCCAGGAATGGTATACCCACCAAATGTAGTCCCAAAGACAATTCTCTACCCCTATTCCTAGATGCAAACACTATCCAGTATAGTGCACCTAATCCACAGTGGCCGCTGCAGACGACACTGCCTCAAATGATGGTTCAACCACAACAATAGTGGCCTCAAACAGTTCCTCCAATGATGACTCAACAATAGTGGAACCCAACCAACTAGAATCAACAACCCCAAGTCTCAATAGGAGCTCTGAATCAAAACCAAAACAAAGGACCCTCTGGATCAACCTAACCTATATATGTAGTAATTACAGAAGCTTCCCAAAACCCTACTACAAGTACCCCAGGAAGTGAAAATTTGAAGAATTATTTATCCAACTTAGTCACAAGTAGCAAGAAAGAGCTTATGGATGTGATTATAGAACAGTTACAGACGCTAAAGGTGAATAGCACCAATATATCCACTTCTACAGGAGGTGGGAGAGATGTGATGCATTCTAATACATGGTGCAGAAAGTTCCATCAAGCGGGACATTTAGCCACTTAATGTACCCAAAAACCAACCATTCCTAGAGCCTTTTGTTCCTACTATTTGCGAAAGAACCATACAGAGGATATTTTCTCTCTGAAAGAGATGAAGGAATGAAGACAGAAATATGAAAATGCAAGATTCAACTCGCTAGAATCCAAAATGACAACACATGACATTGGACCAAAGCCTAGGGAGTTTGGTCCTAATTTTGGTCCAATGAGGTTTCCCTTTCAAAGTTACAGAGAATGACAGTCTGGCGGTGGTCAGAGATCCAAGGTGGAATGTTACAGATGTGGAGAAAAGAGTCATATCTCCTCGAATTGTCCAAACCCTAGAAGATTTGTGGATTACAAGCCCTTATGCAGCCGATGCAAAGAAGAAGGCCACACTAAAATAGATTGTCCAAGTCCAACCCCTATCAAATCTACTTTTGATACCCAATAGAAGACCCAAGTCCAATTTGGTGGAATTGGAAGTGGCCGCAATAACACAAGCAAAGAAAGGAGAACCTAGTTCCAAAAGAGAACATTCCTTCTGCAAAGACGGTGAAGTTCAACCTGCCTCGGGAGATTTGGAATAATGCAATCCAAAATAAGAAATTATAGAACACCACAAAGCCACAGAGAGCTACAAAGACAGTTGCAGAGACTGGACCCAAGGGCTAGGAAATAGAGGATGCATAAGTCCCTCCTCATGACAAAGAAGTGCATATGTTGTCGCTCCTAGAAGAAAAAGGGAAGATAAAAGTGGGTGCGGCCCCATTTCCCAATCGATTGGAAAAGCCTGTGGATCCTATCAAAGAGTATGATTTGGTCAAAGACCTAGATACCTTTAAACCAAACCTAACACTCTACCAATTGCTGATACTATCTCCCAGTTGTCGAAAAATATTCAAAAGCATCTTGACAAGAAGACGCGGACTAAGGATTTCTCCCCCAACAACAACAAAGTTCAACAGAGCCTCAAAACCTATGAAAAAAGTGGATGTGGCTAACACCTTCCTAGATCCTAGAACTCCACATATTAGTGTATGGATAGAAGGATGTTTTATTTCATATGCATTGATTGATAGGGGCTCATCAGTAAACATAATGACGGATGTGACAATGAAGGATCTAGGTTTGCAAGGAGTTCGACCTACCTAGTGGCTTATCAGATTAGCAGACCAAAGCAAAATTAAACCGTTGGGCATCCTCCCATACATAAAAACAACTCTAGCAAGAAGAGACTATTGGCTAACATATTTGGTGGTCAAACCAAATTCCTATGGGACCTCATACCCTATCCTGTTGGGAAGACCTTGGCTTTTTGAAGCAAGAGCCAGGATGAACTGGTTCAAGGGAACCCTAACCCTAGGCAGAGGATCCCATAAAGTGGTGTTGAAATTGTATGGATCGCAAAAAGGCAATGGATCCACATCCATCAAAGTCATAACAAACTCCTCCAATGAAGTAACAGATGGTACATCAGCAGACAAAAAGGCTGTTAAACAAATCTTTCCCAAGAAAATAGAGGCACACTCCCTAACAGTGGGCACTGTAAGCTAACTATCGAAGGAAGTAAAGTATTTGTCCATGCGAGAATACCTCCTGCCTCAACTCGAAGTGACTACTGAAATCACCTTTGACAGCAAGATAGAAGCATAGATATATTGTTCTCCCTGTTACATGGCAATCGTAGAGACAGAGCCAGAGACAGAGGCAAAAGCAAAAGTAGACATAGAGGCAAAGGATCTGTTCTTCTCCTACAGAGCCTCTACAGAAGAAGAGACGGAGCCTCCAAAGGAAGATGATGAAAATGATGAGGAAGAAAACGAAGTAGGTTATGAAAGTGCATATGAAGAAGTTTCTCTGATAGCGGACGATCTTGTTGATGTCCCTACAGAGACCTCAGAGGCCAAAGATCTTGGGGTATTGGATGGAATGACCATGGTTCCATTTGGGTTGACCAATGGACCATAAAGTATGTAGAATCTGCATAAGCAATGGATCAAAGGTATAAAAATTAAGTTCACCAATGGCTCCTGTTGCCCTGACCATTCATTTTGGAGAAAAGATGATGATGATGCCCCTTGTCAACAGAAGCCAGAGCTATCAGAGCCACGACTTATAGAAGGTATATGGTATGTGACATTCCTAGACGCATCCTCTGAAGATGAATCTCTAAGTCCAGAAGAAATCACCACTCACACGGAAACAAACAAAGCTTGATACCCTTCCAGCAATCTCAACAAACAAATGAGTCATCTGTTCAGAAGGAGGACACTGGTTCTAGTGGAACATCAGACGATGACACTACTCATCATACCTCTATCCAGAAGCAATCCGTGGGATATTCAAGGTGAAAGGCAAGCGATGTTCTTGGATACTGACAGTACTGAACGTCGCCTGAAAGTGGGTCTCAATCTTCCAAAAGAAAAACTAGTGGTCCTGCGAGACTTACTAAAGAAGAACTTAGACGTGTTTGCTTGGTCATATAAAGATCTAAAGGGGATTGATCCTACAGTATGCCAACATCACATTGACCTAGAGCCTGATGCCAAACCTATAAGGCAAAGACAACGGCATATGAATTCTAATTATTCTGCTCTAGTGAAGGCTGAATTATTGAAGCTTCTTGAAGCTAAGTTCATTTATCCCGTGGCTAATAGTGAATGGGTTTTTCCCATTGTGGTAGTACCCAAGAAGAATGGGAAACTTCAAATATGTATGGACTTTTAAAAGCTCAACTCGAAGATGAAGAAGGATCATTTCCGTATTCCTTTCACAAACCAACTATTGGACAGAGTGGCAGGCCATGAGCTCTATTCCCTCTTGGATGGATTCAGTGGATATAACCAAGTCCAAATTGCAAAAGAGGACCAATCCAAAACAACCTTCACCACAGAATGGGGGATCTATGCTTGTAGAGTGATGTCGTTTGGGCTCTGTAATGCTCATTCCACCTTCCAACGAGCAATGATAGTTGCCTTCCAGAATCATCTGCATGATTTCATTGAGATGTATCTTGATGACTTCTGTGTCTATAGCTTAATCCATGAGCATTGGGGACACCTAGAGTAGTGTTTTGACAGATGTCGAGAGTATGGGATTTCTCTCAACCAAACAAACGTGTATTTGGCATCTCATCAGGAGTTCTTTTCGGCCATATTGTCTCAGTACAAGGGATTACAACAAACCCGGCAAAGATTGAGAAGATTTCCGCCTTGATAGCACCAACAAAACTCAAGCAACTAAGAGGATTTCTTGGCCATGTGGGCTACTACATAAGATTTATTGCACATTTTGCAACCAAGACAGCCCCTCTGCACAAGCTCCTAAGGAAAGATGTGGATTTCCTTTGGACTGATGATGACTGCGAAGAAGCCTTTAATACCCTAAAACAGTACTTTATCCAAGCACCTATCTTGCAGCCTCCTGACATGGCGAAGGAGTTCCATGTGCACACAGATGCATCAGTTGAAGGGCTAAGTGCTGTCCTATGTCAAAAGGGACCTTCTAAATTAGATTAACCAATATATTATGCAAATCGAAAGGTCACTAATAGAGACCGGAACTACATAGTGACAGAGCTTGAGTGCTTGGCAATGATGTTTGCACTGGAGAAGTTTCGACACTATCTATTGTCAATGCATTTCAAGTTCTACGTGGATCATAAAGCCCTGTCCTCCCTGATGAATAAAGCAGATGTTAAAGGACGACTGATGAGATGGTTACTCATGTTCCAGGAGTTTAATTTTGAAGTGATCACTAAGCGTGGTCGTTCCCATGTCATAGCCGATCATCTGTCACGGATCCCTCAAACTACAGAAGAGGAACAGGATGATCCAGACCTTCCTGATGCTTCCTTATTTCTAGTTGAAATAGTTACTCCCTGGTATGCACACATAGCCAACCTCCTGGCAATTCAACAGTATCCTCATGGTATCTCAAGCTGTGAGAAGAAGAAGCTTCTGTTAGAATTAGCCCCCTACATCTTGCTAGGCGGTGCACTGTATAAGAAAGGCAATGATGAAGTATTGTGAAGATGTGTTGCAGGAGATAAAAATTGGCATAGTATTGAAAGCATGCCATGATGAACCATATGGTGGACACTTCGCAGGAGAAGCAACAGCTAGAAAGGCTCTGCTCATAGGATATTGGTGGTTGACCCTCCACAAGGATGCATATGACTACTGCAAGAGATGCAATTCTTGTTAGCGAATGGGGAAACCCACCAAAACAAGTGCCATGCCACTACAACCTATTCTTCCCCTAAAGCCATTCGAGAAGTGGGGGATTGATTTCGTGGGTCCCATTGATCTACCCACCAGACGAAAGCAGAACAAATACATCCTGGTATGTACAGATTATGTCACAAAGTGGTGTGAAGCTAAGGCTCTGAAGCAGGACAATGGTAACATCGTATCCCTGCTCATGTACGATAATATTATCACCCGTTTTGGTAGTCCCCTCGAGCTGGTAAGTGACAGAGGTACTCATTTCCTTAACAAGATCATGGAAGAGTTGACAAAATTGTATAAGATCCACCATCGCAAGTCCACTCCTTACTACCCTAGAGCCAACGGCCAAGATGAAGTCACCAACCGCATCCTCTGCTTGATCTTGACAAGAACAATTGCTGCACATCATCACGACTGGGACGATCGACTTACAGAGGCCCTCTAGGCGTACAGAACCTCCCATAAGGTAGTTACATGACAAACCCCTTTCCAGCTAGTGTATGGTACAGAAGTCGTCTTCCCTATTGAATTGGAATTGCCCTCTTTGCGAGTAGCAGTTAAAGAATGCTTGGGTGATTATGAGTCACTGCAATGCCACCTCCTACACTTGGAATGTTTCGATGAGATTTGGCCGATGGCCCTACAATGCATGGAAACCACTCAAGCCCGACATAAGGCTTACCATGACAGCTTCATCAAGCACAAGGAGTTCAAAGAAGGTGATCTGGTTCTGGCCTATTATTCAAGATTTGGTAAGTTTCTTGGCAAGCTTCAACAACGGTGGATGGGCCCGTACAAAGTACTTGTTGGCAATCCTAATGGCTCTGTTCAAGTGCAGACTGTTGATCCCTCTGATGATCCCTTTCTGATCAATTGCTATTATCTGAAGAAGTACTTCCCTCCTTGGGGATCCTAACAATCACAGTCGATGCACCCTTTTCCTTGTGGGCATCACACTGTCCTTCTCCTTGTGCTTCTAATAGCCCTTATGATCTTCATCATGAGGCGGTCTTGTTCTGCTAACCCCTCCCAGACACCTCCCATCCTTACTCTGTTCTCCTCTCGTCTGATCTAGTACTGGCAATGTGGATGGTTTTGCTACATGGTGTTTCTACCATTCTCTTTATTAAAAGAAAAAGAAAAAGAAAAAAGAAAAAAACAAACAAATTGTTATGGGAGAAAATGAAGAAATACCCTGTCATAGCAGGCCGCATTCCAAGAAAAGGTGGAAACACCCTTGGGCAGGAAGCTGACTATAGAAAAGGTGGTAACACTCCGCAATTTAGGATAGCTAATTCATCAATAGAACCTTTCCACAAGCAATTTGAAGCCACCTCCCTTGGTGTGATGTCTCTGCAATATCAATCTGTCTACCCTCCTTAAATAGAAGACCTTTCATACAAATCATTGAAGTACTAGATATGTCAGCTACCTCCCTGGGTACGCATCATCTTCAACACTATGATGACAACAGCAGCCAACGTGATCTTCATCATCAACACCTTATGCAAGCTTTCATCCTAATATGATGGGGACGTGAGTATGGGCTGCCCTCTGTATCTATCAAAAGAGTGCGAGACAGAGGGTGAGATGAGTGACCAGTCTTTCCCTTCAAATCAAATGAGAGGCGAGATGTGTGAATAGAGTGTTGTACGCACGGGTTGGGCCTCTCAATGCACAACACACGACTTGTTCCTGTGCACTGCACCATAAGGCTCTCTAGCCTTCCTTCTTGCACTGTATGCCGGCACAGGTTGGGGTGCACTGTTGCACCATCAAATGCACACAAGGTATACAACCTCTGCACAAGTGAATGTGAGGATTACATCAATGGGTTTCAGGAACAAGTTGGCCTCCATATCTTTTAACAAAGTGTGAGACAGAGGGTGGGTTGAGTGTAACGGGTGTTTCTCCTCAATCAATTCCGAGAGGTGAGATTGAGGGACGTTACAACAATTGAAGTCAGGTACGTTTCCATTTCCCTACGTACACATGGGAGAGGTCTCTACTATCAGCACAAGACACATCACCTTGTTTTGTGCACTGTACTACAAGGCTCCCTGGCCTTCCTCCTTGTACCTATGCCAGATGGGTGGAACGTACGGATGCACTATCAATTGTGCACACTCGCATACTCCCTCCCAATCACTTTTCCCTTGTTCAATTCTAAACCGGCCGTGGGTTATGGAATTTCATGCTTATTCATTGAGCGATGTGTGTCATGGAGTGAGCGACCGTTCTATCATCCTCTTGAGTGCCCGCCATGAGCTCAGAGTTATATTCTTTGTCATCGACACTTGAATCGACGGACTTTATCGATAAAACTACCTCCCTAGGTGCTTTGCATGGTCCCTCCCATGCTGGACATATTCTGTGGCGCGCCCTGGTTTGTTTTGCCGCCCGACGACGGCTTCAATCTTTCTGCATCAAGAACAGCGGTTCCCTTCAACCATCTACAAAATGCGCCAAGTGTTCCTAACACTAATTTTCTGTTTGCAAGTATATGTTATGTCTTAAGTGTGGGGATGCCAGCGTCCAGTCGGTTAACAAGTCCGTGGCCGTGTCGATGAATCTACTCTAACCAGTAAAGTCTTAAGTGTGGGGACGTGTCCCTACGCGTCTAATATGCATACCCCCTACATATGTCATTACCCAATCATGTGTGTCTACCACATACTAGTTCTATTCTAATGGGGTCCCTTCCTTCCCCACCCACCCTCATACCCCTTGTCGTCGAGGCCGTTTCCCTTGTGGTTGCTTTTATTGCACAATTTTTTCCTTTTCTATGTGAACATCCTCTACGTTCACCAAACTCCCGATCCAACCTTATAACCCAGTTCATCCCTTCTAATGACACACTTTTCCTTTTTACTTCCCCCTATTCTGATTTACCATTTTTGTTTTATTCATTTTTGAAGTTTTTTCTGCATAATTGGATGTATTTCCATGTGAACGCACCGTTATCACTTCGAAATAGTGATCTAGCATACCAATCCTCTCCTATGCTTTCCCTGGGATATTTTTTCTTTTAATCACCTGTCATTTTGACATACGGTTTGTCCGCAATTAATTTTTATTTGGTTTCGTGTCTTTTTCGCACATATTTTGACTTTTTTTCATGTGAACCTGCCCTATTCTCCTCATAATTCAATTCTGACTCGATTGCCTTGTTTGACCACTTTCTTTGCACAGTTATCCTTTTCCTTCTGCCCTATTTTGACCTCTCCATTTTTGTTATTAATTTTATTTGGTGTTATCGAGCTCCATTTTATTGTTTTCTCCATGTGAACGCCTCCTAACCCCATCCGAACTGCAATTTGATGTGACAGCCCTGAAGATTCTATATGTCCTGACATTTTTTCTTTTTCCCACCCTCCCTTCGGGTGCACAAATCATTCGCTATTAATTTCTAAATCTTGTTTCGGATACGATTTTTGGGTTTTTTCCATGCGAATGGAGTTTCTTTTGCTCGGCACTATGTTTAGATGTGATAAGCTTGTCGGGCATAATATTTTGCACATTTTTCCTTCTTCCCTCCCTTCGTTTTGGCTAATGGATTTTTCACTATTAATTCCTATATGCATTTTCGAGGTCGATTTTTGCCTTTTTGGCATGTAAACCTCTCCTTATTCCCTTGGATATGTGTTTTATTATGCCAGCCTTGTGAATCCCCTTTTGACAGACATTTTTTGTTTTTCCTTCCCTTCGTTCTGGTGACCAGATTTTTTTCTATTAATTATTGTATCCCGTATCGAGATTAATTTTTGGGTTTTTTTTCCATGTGAATGGATCTTATCTCTGTCGGAATTGTGTTCTGACATGATAGGCCTGTCTAGTATAACTTGTCTCAATTTTTTTTTTTCTCGTGTTTCATTTCAGCAAATGGATTCCTTGATATTAATTGTCGTATGGGTTTTCAGGCCTGCTTTTTGCCTTTTTCCCATGGGAATGCCTTGATTTGATCTCGGACACCCCATTGTACTTTTCCCACTCTCCCCCTTTCCTTTGGGCCCAGTTTTCCTTTTTACAGCATTGCATTCTAATTAACGTTTTGTGCGTTATTAATTTTTCTTTGTTTTGACGTGTTCCTACGTGCTTTGCCTCGCGCGTGAACACGCACGTTTTTGAATTTACGCGCCTCAAGACGCCCCGTTGTCTTCATGCCCTTTTGTCCCGACATCCCGACCGTGTTCAATCCCATCACTACAAAAAAAAATTATCCCCCCCCCCCGGTGCATATGCACGGGACAGGGGCGCATTCCTTTTTTTTTCGGGCCTTTCTTTTCTTTCATCTTCAAATAAAAAACAAAATAAAACACACAACAAAACAAATAATAATAATAATAATAATACAAAATCACATCTTTTCTTTCATTTAAAAAAAAAACCAAACAAAAAAACACAAAACAAAACAAATCATAATAATACTAATAAAACAAAATCACAACCAAACACACTTAATTCACAAACAAATACAAAATTAAAAAAAAAACAAAACAAAACCACCCATACATAACAAACAAAACACATTAAAAAATATACAAAAACAACAAATAAAAAACAATCCAAATAAACGTAAAAATAACCCCCCCAAAAAAAAAAACACGCACACATACAACCAACAAAAAAAAAAAACACAACCAAACCCCCTTTTTTTTAAAACAAAAAAAAAACACTCAACACAAAAAAAAAACGGTTGGCCCCCCCCCCCCCCCCCCCCCCGAGGAACTGCCTCCTCCTCCTCTTCTTCTTTTTCTTTCTTCTTTTCTTCTTCATCATCTTCTTCTTCCTCTTTCTCCTCCCCCACCTCTCTCCTCCTACGCTTCCTCCATCTTCCTCTCCCCTCCCCGCCTCGACCTCCTTCTCCCCCACTTCGACCTTCTTCTCTCCCACTGCCCTCACTCTGTCTCCCGCCGCCCTGCGCCCCACCTCCTTGCTCCTCGCCTCGCCTTGTCTCTCGCCACCGCCCTGCTTCCCGCCGCCACCTTCCCCTTCTTCCACTTTCGCCGCCTACCCGCCTTCTCCTCCCCCACCCTCCTCTTCTTCGCCTCCTTCCCTACCTCCTCCCTCTTCCCTCCTTCCCCTTCTCTTTCTTCCCTCCTCCTCATTCCTCCCTCTTCTTCCCCCCCTTCTCCATGCCTGCCCACCATGCTCCAGGAGACGCGTCGCCCGCTCTCGAGGACACACTACTCACTAAACCACACACAGCCCGCCCAAGGGACTTGCTATCACTGCCATCGCAGGACCTATAGAAGCTGCCGCCTCTACACTGACGAATGCACTATTGCCACGCCGCCCAGCCGCCGCTGCACTCAATGCCCGTGCTGATGGGCCCCCTGATGGAATGTCTCTCCCCACTGTGCAGCCGCCGTTGACTAGACCGTCGTCACTGCTGTCGGCTTCCCTCTTCCATGCGTCCTCCACATGCCCGTGGCCTCGTTTCCTCCACGCCGACTCTCCCGCTTGCATGTCCTCCCCTCCCACAAGGCCCGCCACCAAACCGCCCACCCCCAACAAACCCTACTCTGCCTGTTCCCTCCCAAACCTACCCCACCCCTATCCCACCCGTCCTACAAACTCGCCTAGCCCAGTGAAAATCCCCCCCCCCCCCCCACCGTAAGGTTCCTTTGTTTTTTTCGCATACATTACATTGAAAAAAAACAAAAATAAATAATAACCATTATCAATTACAAATTACAAATTAAAAAACATCCTCACCCTTTTTTCGTGTATATATATATATACATATACTTTATTAATTTAATTTTTTTAAATACACAAATAAACAAAAACCCAACAATTAAAAATTTAATACTACCAACAATAACCCAATTCCCATCTTCTTCGTTTCCCTTCCTCTTTTCACGTGTGATTGCCCACTTTTCTGTTGTCTCGTGCATGTTGCCTCTAAGGCCTTGTTCATGTGCGGGGTTTTGGATCTCGTGAGTGCGTTTGTGTTAGCGATCATTCATGTGCGACGATGCATGCATGTGATTTTTTCTGCACGTGGTGGAGAGTTTGGAGATGTTCACACATAGCAGAGGAGTGATCGTGTGTTCATGAGCTGCCAATGAGCATTCACGCGCCAGGTCTCGCATCCGAACTTGTCCGTGTGGTGGTGTGTGCTCAGCCGTTTCCATGTAGTTGTTCACACGTAGCCCTAGGTACCTATTTTTAATTTCAAAACTCGATTAAAACCCCAAGAAAACTCTTAAAATCTTGAAAATTCCTAAAAAATAATTAAAAATCAATTAAAAATAGAAAAAAATTGTAAATTCTTTTACCAAATTGAAATTTTTTTGGTTTATTTTTCTAGTTGAAATGCAGAAAATCAATTGTATACAAATTACAAATATTAAAAATCCTTCAAAATCCATTGAAAATTGAATAAATTTTATTAAAAATAAATAAAAATAAAAAATAATTTCAAAAAATTTTCAAAACACTTTCGCTAACTCATTTGAGTATTTCTAGAATATTCCTTACATTGAAAATGCTTTGTCAAATGGTCCAAATATTATTTTAAGATAAAAATATTAAATGCAATACCTAAATTCATGGAAAAATCATTTTCAATTCTAGAAATAAGCTATAAAGTACTGAATAAATCTAGAAACATTGTTGAAACTTGATGGTCTAGTTTTCACTCATAGTGGACTGGTGAAACCTCACCATAAAAATTTACAACATATTCATGTATCCCATTTATTCCATTTTAATCATATATTTTTTTAAACAAATAAACATCGGACATCACCTTTAAAATATATATTTTTTAAAAGACCTAACAACACAATTTAAAAAAAACAAATCGTGTACACCAAACAAATATACCTCTACTAACCTTACCTTGATGTATCACATCATTTTTAGTTCGCGTTTTTTCATTTTTGGACTACTGACTTGCATCTTGGGACTGAGACGTGCGCATTCCATTTCATTACATACACACGTACCCACTTCCAAGTACTTTTCTTTTTTCTTCCTATTTTTTATTTTTCGCTACTCCAAAATTTATAATTAATTCTTAAAATGAATCCTAAACACCACCATGGCACGCGCACTTGTGCTTAACACACCTTTTTCTAATAAATTAAAATAAACATGCCGTTCACTTAGTACGTGCTTCATGCGTTAAAGACACATCTAAGTTTAATTAAAATAATCCCGCCATCACAAGTGCATGCACTATACAAAAAGTGCTAAAACACACACTTATTTTTTAATCAATGAATATGCATTTAGAGACCTAAGTCTAGGTATCAAAGTTCGAGATTTGTTAAAAGCACCATTTCACATTAATAAATTGTAATTAATAATTTAAAAATGAGCCTTCATTTTCTTATTAAGATTTACAACCTAATAAAATTTCAACCATTGTTAATAATTTATTAAAACAAACCATTCACTAAAATCATTCCTCTCACTACACTTTTTCTCCTATTCAATAAATACATTTCGTGGGATTGGCATGTGCAGTCTTTTGAGCTGTCATTGCTTACCCAAGTTCTGGTTATGTTCTGAGAGGGTTATTGAGGTATTATGGTTTGATTGTATGATACGATTACGGGTGTAGTTTGTATTTCTCTTTTATGCCTGATATGAGGTCTCGGATGCATGTTTGTTACATAGTATGAAGCTTTCGGTCGCATATGTGTAGGGGTCATACCAAATTTTTTCTAGGATGTGGATTGTTTGGGGTGGTCAGTCGGTTAGTCATGTCTATGTGTGCTTATTCTGGTCAATTTCTTTTTTATAGATATTATGTTCCGTAGGCATTCACTATGATTGTTTGTGTGTGTAGTATGTATGTATATTCCATTTGAATGGTGCCTCAAGCTCCTCCTCCTGTTCAGTACGTCCCATTAGTCAGTAGGGATTATTCTTCCCTACTGTGATTTTTGAGCCTATTGCGAAAGCTAGCCTTGCATCTTTGTGGCTGCTCCACTCACTCTGATTCCAAACGATCCAGCCATTTGTGATGAGTTTCTTGTATCATACAGTAAGAAATTGGGCTTGGCTCATGGTACTTCCATGGTCCTGCCACCTAGAGGGTTAGGGAAGGATTTGTCTCTTCCCTACAAAGGAGAACCCTTTGTCACAGCTAAACAGGTATTCTCAAATGAAGAGATCCTCAAGCTGTTACAGAAGCAAACTAAAGAGGTCCTCGATGTCAAGAAGGTGATTAACACTTTAGGAGTGTCTTTCTCAATGATCACTGATCCTCTCTGGAAGCTAGTCTGCCAATTTCTCCAAGACATGTTCATGCTTGCCAAGACACCATCTCAGTATTTGTCCAAGGAGCTATTCACAGCCTCCAGGATGGTTTTAAAAGGGGTTGCCATTGACTGGAGTACTTACCTTCTTACGAAGAGGGACCAGCATTTTGTCAAGGTGACTAGAGGGAATGTTACCAATGTAACCTACGGTTCATATTTATATGCTTTCCTGACATATTTAGGTCTTAAGAAGGTTGTTTTACCTCCTCCTCCATTTGATCCACTCCCTCCCCCTCCACCTTTAGAAGATTCAGAACCCATTGACATAGAGGATATTGACTCCCCTCCTCCGTTGGTCATTCAACGGAAGCACTTGAAGCGTGTAGCAAAGACAATTCCACCATTCATTCCTTCAGTGTCAGTTCCTGCTACCTCTGGAAGTGGCCTCCCTACCTACCTCACATGCAACAACTTATTCAGGGCACATCGAGAGGGTTCTTTGGATATATCAGTTCCTTCACTAAACAACTTAGTGATAGGGGATGCCATTTCTTTCCTTTGTAACGACATCTAGAGTTCTATTGAACTCTCAGTTATATCTTGTGTTCAATAGTTATATTCTTCTTTCTATGAAGAATTGATGCAATCCAAAGACCAAATGCATATGACAACCATAGAGCTAGCCTCTGCTAAAGACACTCTTTCCGATTTGTTTAAGCAGATGGAGCAGCAAACACAAATGATTGAGACCCAGAGAGAAGAAATATCTTCTTTGAAAACTCAGTTAGTAGAAGCTCAGTCAGAGGTCACTAGAGTTTCGGAAGAGAAAGAGAAAATGTCCAAAGAAGCTCAAGAGTTTAAGACTCTTCTGGATATGAAATTGTCAGCTTTGTAGACCGCTCATAATACAGTGGAATCCTAAGCTTCCCAGATTAAATAGTTGAAGGACCAACTAGTGCAATCACGATTCATCCCTCCAAGTCCCAGTGTCCCCATGATTCCTTCTATATCTCAGCAAGACTTGGCAGTCCTCCAGAGATACGCCATGTTATGTCCATTGTTTCAAGCTAAAGGGGAAAGATTGCACTCCAGGATGGATTTATTATGGTCTACATTTGAGTAATTTCAAGAGTATGTTCCTCCCGACCATTCTCATTTTTTCCACTATCATCTGCAGAATTTGGCCTTCTGTATAGTCTTTGAAGATTCCGTGACGCCGGATACCATGTTGCTGTCTTATATGTATCTACAAGATGATCTGTTAATTCCAGATGATGTAGATCTGGCTTGGTATGTAGGGGATGTGGTTTTATAAGCTATCTTATATGTCAACCATTTGGAGTTGAGGATAGATGAAATGTTCCAGTACTATTATTCTAAAGTGACTGTTTGTGCTGACACTTTATGGCATTCAATGATTGATTTTGTAGTCTTGAACCAATGACATAATACAGCCTCTACTCATGTGCAGAACACTAACCAGTTGAGGGTGGATCTTTTTGCTTATCTTTCCAAAAACCATCCATTTGATTCATCCTTCTTTGATGCCTGCCACCGACGATTTGTTTTAGGTCCCTCTGTTCCTAGCTTATTGTATTATCAACAAATGGCCCATCACTATGATGCTTATTTTTCCCTTTATCAATCCAACTCAGCAGCAATCTTACCTCCCCTTTTCCAACCTCTGGGTTTTTCTCAAATTCCAATCTTTACCTATTGTTCTTTCATTGAAGATCGAGTCTTTTTCCCTTCTCCGCCTTGTCCTTCCCCATCTATCCATATACCTTCTACTTTTCTTGCTCATCAATTAACACTTTCCTAACTGATTTGCCTAAATTTTCAACTAATCCTTCTTTAGCTTATTCCTCATTTTATGATTTTTCCTACCCATCTTCATCCTCTTTTACTCATTCCTCTTCCATCTCCTTCCACTTCTATTTCTCAACCCCCTCAGTTGGTTAGTGGGTATGAAGGATTTGATCAGCAAATTCCAAGAAGAAGCGGATGAAGCTCAACTGATTCTCTCACGGGACCACATATTAATTGCCCATTAATTCCAAGGTACTGGACAACTACTAGTCAAGCGTACCTAAATTATCTCCATTTTTCCCAACAATATTCACAATCTCTCGATCCTTCAGTGGGATTGTCAGCCCATTTTGCTTGGTACCTAGCATATATGCATAGGCATTCCCAAAATGATCAAATGGCCATTCCCAAGCTTTGTATGAATATCAATGTGAACATTGATTCCCAAAAATTGGATTTCCTATATTTTCATGCCTTTTGTTTACCTGGCAGATACCTTGTTTTGCTAGAATGAATGTGCTGCCTTCAATTCTTTCAGAATCCTCCAAAATCTTTTATAGATGAACCTTTATCCATGGATCACTTTCATAATCATCAAGCTTTCAAGAGAGATTATCTTCACTGATACCCCTGAATATATCTTATATGCTTCTTAATGATATATTTTTTTGGAGGTACCATTCACATGGTTGTTTTGTGTTTGTGATGTATTAATTTTTATGTGATCAGTTCGTGCTGGTTGAATAATTTTGAGTGACGTTTGGTTATTTTTGGAAGTGTTTGAGAGTGTTTTTGGATGATATTGATTGTGTTTTTGGATGATATTGATTGTGCCCTTTCATACCTCCCATACCTCTTAGGAGGTGCATCCATGACCTAAGAAGGATATGATGTATTATTGAGAGATCAAGAGTATGTGAGAGAGAGAAGTAAGAGAAACTCAGTTCTATGCCTAAGAAGAATGTATCTACTATGAGAGATTGAGAAAAAGAACTATGAAGACATTGAAGATGAATACTATGTGATTGATTTCCATTCAAAAGTGGTGTATTCCTTTGTATTCTTATTTTTTATGATGGATTTTGTGAAGATGTTGAAGATTATGGTTGATTCTATTAAATCCGTGGGAGATATCTACTATGATGATGCATGAAGATTTGTTCTTTTCCTTGTTTTGGTCATCAAAAGAATTAAACAAAAGCTTGTTGATATTACAAGATAAATTTTCTTGCGATAGAAACCCCTTTTCCTCGATGTCCCTCTTGGGGCTCCACAGTAAATCACCTTCAGTCATAAAATCTTCCATATTTTGATCGAACATCCTGTAAAATTTCAAACAATCTTACACACTTAGCGGGATGATCTCTGTTAGAGTACAAGTAGGAACACGGGCTTGCTGGAGTTGCAAAATCGGTTCGGGGTTTATTTGGAGAAGAACTTAGTGTGAACGCCCACTAAGAGGGAAATTTAAAGATAAAAATCTATAAGCTTTATAAAAGCTTAAGGAAATTTTTGAAATCAACGAGGACAGGAGGACGTCGACGGCAGATTCGACCCCTGCCAGTGCATGCTGATGCTGCGAACGATGAGATTTATAGCTTAAGATTTTATTAAGCTTAAAGACTATTGTTAATGAAGTTTTTCTTCTCTATATCTTAAAAAAAAAAGGTCTTCCAAAGAAGCTTCCCGGGTGGTCCTCCGTCCATATAGAGTGATCCTTTGTGATCCAACAACATAATAGAGGATTCTTCATCGCCAAGAATACGCTGGTATTGACGGTTCGTTGCAAGACTGACTCTAGAGCCCGTTCGTTCTAGGAGCTTCACCTTCATACCAGATGGTAAATAATTGGAAGCCCTTGATCTCAGCTTCACTCTAATATCACTGGTGCGCAAATCGGATGCTCAATGCGTACGTAATGAGTGCCGAAAGGTCCCCAAGAACAAAAAAACTCTACTAACGCTCATAAAACAAGAAGGAAGATTTGCACGACATAAAGAAAAGAGACAAATTGGTGCAATCTCTCCCCATGCCTTGTGTGAGCGCTTCTCAAGGCATGTATTTATAAATTTATTCATCTCAAATCTCAAAAATAGCCCAATTTTACAATTAGCATGCTTTAGCTTTTGTGTTTGCTTTTGTCCAAATAAAAAATAAAGCAATCAAGCGGCCCAAAAGTCGAGCTGTGCCCAAATACAATGTCCAATAATGAAATATTTAAACCGAGTGCCCATGCGCATACAAAATAATAAATATTTGTCAAGCGCTTCAATAAATAAGCGTGCCTAAATATTTATTAGTGCTAGCCTTTAATAATAAGACACATGTCCATAAAAAATGATAATTTCTTCTAGGTAATTTGAATATACGCTATCATCTAGTGCTTTTCTCAATGCCACCACTGCTTGCTCTATACATTAACTAAAGCATTCACAATTTTTAGAAAATAATAAAAGTAAACCGACAAAAATGAATACCTAGCAGTCTCTAGCTACAAAACAAATAAATAGGTTGGAAATCTATCTTAACCTTAATTTAATACTAGTGTACTCTAAACTCATAAATATCCATTAATTTAAATATGTATTTTGCGAGATCACCCGCTGTGGAGTCATTCATGTGCACATTAAATTAGCATGATGCCCAAAAAGGACAGGCGTCCCCGTCAACTTCTCGCACAAGGAATCCACCTTGTGTACGAGTCTCGAAAAATAAATATAGTTTTACAGAATCCACCGCAAAATCTCATAGAATCCAATGTGGAATAAAAACATCACGAAATCCACTGTGGTCTCACAGAATCCACCATGGAATATACCTCCTGGCATCAACCAAGTGTGAATTCCATTCAACTACCAAGTATGCAATCTTTGAAGACCTTTTTAAGATTTAAGGTAGTCTTAAGATCCAATTATAGCCTGTCATTGGGATGCTTGCCCCTTTTCTTCCCTTCTTGTTTCTTCTCTTGAGATGTATCCTCCATAATATGCTCAGGTATGGCTTTTTTAGCCTCTTTTTGCTACTCCATTTTACTTTGTATTATGTGTTTAGATGAGCGTAAAGAGAAAAGACCAACACTATCCTCATCTCTTCTTCTCTTTTCTTCCACAATAGCTTCTTGATTATAAACCTCAGCTAAATAAGCATAGACTGAAAACGAATCCACTGGTGCACTCCATCCTCGGGTAATTTACTCATGAATATACGTGTGCATCACGTGGGTTCAAAATAAGATATTTTTAAAATAACACTTTTATACATTTTTTACATGTAAAAGGGTGAAATATAAAGGGTTTATTTATAGATTAAATAGAAAAGGGTTATGTTTTATTCATGAAAATTTTACAAATAAGGATATTTATAAATAGGCCTCAAATGCACGTGATGTAGAGGATATACATATAGTAACTTCCGTGAGACTCCATCCTGTTCTCCCTCGTATAGTTTGACTTGTATTAGCCAATTCAAAATTTTTTGTTTTTCCTTTTTTCATGAAATCTAATGCTTGCATCCAAATGCAAGATTTTGCTTCATCCATGCCTTCTTTATGAGCTTCATCAGTACTTTCAATTCTCAACCCCTATATGGCTGCATCTATGGCAACAAATGCTATCCTTGTAGCCATATCGTTCAACCTCTTCTACATGCTATAATTTCCAAAATTTGGCTCTATTGGAAGACCAATTTCTATTGCATGTATTTTTCCATCTTTCCAAAAGACTAACCTTTTTGCTTCCGCTTCATGGTAGGCTATACAGTCTCACTTTTCATGTTGTAAACTGTCACACCAAATGCATCTCCTCTTAAACCCTTCTTTTTTCGTATGGTCTTTGGGTTCTTACCCGAGCCTTCTCTTCTATCTTAACATCCAACTTTTCGACATTTGCATAGTTTTTTGTCAAATTCAGCCTCAAATCACACATGCCTTTGATTAATTCATCCACAACATCACCTTTAAGAGTCAGACTAATTATTATAGACGGTTGTTCTATCATAGCCTTAGGTGCCTTGGCTGCAATTTCAGTCCCCTTTTGATGAGCACTAGCAGGTGTGGTGCATGTACTCCATCTTAATTTCATCCACTCTCTCTTTACCAACATATGTACTGCCTCAGCTACATTAGCCTAATTTGATTTTAGTCACATTTCAGAAGAGGCATCTTATAAATGATCAGTCACCTTCTCCTACAAAACAAGATCTATACCCTTCAAAAACAAATCAATTTTCTAACTCTCCAATGATTGCTGGTCATCGACATCCAACTACACATACCGACTTTCAAATTCACAGAGCAAAGTTATAGTAATCAACCCTTTATTAGGCTTTTCAATCCAATCTATGAATGTCTTTTTAGTTACCAATCATGTATCTTCCAAGAAAAACTCTTCTCTCAAAGCTTTCTTAAAAGCTTCCCAATCAGCATCTCTTCTATATAACTCATCAATTCGATCATGCAATGCATGCATGGCCAAATGGGAGAAATAGGACTCCATGTATACTGTAGTAGCCCATTAAACAACATCTTTTCTTCATACAATTGGATGAAGGATGAAACATTTTGCAAAGGATGGAGGGCGAAGAGGGCTTGGAGCATGCGAAGGAGATAGGTAGAGGTGTCGATGTTGCGAAGGATGGAGGGTGAAGAGGGCTTAGAGCATACGAAGGAGATAGGTAGGGGTAACATAAACGAATAGACAGGAAACCAAGAATCTTTCGAGAATAAAGTGGACTCATCTTTTTATGGTGACCTATATATAGACCTTCCAGTGTACATCGGGCCATGCCAAGAGCTTGACATGGAGCCATAGGTCGGGTCATCTTTATGTCTACTTGCTCAATTCGTTGATAATTTTATTTTAAGAGTACCTTAGTACATGTGTTTTAATTAGCATCCTTTTTCACAGAGTTATGTTATCATGCTTTACCTAAATCCTTATATTGATTATGCTAGCATTGTTTTTTTTCTGTGCAAGTTACCTTTGACGATATCCAAAGAGCAAGATGAGTTGAGGGATGACCGATGAGGAGCTACATGAGATCTTTAAACATGTCTTTGAATCACATGGCCCGCTTTAGAGATATGGTGGGCCAAGAGTTATTCTAGACATCATGAGCCTATTGTTTTGTGAGGACTACTTCAATATGCTCTGATGCTTTGATCTCAAGTAGGTGGGGTCAATACTCTAGATTGTCCCCGAATAGAGGAAGTGGTTCAAGGAGGTGCTGTAAAGATGTAGATGATGTGAGCCCACTGCCAGTTCTAGAGATTTTTGCTACTCCTTCCTCTCATACCAATTCTAGAGAGGGTGTCTCAGGTGGGTGTTATGGAGGCATCGATACAATGTCTTTGTCTTGTCGGGGTTTGGTGAACACTTGTCACCTTAAGGATTTGTCACACTTGTAGGGACATCTACTCCCGTGACTCTAGGTTTTTCTCAGCCATCCCTTTTTGCTCAGCCATCCCTTTTTGCAGGTGGCACCCCTGTGGGTGCTACTCCCAGGGATACTATCCCCGCAAGTATGATAGATGTATGTGGGTCTCCTAGTTATGCCCAGGGGCATGACAAAAAGTGGGAGAGGCCACATCTTGACATATCCTAGTAGGGTACAAATATATCGTAGATGAGAAAATAAGTGTTGTCATCATGAATGATGAGGGGAGGAGGGTGATGTCTTGCATGAGAGAGATGTGCTAACAAGTATTTAGGCATAATGTTTTGGACCATTGGAATAATATACTAGAGGAGAGTAAGGACTATGTAGTGGCATCTTTGCATGAGGAGTTTCTGGTACCTAGAATGACAAAGAGGTTTTCCACTAGGTGGATGATGGAGTGTATGCAGGCATACATGTCACATAAATGATCAGATGCACACAAGGAAATCAAGAGTGGCACCTCAAAGCCCAAGTGGTTGGACACAGAGGATTGGTAGAGACTCATGGAGGAGGCAACAAATGCTCCAGGATGATGGCGGCAGCACAACGAGAGGTAGTGAAGGTGCGATTGGAGGTAGGGGTCATGAATCATCTGGGGAGTGGTGGCCATAAGACTTATTTGGAGGACTATGTGAGTTTTCTTTTGGTTTTTCTGACTTTTTTGTTTAGAATATCACTTGCACTAATAACCTTATTTCTAATAATTCTATTCTCTTTTCTTTGCAACACTCCATGACAAACCATGATCCTACAAGTTTGAAGACTCAATATGTAAAGAGACACCGTCTCACTAGACTTATTGATAGATTGTATACACACGGTGGCCCAATAAGTCAATCCTCTTTCTTATTTTTATTAATTAGTGTTTTTTAAATGCATTATGTATAGTGGACTAATGTTTGGTTGTTTATTTTGCAAAGTCCGTTCAACGCTCCATTGCATCGAGATGAGCTTTCAGATGGCGAGGATCTGTAGCATGCACTTGGATTCATGGAGTGCATATCACTTTCTTTTTTTGTCATGTGATCCATGCAGGCCTCTTCCATATACACTTCCTTATATATATTTATCATCCTTTGTATAAAATTGTATTTTGTGATATTTACAAATAGATTTTAATGTTTGTTTTGGACTCTCCTCTCCATGGTTCCATATAGTTTTATGAGTTGTCATTATCAATCTTGTACTTATTTAATGAGTTATCTATCTTATAGTTTTATGTAGTTTTTGCACTTGTCTTGTTGACGATTGTGTATTCAATATATAATTGTTTTGCAAAATATTATTTAGCACATGGTGTTGTCTACCCTGGCACCATTTTTTTCCTTTGTAATAATGATTGTTATTTGCATTGCTAATTTACTGCTTGTGTTGCTATTTGAATTGGTGTACACGACATAAAGCATCGCTATTTGCATCACTATTAGTGTCACAAATGCTAATAGCACTGCAGATAACGATGGATCTATAGAGGTGTCTATATTGACACTTTCAGTGAGATGACAAGGGGAAATTTTTTAATGCATATTTGTATCGCTTTAAACATCGGTATGCGGCGTGTATCTTGTAGTGTCAATAGAAGAAGATGCTATTAAGTAGATATTCTCAAAGAAACTAGAGACACAATCCCTAAAAGCGGGTATTGTAAGCCATTTCCCAAAAGCTACAAAGTTATTGTTGATGGGTGAATACCTCTATCCTAAACCTATAGTAACTTGTGAAACCAGTTCTGACGTTGAAATCAAAGCATGGATGTATTGCTCCTCGTGCTACATTGCCACTATAGATAGAAGGGTAAGATGATGAAAGTGAAGATCAAGATTCAGACAATAAAGAGGAAGAGTCTATCCGATCAAAAGTGGATACAAATGACCAAGAAGTCTCAAAGATCTCCGAAACACAAGAGTCCCTTCTGTTGGATGGCATGATGATGGTCCCCTTTGGTGTGTTCAACGGTCCTCAGAAGAGTGTGCAAAATATGTACAAGAAGTGGATTAAGAAAAACAAGATTTCATTTCATAATGGTTCTTGTTGCCCTGGCCATTTATTTTCAAAAGAAGATGCTGATGATACCCCTACCAATAGGCATCAAATTCACTAGAGCAAAGAAATGTAGAAGATTCCTCTTATGTGAGGTTTCTAGATGCATCCTCAAAGGATGAATCCTCAAATAAAAAATAATTTGAGTATCTCTCAAACTAGACAAAAAACAACCCTCATTCCTTTTCAGCATTAAAAAGGATAAGAAAAGTTGTATCCATGAAAAAGAAGATGCTAGTCCTAGCAGATCATTAGAAGAAGAGGCCACTCCCTTGAAGGAATTTGACCTTTATCTAGAATCAGTATGAGGCACATTCATCAAAGAAATGGAAGGTGAAAAACAAGTTACCTTTGTGGATGCAAATGTCATTGAATGTCATTTGAAGGTGGGTAGCAGGCTTTCTAATGAAGATTTAATAGTCCTTTGTGACCTACTGAATAAGAATCTGGATGTGTTTACTTATTTGTATAAAGAATTGAAGAGGATTGATCCCACTGTATGTCAACACCACGCTGACTTGGAACATGATGCTAAACAAGTATGACAATGTCATAGGAGAATGAACCCTAACTATTTAGTCTTAGTAAGGATGGAACTACTAAAGCTCTTAGAGATTGAGTTCATCTTTTTAGTAGTCAACTATGAATGGGTATTTTACCCATCATGGTTGCACCTAAAAAGAATGGAATTTTTCGAATCTATGTGGACTTTCAAAAGCTCAATTCCGAGACAAAGAATGGTCACTTTTATATTCCTTTCACTAGCCACTTGTTAAATACATTTGTAGGACATGAGTTGTAATCTCTAGTGGATGGATTTAATGGATAGCATCAAGTGTGCAGATCATTGAAGTGGATCAATCCAAGACAATCTTTAAAAGAGAACGGGGGATCCATGTCCACAAAGTAATGCCATTTTGGCTCTGCAATTCCCCAACTATGTTTCAATGAGTGATAATGATTGTATTCCATAACCACCTATATGATTTCATTGAGGCACATTTAGATTATTTTTGTATCTTTAGTTTGCTCTGCAAGTAGTGGGGACACTTGGAGCAATGCTTTGAGTGATGTTGGGATTATGAGATCTCCCTCAACCCTGACAAATGCATATTTGTATTTTCTTTAAGAGTCATGTTAGGCCACATTGTCTCGGCACAAGGGATAGCCAGAGACACTGCCAAGATTGAAAAGATTATCACCTTAACTTCACCACCTAACCTCAAATAATTAAGGGGATTTCTTGGCCATGTGGGCTACTACAAGAGGTTCATAGTACATTTTGCAACAAAGGCAGCTCCCCTGTACAAGCTCTTAAGGAAAGATTCTGATTTTAGCTGGTTAGATGATTGTGGAGAAGCCTTTAACACTTTGAAACAGTGCCTCATCAAAGCACATATCCTACAACATCCTAACTAGAAGAAAAAATCCCATGTGCACACTGATGCATTAGACAAAGGCCTAGGAGAAATCCTCTGTCGCCAAAAAGGTGCTTTAAAGCTAGATTAGCCCATTTACTATGCAAGCCATAAAGTCACTAATAGATAAAGAAACTACACAGTGATAGTGCTCAAGTGCCTAGCAATGGTGTTTGCCTTGGAAAAGTTTCGACACTACTTATTGTCAACTCATTTTAAATTATATGTAAACCATGAGGTTATGTCCTTCCTGATGAACAAGATAGATGCCAAAGGATAAATGATGAGATGTCTCCTCTTGTTCTAGGAGTTTGACTTTGAAATGGATACCAAGTTCAATTGCTCACATGTCCTAGTCAATCATCTCTCTCAAATACCTCAGAGTGAAGAAGAGGAGCATGATTATCTAGACCTCCATGATGCTTCCCTGTTCTTAGTTGAGATTGTTATCCCTTAGTATATAGACATTTCCAACATCATGGTGACTCAATAGTATCCTCCTAGTCTCTCTAGTAGAGAAAAGAAGAAGATTCTATTGGAATCATCTTCATATACCCTATAGGTAGCACTCTATACAAGAAAGGTAAAGATGAAGTGCTACGGAGTTGTATCGCAAGAGATGAGATCAAGATCATCATGAAAGCATGCTATGATGAGAATTATGGGGGACACTTCATAGGAAAAGCCATAGCCCATCTTTGCTACCTATGATTATTGTAAGTGATGTGATACATGTCAATACATATGGAAGGCCAGCAACACCAATTTCATGATGTTGCAATCCTTCCCTTGAAGCCATTTGAGAAATGGGGCATTAATTTTGTGAGACCAATCAATCATCCAATTAGAAGAAAGTAGAAAAAATACATTCTAGTATGTACTAATTATGTAACAAAGTAGTCTGAAGCCAAAGCTCTCGAGCAAGCTGATGATAATAGCATAACTATGTTCCTATACGAGAACATTATCACCCGTTTTGGAAGTCTCCTAGAGCTTGTAAGTGATAGAGATACTCATTTTCTAAAAAAGAATATGGAAGAGTTGATAGAGACCTATAAGATCAAGCATTGTAAGTCCACTCCCTACTATCCCAAAGCCAATGGCCAAGTTGAAGTTACCAATCACATCCTCTATTTTGATCCCGATATGAATGATTACCACACATCACTGAAACTGGGATAATAAACTTATAGGAGCCCTCTGGGTGTAGAGAACCACCCATGAGGCAATTATAAGACAAACACCCTTTCAGTTGGTGTACGACATAAAATTTATTTTCTTTGTGGAGCTAGACTTATCCTCATTTTACAAGTGGCCATTGCAAAAAAGCACCTAGGAGATGAAGAGTCTCTGCAATGCCACCTCCTTCACTTGGAATATTTAAGTGAGATCAAAATGATATCCTTACCATACATGGAAGTCACCCAAGCTCAATGCAAAGCTTACCATGATAGCTTCATCAAGCACAATGAACTCAAGGAAGGTGACTTCATCCCTGCATATGATTCATGCTTTGGCAAATTCCTAGAAAAGCCACAACAATGTTTGATGGGCCCTTACAAAGTGCTAGCAATCAACCGTAATGGCTTTGTTCAGATCTAAGCCCTGGATGCCTCTGATGATTTGATCAATAGCTATCACTTGAAGAAATACTTCCCTCCCTAGGGATCCAGACAATCACAGTTGACAGTCCCTCTCCCCCTTGGGGGCTCACTTATTAATGATTCTCATGTTATTACTGATATCAGCATTTCTCATGCTAACAAGGTGTATAAAGTTCTCTATCTCCTCAAATCCAAAATATGTTCCTATTTTGTTACTTTTCCTCTCAATCCAATAGTAGTGGCATGGATGGTTTTAATAAATGGTATTCTTGCCATTACTATTATGGGAGAAAAGTAATAAATTCATTGTTATAATAGGTCTCACTCCGAGAAAAGGTGGCAAATACCTTTGGGTAGGAAGCTAGGTATGGAAAAGGTAGCATCAATGCACAATCTAGATTAGATGACTCCTCAATTGAACTCTCCAAGGTGTAGTTCCAAATTTGTCTCCCTTGGTTTTTTATTTGGATTTCTCCTTTCCTTAGACATTTTTTCTTTTTACATCCTATCATTCTAACTCACAAATTTTTCATTATTAATTTTTGTATGTGTATGAGTATTTTCTTACATGTTTTTGCTATTTTTTCATGTGAACATCTTCTCTTTTCATCAAAACTATGTTTTAACTAGATAACCCTCTACATCTTATCAATTTTAATATTTTTCATTTTTCCTTCCCCCAATTCTGATTTTTTATTTGGATTTTTTTCATTAATTTTTTATTGTGTTTACTTACACATTTTTTCTATTTTTTCTGTGTGATTATGTCCCCTTGCCACTAGAACCCTGTTTTGACTAGACAACCCTATTGAGCACTTCCACCCCAATATTTTTATTTTTGTTGCACTCTATTTTGACTCATAAATTTCCTCGAATTAATTTATAATTCATTTTATGTATGTATTTTTTAATGCTTTTCCATGTGATGCTATCCCTTTCACATTTGACCTATGTTCTGAATCAGCATCCATGTGTGATTGTCACCCTAGATATTTTTTCTTTTTGTCACACTTTGTTATAATAAAATGTCTCCTAATATTAAGTTTTCAATGCTTGTGCATGTGTTTTTTTGCCTATTTTTCATATGAACTCATCTTTTTATCATTAAAAATGTAAATTTTCTTATTCTTCATGTTCCTACTCTCACCTTGCCCACTTTTTTTTTTGCATCTTCATCCAATAGCTAGATTTTTTTATTTTATTTTTTTGTGTTTTTTCATATTTCAACCTTTCCATGTGCCCATGTGCACGTCCCATTTTTCCTCGTATTGTGTGTCATCATGTCCACAACACATCATTGCATTGCTACCGCCCAAAGCATAGCCACAAGTATCGCCTAGCCTGGCCGTCACAGTGCCAGCCTCGTCCTTTCCACTCTCCTCCTACTCTTCTGCCACCTCCTCCTCTTCTTCCTCCCTCCTCTAGCCCATCCCTTCCACCCAACCACCCTCCCCACCCCTCCATAAGCCCCCTTTCTTGCTCTTTTTTCCCACTCCTTCCCCAAACCCATACACTCCTTTTAGCCCCCCTTTTCCACTCCCATCAGACACCCGTATCTCTTGTAGGCCCCTATTTTCCCACCCCACCTGTAGGCCACCCCGGTGGATCTCCCACCCTTTATTCACCTAAACCAATTCACCATCCTTCATGCTTGCTATGTTAAAGAGTTTGTGGTGGTTCGTAAGGATTCCTTCTTGTTTTTTTTTTTTTTGCTTCTCATGGTTCATGTATTGGTCTTTGCCTCCATGTGTGTGGTTTCTTTGGTTTCCCTTCACACACGAGGATGTGTGTCTTGTTTTGACCTTATCGTGGGGCTCGTTGTTGCCGTTCATGCGTAGCATAGTGTAATGCAACAAATTCATGTATCCGTCTTTCCGCTCATACTAACTTTACTTTTGAAAGAATAAAAACTAATTTGAAAAAAATAAAGAAAGCACACAAACATAAAATCAAATTTTAAAAAATTACAAAAAATAACTTTTTTTTTGAGATAGCAAATCTCATCCAAAATTTGAAAAAAATAGAAAAATATAATAAAACTTGAAATTTCCATTAAAAATCCTCGAATTATCCCAAAAATACAAAAATAATTTTTTAAAATAAAAAATAAAAAAACCCAAATAAATCCCAACAATTTTTTCCAAAAAAAAACATAAAAATCAAAATATGTTATGTTTTTGTTTTTTGCTCACACTGCAAATTTGTAGGTTGCTAGATTGCCTTTAGATTTTTTGTTTGAGGATGTGGCCATTGATTTTTAGTGTGTGCATTCAAATTAGGGTGCATACACACACCATGCAAGTATCCATTTATTTTTTTTAATGCATAACAAACCATATATAATTCCTAATATGAAGCTAGCTTATCATATTTTCCACATGCATCCGTGACCAACACACACACCATTAGGATAAAATAAGATCGACCCATCGTTTATATTGCATGCACTTTGTATGCTATACATACATATTTTTGTTATAAAAGGAACTAGCCATCATGCACACGTTGGCAAAAAGGTGAGTCATACCTTGTCAAAGATCTTGCACCCCTTAACAAGGCACACTAAGCAACAATGAGAGTAGAGCCCCTCTAGGATACTTAGAGCCCTGTTGTGCAGTTACATAATTGATCCTAAGTGTCAGTGACATAAAACTAGTAGCTATGGTGATAATGGAGTAAGAACAAAAAAAATCAATTGTGAACAAAATTAAATGACATGTCTAGGTATGTACGAGATAATAACTAAACATGATGATACATAAGCAACCATCTGATCATCGCCGATCACTAATGAAGAGCCTTGCTCCATGTCTTTGAGTTCCTCATGGACCTCATGAAGCACCTCCTTCAACATATCCTCTCCATTAGCATGCTTAAATTCCTTCTACTGCAACAAACAAGCAATGTAATCATCATTGTTCCTTTTGGCATTCAATGCCCTATCAAAATTTTCATTCAACTCCAAGGACATACTCTTTAACTTATGTACTTTATAAGCCAAAGTTTCCTTCCCATCAATCAAAGCATCATCCACCCGCATGGATGAGACAAATGAATCCTTAAGCATTTCATATGACCTTAAACTCCAGTAAACCTATTAACAACCATTTTGCATTTATCAAACTGTCTATTGTGGATGCATAAGGGATATTGGCCATCTCGACCTTTTGCTCATCACACTATGGATAATTGGTCTGACTAACCTTCACTCAATGACCTTCTGGATGTACTCCTTCTATGACAAGTAGAGAAGCCCCTTAGAGCGATCATGTGTAATGTGCATCCCAAGAATATATGAGATCATCCCATGTCCTTCATCTCAAAGCTCTTCTTGAGTTGATCTTTCAAGGCATCTAGCTCATCATGAGCACTCCCAACAATCAACATATCATCCACATAGAGGATCAAAATCATAAGGCTACCATCACAAGCCTTCTTCTTGTATAAACACAGATTCATATCATTGCAAAAATATACCTATGAATGCATAAAGGCATCAAACTTATGGTACCATTCCCTAGGTGCCTACTTAAGGCCATAAAGGGTCTTTCTCAATGTACACACTAGGTGTTCCCTACCATGTTCTACAAAGTCCTTAGGCTGCTCCATGTAAATCTCATCATGTAAGTCCCCACCATGAAGAAATTCCATCTTGACATCCATTTGAAAAAGATCCAAGTCAAGCTGAGTAACCAAAGCTAGTACCAACAGTAAGGCAATCATCTTCACAACATGAGAAAAGACTTCATCAAAGTCCACACCATGTTCCTTCTTGAAGCCCTTAGCAACCAATCTAGCCGTGTATCCCAGCTAGGGCATCTAGGGGTGCTTCTCAATTTTTACATCCACTTGCATAGCAAAGTATGTCTGCCACTAGGCAAAGAGACCAAATCCCATGTATGATATTTCTGCAATGAGTCATACTCTAACTACATGGCCCTCTCCCGAGAGTGACTATGGGAGCTTTCGCTCAACTGCCAAGACCCACGAACCACTTATTGTTTCAAGCGTTCCAAGCCAAGTACTAATGGCTACCTCTCACATTGCCGACGCGCCATCCATATCTACGGGTGTAGCGATCTTACCTCCATGTCGATCGAGTTAACTCCTCTCCTACGTACTCCGCTAGCTCCATGATCCAAGTGCAAGCTTCAAGCAAGCTCCATCCTCAAGCTCCACGCTCCAAGATCCATAGCCGCAAGCAAGACAAGAGAAGAGAAGAGAAGAGAAGAAGAGAGGAGAAGATGGAGAGCTTCTCCTCCCCGGTCCCTTGCCCTCACACACTCACTCCCTCACACTCTCACACTCCCTCTCTCAAGCACAAGCTCAAGCAATCAAGAACAAGAAGAAGAAGAAGAAGAAGAAGAGGAGAGCCACTTTTGGCCACACACCAGAATGAGCTTCTCATTCACTTTTCAACTTTATATACAAAAACATAAACCCCTTTTGGGCGGTCATCCCCTTATCCCCTTTTTTACATGGCCGGCCAGAGCCTAGGCCATTTTTCCCATTGTCCTTCTATCTTCCTAGATTCCTTTCCACCGCTCGTCTACATTTACACATTGCACCTGGTGCTCCTTAAATTAATGATGCGCTTGTGCTCTTTTACAAAAGTATTGACTTACTCTTTTCCTTGTGTGCCTTTTTCCCTTATTTAGGACTTTTATATGCTTCTTGTGTTTCTATATTTTTATTGGCGTGCCTTCGTCTTCCATTTCACTTTGTCTTGGCCTTTGTCTTCTGCTTTAGCTTTTCCAGATTTTCCACCTTGTTCATTTGACGGTTAACATTACCCCCTCCTAGACAAGTGCCAGTCCCATGGCACTCACCATCGTAGGTAGTAGGCTTTGTCCTGCACTAAAGACGTGGGTGGAAGGGACATCGGTGGTTTCCGTGGAGGAGTGTTGGTGGTGGTGTGGAGGAAGGACATTGGGGGCACATTGGTAGCCTAGGTGGCTGGTGGTAGGGTTGTTGGAGTTGGTGGTACAGTTGTTCTTTGTTGGGGATTGCCTTGATGGCCAGCACAAGTATTGGTTTGTTGGGGATTCTGTACATGATGATTCTTGGCGGGCTTGCAGGATGATAAAGGATAAGAATTCAGAGTTGGGTGTCGCTGAAGAGCAAATGACCTGTAATTGAAAATCTCTCATAAGTGGTCTCTCCCTAGGGGTAGTGCTAGTCTTCTCTATCGTGCACAAGACATAGTTCAATTAGTTTGGGAGACATGTCGAACTCTAAGCAAGCTGAGAGTATTGTCCTGCACTTGAGGACCCAAACTGTGTATATATTTCAGTGCAAATATTATGTGAGTGCTCGTGCATACTTAGATATTACGTAGTTAGAAGACCGCGGACTGGTTTCTCGTAACAATGTGTGGATAAAGCAAAGTTGTCCATGTTGAGAAGTACACGTGAAGGTGTATGAGACATCCTTCGCATTGTGACTACACAACGTAGCATAATTGAACATTGGGACACCGCACTTTCGGTGGCTGGGAGCTATTTGACTTGCTTGATGAGGACGGTGTACTTTTCATGGCCATTCGTGCAGTGCTTACCACAATTGATTGCAATGGTATTAAGGCAAAGTACAAGAGGGAATCGTGCAAATGGGTCAGGGTGACAGGTCTAACCATAGGAGAGACAAGCTCCCTAGGTATGTCCTGCCCTTGATGTGCCCTAAACAATTGTGGGTGATGCTAAAGGGCTAGGTGATGCTAAAGGTCACTAGACATACCTAATTTGAGGACCCCTACGTGTTGTGCTGTGATCGTGGGTGCTTTGTATCTTTTCGTTCTTTTCTTTTTGCCTTTTTTGTTTTCTTTTTCTTGTGCTTTTTTCTTTCTTTCTTTCTTTCTTTCTTTCTCTTCTCTTTTCTCCTTTTTTTTTTTCGGACTTGCCTGAGTACAACCATTGCAATATGTTGAGGCTATCAGCCTTTCAATGGGTTGGGAAATTTCAAGCTTCGAAGGCTCAGGAAATGGATATTACAGTGATGATTGTGCCCTAGCCTCATTGTTAGAGAAGTAGTTGTTGAGATGGGGAGATACACTTGAGATATTACAACCCTCTTTGGAACGTGCAATGTTGGTACAATTGGGGTAACGATTGCCTTGAGTGCCCGGTGTAGAGTGTAACCAAGAAAGAGGAAGTGGTTAGGACCATGCTTTGGGCCATGCGACGTGGGTGCTCGCAAGGGTGACTTTCGCTTCTGATAGCATGGCTTTGTCGCAGCTCTTTGTGAGGTTGGTGGTTTTGCGGTGACTTGGGCATTGAACACGTTCGCACAAAGACCTGCATCGTCCTGCATCCACTTGTCACTTCATGAGAGTATATGCAATTCGCATGCATCAAGTACAACGAATAGATGCAATCATGTCAAGATATTACTTTATCAAAATCCCATGATGTTGACTGCGATGCATATTCCAATGCTTGTTAAAGACGTGACATATATTAACAGTAGGTGAGGAAAGTGCATAGAGGTGGGAAGCCTGCCCCTTTAACCATTTAAAGACAAAAAGTTATGGTAGGATGGCCTTTGTTAAGTTGCTTATATATCATAGGGGCTACTCTATTTGCACGAGGCGGGGCGAGTCACTTTATTTGCACGAGGCGGGGTGAGTCCGGGTGGTCGAGCGACTGAGGCTCTACCGGTGAGGGGCTCCTGTGAGGCTAGGTGGGAAATATGTCGATCGGGACTTGGATGGTGTAGTCCCTGGCCGCAACTATTTCCAGAATGTTTTTAAACAATGCATCAAATTCCTTCTTGTCTCGAGCTACCCTCTCCTCTTTCGAGCACCTGGTGCCCGAGCGTCTAGTGGGGGCCTACACGACTGGTGTTGCCACACCCCATGTGCTCCCTTGAGTCCTCGTCCTCTTGGCTTAGGGGGTTTTCGGCCTGCAACCTGGGCGGTGTCGTTTGGGGTCTCTTTTCAGCGCGTACCTCTTTAGAGTAGGCACGTAGCATTCTGGTGGGGGCGCTAGTGCCTTATGCTCTTTCTGATGATGGCTAAGAGCTTCCTTGCATGCCAACTGCACTATGTGGTCCATGACTGCTACTGTAGGGGGACCTACAAAATGTGAATCAAGGATTAGGCCCTGAGGCAGGATAAAATTATTCACATGGAAGGGATTATACAATGGGTTATCAAGCACATATGATGAGAAGGGGAGAGGTGAGGCATGTAGTGTTTGTTGTAGAGGGATGGCTCCCATGATTATGTTCGTTTTGCCTCCAGCCATTAGCAGATCTTGGCTTATGCTAAGTTGCGTGGACTGGTTGTCATGGAGTGGGCAAGGCTCATTCTCGGAAGGATAGACCGAAAAGGGGAAAAGGTGTATAAAGGGACGATACCCCATCTACACCATCAAAGATGTTGCTCAGGGCTTCCTATGGTGGTAATGAGGGTTGCATACCCTCCACTTGGAGGCATGAATCGTCACACAACTTCTAAATGTATGGTGAGAAGAGGACCTGAGGAGCTTAGCCTATCAAACCCCACTCTTCTCCTTGTGCTTGACTATCATTGCTTGTGTGTGTTGATATTGTCTATACAAGGTCACAAACTTCATTGTTTATTTATATACATATTTACGAATCCATGTCACTTCACGAGGATAAAAGCCAATTGTAGAACTCCGGATTGTACTAGAGTGTGGCACACGCATCTAATACTCATGACAGCCTTCTGAATAACATCAGGTATTTTGCAACGTCAAGTATCATGGAACCTTGTCCGAGTCTACTTGCAACATGTAGCTCCTCCTCAGTGAGAACCTTATCAGCCAAAGAGTTCTCTTGGCTAGTTCCACCTAAGTCCGTACCCCGAATGGTAGTTAGCACTCGAAAGGAAGTTGGCACCACATAGATTGGGTCTCATTGAGACCGCCATTTGGCCAATTGCTCTTTTGAGACTGTCATGATTTGGGCTCCTAGTTTGGCCATTGCAACACGGTTTTAAAACCAACATTTCTCAAATTGACTTTGACCCTCCGATTGTCTCTTTAGTTGCTCTATCCGTAAGAAATTTGATTAATAGAGCATATCATTGAATGTTACAGTTAAGCGTAGTTCGTCGACCTCCTTGTCAGAGGTGAGTCACATGCATTCATGCAGGAGCTTGTCATAGTGCTCATCAAGATGTTCTTGCTCTTCCCAGTATAGGGGAAATGGAAAGTATTCTTCAAGCTGCTCCTTAGGGAATGCGCCCATGTCTGCCAAGACATAGACATGTGCGAATACTTTGAGCTTAGCATCCAACTCAGTTAAGCATTCTGCGGCATTTCTATGTTCAACAAGGGCTTGCTCGGTTGCTATCTCATGTAAGGTTCTAGGAGTTTCCCTAGGCTTTAGCATAGCTGGGGGCTCACGCCTAGATGAGCAAGATTGGTCAACACTAGGATTGCTTATGCTCTCAGGGTTTCCATGTTTCCCTTGAGGCTTTGTTATTGCATCATGGTTCTTCTTAGATGTGACTGGTATAAATTTGTCACCCTGTTGTGACAGTGTTGTATCCACTCTTGATTGGTCAATATGAGTTCTGTTGTCGGTGGATTGAGTGTTGCAAGCAACCGTTGATGGTAACGGCTACTTTGATTTTTCAGAACACACAGATGTGTCTGAGGTTTCATCGCTATTAGGAGAGACATCAATGGGTTCATTCATGGATGGACTCGATGCTTTATTCATCAGCTCTCCAATGCTCTTGGTCTCAATGTTCTTGGGGTCCACAACCATTTGTAACTGCTGTTGTTTTTGCTGTTTCCTCCTCTTTTTCTTGGTTAGTGAAGGTGCATCTCTCAACGACTCAGGACCCTAGACTAGGTCAACCGTTGATGTGCTTGGTTGGGCCTCAGCATTCTCTCTCTCTAGTGTGTCCTCATGGGACATAGCCATGGCCTACTGAATAGCCTCGCTAGGTTGATGGGTCAAATGTGCCATCTCCTTGGCCACATCTTTGAGAGGTTTCTCCTCAAGCCTAGGCTTTAGGTGCTTTAGAAGTGTTGGAGTTGTAAAGGATACTGGTTGCAGCATCTCCTCCCCAGGCGAACTGCGAAGGACATGTTCCGCAAGGGGTGTGTCATGGCCAAAGGGGGCTGTGACTGCTGTGATCCCTGATTGGAAGTAGTAGCGGCTAGTCTAGTGGGCTAGCTACTCTAGGTGGATTGCGGTGTCAAGTCCCTAGGGCGATCGGAAGTGGTCGTGTCTTTTGTTTCCCATTGAGCCTTCACCTATGTAGATCGAGTATGAGTTGATCTAGTCACATTAGGTTGCACATGTATATCCTTGGGCCGACAGCTACGGATGGTGTCATGTCCCACCTCTTGGACATTTGGAAGCTTAGATGGAGATAGAGATTGGGATTGAGTAGCCGCCCTTGATGACTGTTGTTGTGCTTCCTGTGTCCATTTGGGAAAAGAGGGTGTAGGAGATCTAGGACTCTTAGGTGGACTTGGCACTGGCCAAATGATTTTCTCGAGGCTATTAGACGATTGTGCCATTTGCTTTGTTGAGCAATCAGCCTTCTCACGAGCAACGTTGTGCCTCTGGTGCTCATTATCCTCTTGGGGAATCAAAGGCTTTTTTGGGCACTAGTGGCTTTTGCATATCCTCAAGGATTACATCTAATATCTGCTTGTCAAGCATGCTAGGCTGAGGATCTACCCTTTGAGTGGTCCCGTTTGGTTTCTTGATTTCGATCATGAGGGGCTCGGTCACTCCACTGTTTTTGACTCGAGAATTGGTTTTTCCTTTAGATCTCCTCCTACGCTTCTTTGCTCTTGATACGATCTAGCCTTCAATTGACAGATGAGGTTTAGCAGGGGGTTCTGGCACCCAAATCCATCAGTTACCTACGTAATATCCTTGAGTACGTAGCAATGCTTTGGATATCCATCGCGGCATTTTGCTGACCCTCCATTGATGCCTTTATCTATAAGGCTTGGGCTTCTTTTGGGGTCTTCTATGATATTTGTAAGTCCAAAAGCCGTCCTTGGAATTGTCTCCTAACCTTCTTGTTTCAGGCATGGCCTCACTCACTGGTTCTCGTTGTTTGACCTGTGCTTGTATCAACTCTTCCAACAAGTTCTTACTCTCATTAGCAGGCTTGACTGTTATGTCAGCACCTTCCTTGCCTTTCCCTCAAGGTTCGATGAGGTCACCCTTGCTAAAGATTGTGACTATCCTCACACCCGGTAGTGTCAGGTGTATCCTCTGTACTATATAGTCAGCCTCACACTTGGTCGGCCTTTTGAAGGGTCTTCCTAAAAAAAGGGGATAAGGGGATGACCGCCCAACCCAAAAGGGATTTAGGGTTTTGTATATAAAGTTGAAAAGTGAATGAGAATATCATTCTAGTGTGTGGCCAAAAGTGGCTTTCCTCTTCTTCTTCTTCTTCTTGTTATTGCTTGCTTGAGCTTGTGCTTGAGAGAGGGAGAGTGAGAGCGTGAGGGAATGACTGTGTGAGGGAGAGGGACCACGGAGGAGAAGCTCTCTATCTTCTCCTCTCTTCTTCTCTTCTCTTTTATTCTCTTGTCTTGCTCGCGGCTATGGAGCTTGGAGTGTGAAGCTTGAGGATGGAGTTTTCTTGAAGCTTGTACTTGGATCGTGGAGCTACCAGAGTGCGCGGGAGAGGAGGTAACTCGATCGGCATGGAGGTAAGCTCACTACACCCGTAGATATGGATGGTGCGTCGGCTATGTGAGAGACAGCCATTAGTGCTCGGCTTGGAACACTTGAAACAATAAGCGGTCGGTGGGTCTTGGCAGTTGAGCGAAAGATCCCACTTGAAACAATAAGCGGTCCGTGGGTCTTGGCAGTTGAGCGAAAGCTCCCACTTGAAACAATAAGTGGTCCGTGGGTCTTGAAACAATAAGCGGTCCATGGGTCTTGAAACAATAAGCGGTCCGTGGGTCTTGGTAGTTGAGCGAAAGCTCGCACATTTTGGTTCCATTGCCGAGACCAACGGATTCAAGCCTTGAGCGCTTGCACACTTCGAATCGAGCATCGATGTAAGGGTTTTTCCCAAACCGGTGTTTGAGATAGATAGGTAGGAAGCGATGGAGTTTGAAGAGGTATTTGATCTCCTTAGCAAGTAGGTTTTTAGTTTTTTGGATTTGGGAAAGCATGTTGGAGTAGTATAGGTATTTCTCATGTGATTTGGATGCATTAGGGTAGGAAAAAAAAAAAGAAAAAGAAAAAAAACAAGCATTAGGGTTTCTGCTATCATAACAGGACATGGGGGTTTGATTCGGTTGCCGATTTGTATTTTGGAGTTTATTGGCTATTCTAGGTATATACAACTCTCCCCCTCCATCCACAGCTTTGATCTGGAGGTGTGTATGATGGGCCATGATCTGAATCGTGTAATTTGAGCAATTTATCATTGTGCCAGCCAAAGTCGCACCGCACGAGTGATAGCGATTCTGGGCCGAGTCCCAGAATCGGCCCTCAGCCCACTACCACTCGGACCACTTGACTCGGCCCACTTGACTCAGCCCTCGATCCACTCGGCCACTCGACGGCCACTCGGCCATCGGACCATTCGGCCATTCGTCCCACTACACTCGGACGCCTTTCACTCGGCCTATCCAAGTAAAGCATTCGGACCAACTTTGAAATTTGGCCTTCAGCCCTTCCAACTCGGCCCAACCCCACTTGAACAAGTTGACATTCAGCCCGGTCAAATTCACCATTCAGCCCTTAGCCCACTCGGACGGGCCGAATCGGGCATTTGGCCCAATTACATTCGGCCCTTTCTACTCAGCCCTCGGATGGGCCAAATCGGGCACTTGGCCCCTGCAATTTGGACCTATTGGGCCGAATTTAGATTTTTTCAAATTTTAACCTGAAGACGGTAACTAAATTAAGATATGGCCTATAGATGAAGGCATAGTACCATGTGAAATTTTACCCAACTATAGTAGACAAATCGTGAGTATGAAGTCATTAAGATATGCCCTAAAGATATTCTGCATTAACTTGTTGAAGGTGGCAGGTGCATTTGTTAGCCCGAATGACATGAGTAGGAACTCAAAGTGTCCCTAACTTGTGTTGAAGGTTGTCTTTGGGATATCTTCTTCCTTGATCGTTATCTGATAGTAACCAGACCTTCATCTTTAGGCAAGGTTAACCTAGATACAAGCAAGGGATAGAGAATATGGGACTTAGCACCATGTGAAATGATAAGATTCCCACGAATAATCTTCCATGAGGAATCACCAAAAGAAACTACATAACCTGCTTCATTCAAAGTGTCAGTAGAGATAAGGCACTTTGTGAGAACTAGTACATGACGTATATCATGAAAAATAAAGATGCAACCTGAGCTAAGGACATCACCAATACCAAATAATCTCCAATGGCAGGTCATGGTGCACAAATCTGATGTTGTATGCGTACGTAGTGAGTGTCAGAAGGTCCCCACGAACAAATAACTCTACTATTTGCTCAAAAACCAAGAGAGAAAATTTTCACGACATGAAGCAAGAAGACTAATTGGGTACAATCTCCCCCCATTCCTTGTGTGAGCGCTCCACAAAGCATGTATTTAATATATTATTCATCTTCAAGCTCAAAAATAGCCCAAATTTCCAATTAGCACGCTTTAGCTTTTGTGTTTGCTTTTGTCCAAATAAAGAATAAAGTGGTTGGGCATCCAAAGAGTCGGCCTATGCCCAAATACAATGTCCAATAACAAATATTTAAATCGTGCGTCCATGCACATAAAAAATAATAAATATATGTCAAGCGCTTAAATAAATAAGTGCATAAAAATAAATACTGGCGCCATGCCTAAGATGCATGTCCATCAACAATGATAATTTTTTCTAAAGAACTTGAATACACACTATCGCCTAGTGCTTCCTAGCGCCACCGTCACCTGCTCTACACATTAACTGAAGCATTCAAAATTGTTAGAAAATAATAAAATTAGACCGACAAAAGTGAATATCTAGCAATCTTTTGCTACAAAATAAATAAATTGGTTAGAACTTGGTCTAACCTTAATTTATTACGAGTGCGCACTCTAAACTCATAAACGTCCATTAATTTAAATATGTATTTTGCGGAATCACCCGCTATGGAATCACCCACTTGCACATTAAATTAACGAAATGCCCGAAAAGGACAGGTGTCCCCCATCAACTTTTCACACAAGGAATCCACCTTGTATACAAGCCCCCGCAATAAATATAATTTTACAGAATCCACCGTAAAACCTCATGGAATCCACCGTGGAATATGCCTCCTGGCATCATACCCCCGGGGTGGGATAGCAATTTTTCTCAATTGCTATTAGCTCAATGTGGAGTGAGCAGTGAGGGGTAAGCACTTAGGTCACAAGCGTGCATCCATTGGGCCTTTTCAATAGGATAATTTTTTAAATTTCACCAAATATCTAGAATATCTAAGGTCGGTCCTAGTGGTCATAAAGTTGGTATCTAGAATAGTCTCAGGTTCAAGAATTTCAGTTTCTTCTTCTAACAAAGGGAGATTTTCATAAATGAGATGGACAGGTAATTCGCCTTGAAAGGTCATAACAAACCAATATGAAAAGTGTTGTGGATTTTCCAGTGTTGGGGTAGTTCTAGTTTAAAGGCATTATCATTGGTTTTGTGAATGATTTTGAAAAGTCCATAAAATATAGGAGCTAGCTTTACAACAGGGTGTTTCTCAACACTTTGTAGTCTTCGCTTTTCAATTCGTAACCATACATAATCATCAACCATAAAATTCATAGCTTTTTTTTTTCTTATTTGCTTGTTTAGTATATGATTGCTGGGCTTTCGCAATCATATCTTTAACTTCATCGAAAATAGTAGCATACATGTGGGCAATATCATCAGTAGCTTTAACTTTGTTTGACAATGAAGTAAGAGGTGTAGGAAATCTATATCCATAAATGATTTCAAAATATGATTTTTGTGTAGTTGTGTGGGTGTGTTATTGTATGAATACTGAAGTAAATGCAAGTATGTATCCCAGGTTGTAGTTTTGAAATTGTGTATGTATATAAAAGATCTAAGATTGTGTTGTTTGTAGTTTCTGTTTGCCCATTTATTTCAAGATAAAATGCAAATGGAAAATCAATATTTGTTCCTAAGTTAGCAAACAAAGTAATCCAAACATTATTGCAGAATCTGGAATCTCGATCAGAAATAATAACTTTCGGTAAACCATGGTTAATGAAAACAATTTTCAAAAACAATTGAGTAGCTTGAGATATAGTTAATGTTTTCTTGCATGGAATGAAATATGCATGTTTGTTAAATCGATCTACAATAGTCCATATTATATCGTGATTAGCTTGAGTGTTAGGTAGACCAGTAATAAAATCCATTCAAATATGCTCCCATGGTCTTTCAGGGATTGGTAAAGGCATTAACAAACCATACTGCTTACCATGGTGTCGCTTAACTCTTTGACAAATTAAACACTCAGATACAAAGTTAGAAACATCAGATTCCATCTGTGGCCAATAAAAATCTTCAATCAAAGCACGTAAAGTAGAAGTAATACCTCTATGGCCTTGATATGGGGGGCAATGAATTTCATGCAGCACAAAAGATCGAAATGGAACAGTTACACATAACCTTTTCTCATAAAACATAAATCCATTAGCGTAAGACAATGAATCAATTGGAATCCAGTTATTGGTAATCAATTTATTCCAATTAGCTTGAAAACTAGAGCCTTGATCATAGGTATCTTTCATAGGGATAAGAGAATCAAAAGATATCATAGAGATATTATGAATAGTTGGTCTTCTACTTAAGGCATCGGCAACAACATTTTCTTTTTTGGGTTGATATTGGATAAGTGGATGAAAATTTTGAATTTAAAAAACCCATTTAATGTGATAGTCAGAGATTTGTGGCTAATTAAGGAGATGTTTACTTGAGTTCAGAGTGTTTAAGTTTGCAGTTGGAGTAAGCTATGGGATGAGAATATTGCATAAGGACAGCTCCTATTCCAAATCCACTAGCGTGAGTGACTACTAGGAAAATTTTTCTAGTAAAGTCAGGAAGTTGCAATACAGGAGCATGAGTTAAAGCATGTTTCAGTAAATCAAAGAACTTTTGCTAATTGTCGGACCAATGATACACAATACCTTTCTTTAATAATTTTGTCAAAGGTAATACAAGCAATGAAAAATTTCTCACAAATTTTATGTAAAAGCTAGCAAGACTTAAGAAAGAACGTAATTCATGCACATTTTTAGGTATCGGGCAATTCAAAATTACTTCTATATTTTTAGGATCAACTTTAATACCTTCAGATGAAACAATGTGTCCTAAGTATTTAATTTGCGTTTGGAAAAATTTACACATTTCAGGGTTTGCATATAATTGATTCTCTTTCAATAATTTGAAAACCAAATATAAATGTTCATAATGCTCATTCTCATTCCTACTCAAAACCAATATGTTATCAAAGAAAACAATGACAAAATGCTGATGCTTCAAAAATATGTGATTCATCATACGACTGAATGTGGCTGGTGCATTAGTTAAACCAAAAGGCATAACAAGGAATTCATAATGTCCAAATTGAGTTCTAAATGCAGTTGTTAAAATATTAGATGTGTCCAATCGTACTTTATGGTATCCAGATTTAAGATCTATTTTGCTAAATATTGCAGCTCCTTGTAGTTTGTCCATAAGATCATCTATCCTAGGAATGGGATATCTATTTTTGACAATGATTTTATTTAGGTCACGATAATCAATGCACATCCTATAAGTGTTGTTTTTCTTTTTAACTAATAAGACATGTGCACAAAATGGAGAACTACTGGGTCTAATGAATCCTCGAGTTAACAATTCTTCAACTTGAGTTTGAATTTCTTTCTGTTCAATTTGATTATGTCGATAAGGTGCTTTATATGGTGGTTGAGAACTTAGAATTAGGTCTATTTTATGATCTTCAGGACTTGTGGGTGGTAAACCAGGTGGTAAGTCAACAGCAAGACAGTCTTGAAATTGTGAAAGAAATTGTGTGTGCCAAGGATGCATCTTATTTTCCTTAACTTCAATTTCATTCACCCAGATTAAACAAGATTTGCTACCTTTTCTTAATGCACGTTTAGCTTGTGTATGACTAAGCAATGGAAAATCATCAAAGGTGTGCATACCATGCAATGTAATTTGTTTTCCATGAGAATGAATTTTCATTGAATGCATAGAATAATTGATATCGGGAATATACTGATGACGCCAAGGCATGCCTAGAATAATGTCACTAGATTGCAAAGGCACAACTAGGAAATTTCTACGTTCAACATAATCACCAATTTTAATTTCTAAGTTATGCACTTCTTGTGTTCCATTGTATCTAGTGCCTAAGAATGTAGCCTTGATGCAATAATGAGTAGAAATAGTATGTAATTTCAATTCTTTGAACAATTTTGCAGAAATAAAGTCGTGTGTACTCCCATCATCATGTAAAATAGTCTTTTCTTTACCATGCACAAAACATTTCATTGTTAATAAAGAATGGGGATTTGATATACCTGGTAAAGTATCTGAAGTAGTGCCGTTATCGTCATCTTTAGTCGCTCCCAGATAGTTGATATGAATAGTTGGCTTTTTGGATTGACAATTCACTGCTAGATGTCTAGGTTAATGGCATTTGTAACAGACTATGGATTTGGCTTTAGACACATTATTGGTAATAGCGGAAAGTTTAGGAATGTTGGGATTTGGCTGAAGAGATGGCTTAGGATTTGGATTTGTGTTTGATGGTAAAGCAGGGAGTCGTGTCCAAGATTTACGAAATGAAGATGGAAGGAAATGGTTTTGATTGAATCTTCGAAAATTAGAATTGAATTGTTTTGAACTAAAGTTACCATTGTTTGAAAATTGTTGTGGTCACTTTTCTTGTCCTCGAATCTTATCTTCAGTATCATGAGCCAATGAAATTGCATCTTTGAGAGTCGTTGGCTTAAACATGTTTACTTCCGCATAGAAGTGACCAAGTAACCCAGACATAAACTTGCACTTATGAGTCACCTCAGGTACATCTTTGAGCATTTGTAGTTGCAATAAAGCTCCATCGTTGGTTCCGGTAAATCACCTTCGGCCATAAAATCTTCCATATTTTGATCGATCATCCTGCAAAATTTCAAACAACCTCACACACTCGAAATCCTGTTAGCGGGATGAGCGTAGCTCAAATTCGGGATTACAATGTTTGTTTTTTTTAAATGGTTTTTGATTATATTTCTTCTTCACGGCTATGAAAATTGATGTCGACCTTCTTCCAAAAGGATATGTTGTCCGTGTAGACTGCATATAGCAATATGTGTGCTGGAACTTAACTCTGTCAAAGCTCAAGTGCGAACAGGGGCTTGCAGAGAGGCTGAAACGCATCCGGTAGCGATTCGAAGAAGAGCTCAGTGTGAACTACCTCTATGCTAGATATTAAAGATTAAATCTTTAAGCCTTAGCAATTCTTAAAGAGTTTAATATTTAAGTTTTTAAGCTTTTTAACAATCGTTTTTTTCTCCAGGATGTCAGGATAGGTTGGACGGTACCATCAAATGGTAGTACATCCTACCGCCACGCCATCGCTAATTTTTTTTAAAGCTTAAGTAAAGCTTAAACTCTTTTAAGATCTTAAGCTTATCCTTCATAAAATTTAAACTTTTTGATCTCTGAGATAAAAAATGACTTCCAAAGAGACTTTCTTGCTGGTCCTTCACTTCCTGAGAGTGGTCCCTCATAATCCAATTGCATATATCAGGGGGTTCTTCACTACTAGGAATGCGCTGGTATTGACGGATTGTCACGATACTGACTATAGAGCTTGATCATTCCATGAGCTTTGCCTTCGTGCGAGATGGTAAGCGATTGGAAACCCTCGATCTAAGCTTCGTTCTGATACCACTGTTGCACAAATTGGATGACGTATGCGTACATAGTGAGTGCCGGAAGGTCCCCAAGAACAAAGAACTCTACTTTTTGCTCAAAAACCAAGAGAGAAAATTTGCATGACATGAAGCAAGAAGACTAATTAGGTACAATCTCCCCCCATGCCTTGTGTGAGCTCTCCACAAAGTATGTATTTGATATATTATTCATCTCCAAGCTGAAAAATAGCCCAAATTTACAATTAGCACGCTTTAGCTTTTGTGTTTGCTTTTATCCAAATAAAAATAAAGTGGTTGGGTACCCAAAGAGTCGAGTTGTGCCCAAATACAATGTCCAATAACGAATATTTAAATCGTGTGCCCATATGCATACAAAATAATAAATATATGTCAAGCGCTTTAATAAATAAGTGCATCAAAATAAATATTAGTGCCACGCCTAAGATGCGTGCCCATCAAAAATGATAATTTCTTCTAAATAACTTGAATACACGCTATCGCCCAATGCTTCCCAGTGCCACCGCCACCTGCTCTACACATCAATTGAAGCATTCACAATTGTTAGAAAATAATAAAATTAAATCGACAAAAGTGAATACCTAGTAGTCTTCAGCTACAAAATAAATAAATTGGTTAGAACTCAATCCTACCCTTAATTTATTATGAGTGCGCACTCTAAACTCTTAAATGTCCATTAATTTAAATATGTATTTTACGAAATCACCCGCTATGGAATCACCCACTTGCACATTAAATTAACGAAACGCTCGAAAAGGACAGGCATCCCCATCGACTTTTTGCACGAGGAATCCACCTTGTGTACGAGCCTCGACAATAAATATAATTTTACGAAATCCACCTCAAAACCTCACGGAATCTACCGCGGAATATGCCTCCGAGCATCAGGTCATTACCCAAACAGATAGATCTAGTCATACTACGATAGGAGTGAAACCATTCTCTATAAGAAGTCACATGAAAAAAAGCCCCTGAATTTATCAGCCAAAACACTGAGTATACCCAGACAAATCATCAGTCAGCTGTGAAGTATTAAGAGAAGAAGTTGTAAATATGAAATCATTATCAGAATCAATCTACATAAAATTAATGTCTTCAATTCTAACACTAGACTTGCTAGGGACAATGTTGCAATCATCATTTTTGTCTTATGCTTTACCCTTGTCTTTTTCTTTGTGCTTATCCTCACGCATCTTATGGCACTATGGCCGAGTATGCCCTACTTTTCCATAATAATGACAAGTCAATGAGGACTTACATCCATGGGATTTACTATGAGGTTGTGCATGTGATTGAGAGCAAGATTACTAAGTGTTTCTGCCACAATGGTCATTACCGATCTCCTGCCATTATTGCCTCTAACTATAAAAGCATAAGAGGTGCAGGAATAATCGATATTCTTGTGTTAACCTCTATAGTCAAGAGTGCACCCTCTACATCCTGCAACTATAACACATTAGTATGTATGTTGGCACACATAGCACTACAAAATGTATCCCTTGATTTAGACAATGTAACTAAGAGGAATAAGGGAAGAAGAGTGACCTTGAATTCAATCCCCTACAAAGACAAATGACTAATAATGGAATGAAACTCATTTAATTGAGTTGACATAGAAGTGTCCTCCTTCATGATGCAAAGGTCCATGAGTTGCTTCAGCCAATATATCTGAGAAACGGGGCTCTGTTTGACTAAAACTTGTTAAATTTGGGCCTTCCAATAGCTATACTTGGTGCCATCCAACTTGTCAATATTAAAGATAGCACTATCATTCGAGCCACCAGTCATAATGAAGGCAAATAAGTGCAAAAACTATCAAAGCAGCCTATTGTAATTACTACAAAAAACCCTAAAACCACTACCAGATTAAGTTGAAAAACTAGGGGTACTGACCAAGTAATGAATCATCCACAAACACAATGCAAAGAATAATCAAATGAAGGTGATTGCTCACATAAACAATGTAGTAAACTAAAATTACAACATGTTGAAGATGAATTACATCAGTAAGAAATCAATGCCAAAGAAGGGCAGTCAATGATATAAGACAAACTGCAACTGCCAGGGAATAGCTCCAACCAGTGAGTGAGTGAATATGTGATGGGTACCAAAAACTATCAAAGAATCAGTATCTCAAATTGAGATACATCCCATAGGCATAACCATCATCCATAGAGTGGGTCTCACGGGTAACAGAAGAGACCAACCAAAGGTACAACAGACTCAACAACGTAATGGAAGCTCTATACATAACCAACCAAGATGAAAATATAATTGAAAATATCATGATAGAGATAGATGGCAACCTAAAAGTAATGTCGAATCAGCCCACTAAGCATCAATTGCGTACATAAAGCATGGCAAGAGCATGTACATGTAACCAAGTTCCACAGTCTCACTATAAGACCTTCAAGCTCAACTACATAACCAAATGCTTAATGTAACATCCAAATGTCAAGAAGTAGCTTTCATTAGAATGAAAGTGGAATACAAGACAAGCAAGAAAAGCTCAAAGCATCATGTGGAGGGCGTCCATACATCCAAGATCCAAGTAGCATATATTAGGAGCATCAGACCTAAGTAACTTGCAAAGCTCTAGAGCATCAAAGAACCATACATAACAATGAATGTCATGCCAAGAGGCATATTCCATGTGGATTCCGTGACGTTTTCTCGTGGATTCTATAAAATTATATTTATTTATCGGGGCTCATACACAAGGTGGATTCCTTGTGCGAAAAGTTGATGGGGACACATGTACTTTTTCGGGCATCATGCTAATTTAATGTGCAAGTGGGTCATTCCATAGTGGGTAATTCCGCAAAATACATATTTAAATTAATGGACGTTTATGAGCTTAGAGTGCGCACTCGTATTAAATTAAGGTTAGGACAAAGTTCCAACCTATTTACTTATTTTGTAGCTGAAGAGTGCTAGGTATTCACTTTTGTCGGTTTAATTTTATTATTTTCTAACAATTATGAATGGTTCCATTTATGTGTAGAGTAGGTAGCGGTGGCATTAGGAAGCACTAGGCGATAGCGTGTATTCAAGTTATTTAGAAGAAATTATCATTTTTGATAGGCGCGCATTTAATTAGGCATGACACCAATATTTATTTTGATGCACTTATTTATTAAAGCTCTTGACATATATTTATTATTTTGTATGCGCATGGACACACAATTTAAATATTCATTATTGGTCATTGTATTTGGGCATAGCCCGACTCTTGGGACGCCCAATCGCTTTATTCTTTATTTGGACAAAAGAAAACACAAAATCTAAAGCATGCTAATTGTAAATTTGGGCTATTTTTGAGCTTGGAGATGATTAATATATTAAATACATACTTTGTGGAGTGCTCACACAAGGCATGGGGGGAGATTGTACCCAATTGGTCTTCTTGTTTCATGCCGTGCAAGTCTATTCTCTTGGATTTTGAGCAAAAAGTAGAGTTATTTATTCTTGGAGACCTTCCAGCACTCACTACGTTTGTATACGGCATCTGATTTGCACACGAGTGGTATCAGAGCAAAGCTGAGATCGAGGGCTTCCAATCACTTACCATCTCGTGCAAAGGCGAAGCTCTTGGAATGATCGAGCTCTACAGTAAATCTCGCAACAATCTGTCAATATCAGCGCTTTTCTGGTAGTGAAGAACTCCCCGCTACACTGTCGGATTGCGAGGGACCACTCTCTGGAGGTGGAGGACCATCTAGGAAGTTCCTTTCCTAAGTCTACTTCTTCTCAGAAAGAATTCAAGATTAGTGTTTAATTAAGCTTAATACTTAATTTTAAAAAGCTTAAGACTTTAGTCTTTGGGGATTTTTTGAACAACACTGAGAGTATCTATTGAACGGCGACGATTCCGTTGACGACATGCGGCCGTCCTAGTCGTTTTGATTCAGGCAATAAAATGTTTTGATTAAAGATTTAAAAGATAAAGCTTAAAATCTTCTAAGATTTTAAGCTTAAACTCTCAAAACCCCATCTCTCCCATATCAGGAGTTCACACACAATAACTCCCAAATCGGTTTTTAACCTCTCTGCTAGCCCGTGTTCACACCTACGTTGTGACAGAGATGAATTCCAGCAAAAATCAGAGAATCACATGCAGACTATATGGAAGACGTATCCACTTGGAAGAAGGCCGACATCAATTTTTGTAACCGTGAAGAAGAAAGATTGCTAAAAAAAGCCACAAAAAAAGCAAGCCTTGTAAACCGGACCTTGAGCTACGGTCATCCTACTAACAAGATTTCGAGTGTGTGAGGTTGTTTGAAATTTTGCAAGATGACCGATCAAAATATGGAAGATTTTATGGCCAAATGTAATTTACAAGAACCAACGATGGAGCAAAAAATGGACCTAATTATGATGCAGCTTCAAGAGGAACAAAGAGCACGTCAAACTTTGTAAGCTCAATTGGCCAGTCTTTAATGATCTACTACCGATCAAGATGGACTTCAATTTCAAGATGCTATACGATGTACGATCGATGCGACACTTGAAGCAAAATCTATTTGGAAAGAAGCCAAGATAAGTAAAAGAAATTTCAAATTTTGTACTTTCAATGGGTTACGCGATGGAAAGACTGTACTTGCTTTTATCAGTCAGTTTGATGATTATTTCCATGAAGAACAGTATGTCGAAAAAGACAAAATTAAGTGTGTCACTAATCATTTAGTGGACTGGACAGAGCATCCCTATGGTGGACTATTGTCTGCAAAAGCATTGATTGACCTACTACTTGGAAGACTTTCCAAAAGAAATTTTTGTAGAATTTTCTTCCACGAAAAAGCAATCAAACAATGGGATCTTTTGTAACAAAGAGATCACGAGCCTATTTCACAATATACCAAGCATGTTTGGAATGCTTTATTGCAACTTCGAATGCTCGAAGATGTACCTGAGGCGTGACCCATAAGCGCAAGTTTATGTCTGGTTTGCTTGGTCACTTCTATATAGAAGTGAACATGTTCAAGCCAACGACTCTCGAGGATGAGATTTTCTTGGCCCCATGATTCTAAAGACAAAATTCGAGGACGAGAGAAGAGACCACAACAATTCTCAAACAATGGTAACTTCGATACAAAGCAATTCAATTCTAACTTTCAAAGATTCAATCAAAACCGCTTTGTTCCATCTTCATTTTGTAAATCTTGGACACGATCCCCTACTTTACCATCAAACACAAATCCAAATCCTAAGCCATCTCTTCAGCCAAATCCCAACATTCCTAAACTTCCCGCTATTACCAATAATGTTTCTAAATCCAAATCCATGGTCTGTTATAAATGCCATCAACTTGGACATCTAATGACATTATCTTATGAATGCCTTGGCGTCATCAGTATAATCCCGATATAGATTATTCCACGCATTCAATGAAGATTCATTCTCATGGAAAACAAATCACATTACATGGTATGCACACTGTTGATAATTTTCCATTGCTTAGTCATACACAAGCTAAACGTGCGTTAAGAAAAGGTAGCAAATCCTACTTAATCTGGGTGAATGAAATTAAAGTTAAGGAAAATAAGATGCATCCTAGGCACGCACAATTTCTTTCACAATTTAAAGATTGTTTTGCTGTTGACTTACCACTTGGTTTACCACCCACACATCCTGAAGATCATAAAATAGACTTAATTCCAGGTTCTCAACCACCATGTAAAGCACCTTATCGACATAATCAAATTGAACAGAAAGAAATTCAAACTCAAGTTGAAGAATTGTTCACCTGAGGACTCATTAGGCCCAATAGTTCTCCATTTGGTGCACTTGTCCTATTAGTTAAAAAGAAAAACAACACCTAGAGGATGTGCATTGATTATCATGCCCTAAATAAGATCACTGCCAAGAATAGATATATGATCCCTAGGGTAGACAACCTCATGGATAAACTACAAGGGGCTACAATATTTAGCAAAATAGATCTTAAATATGGATACCATCAAGTACGATTGGACACATCTGATATTTTCACAACTGCATTTAGAACTCAATTCGGACATTATGAATTCATTGTTATGCCTTTTGATTTAACTAATGCACCAGCCACATTCAGTCGTATGATGAATCGCATATTTTTGAAGCATCAGCATTGTGTCATTGTTTTCTTTGATGACATATTGGTTTTCAATAAGAATGAGAATGAGCATTATGAACATTTATCTTTGGTTTTCAAATTATTGAAAGAGAATCAATTATATGCAAACCCTGAAACGTGTGAATTTTTCCAAACCCAAATTGAATACTTAGGACATATTGTTTCATCTGAAGGTATTAAAGGTGATCTTCAAAAGATAGAAACAATTTTGAATTGGCCGATACCTAAAAATGTGCATGAATTACGTTCTTTCTTAGGTCTTGCTAGCTTTTATAGAAAATTTGTGAGAAATTTTTCATTGCTTGTATTACCTTTGACAAAATTATGAAAGAAAGGTATTGTGTATCGCTGGACTAAAAATTAGCAAAATTCTTTTGATTTACTAAAACATGCTTGAACCCATGCTCCTGTATTGCAACTCCCTAACTTTAATAAACCATTTTTCCTAGTAGTCACTGACACTAGTGGATCTGGAATAGGCACTATCCTTATGCAAGATTCCCATCCCATAGCCTACTCTAGCTGCAAGCTTAAACCCTCTGAACTTAAATATTCTATCTATAATAAGGAATTGCTAGCTGTAGTACAAGCTTTACGTCAATGGAAGCACTATTTAATGGGATTTGAATTCATGATTAAAACTAATCGCAAACATCTCCTTAGTCAACCACAAATATCTGACCGACACATTAAATGGGTTGCTTTTATTCAAAGATTTCATCCACTTATCCAATATCAACCCGGAAAAGAAAATGTTGTTGTCGATGCCTTGAGTAGAAGACCAACTATTCATGATATCTCTGTGATCTCTTTTAATTCTCTCTTATCCCTATGAAAGATACCTATGATTAAGACCCCAGTTTTCAAGCTGATTGGAATAAATTAATTTCCAATCATTGGATTCCAATTGATTCATTGTCTCATGCTAATGGATTTATGTTTTATGAGAAAAGGTTATGTGTAACTGTTTCATTTAGATCATTTGTGTTGCACGAAATTCATTGTCCCCCATATCAAGGCCATAGAGGTATTATTCCCTCTTTACGTACATTGATTGAAGATTTTTATTGGCCACTAGATGGAATCTGATGTTTCTAACTTTGTATCTGAGTTTTTAATTTGTCAAAGAGTTAAACGACACCATGGTAAGCAGTATGGTTTGTTAATGCCTTTACCAATTCCTAAAAGATCATGGGAACATATTTCAAAGGATTTTATTATTGGTTTGCCTAATACCCAAGCTAATCACGATATGATTTTGACTATTCTAGATCGGTTTAGCAAACATACATATTTCATTCCATGCAAGAAAACATTAACTGCATCTCAAGCTGCTCAAATGTTTCTGAAAACTACTTTCATTAACCATGGTTTACCAAAAGTTATTATTTTTGATCGTGATTCTAGATTCTACAATAATTTTTGGACTACTTTATTTGCAAACTTAGGAATAAAGATTGATTTTTCATCTACATTTCATCCTGAAACAGATGGACAAATAGAATCTACAAACAGTACAATCTTAGATCTTTTACATGCATACACAATTTCAAAACCACAAACATGGGATACACACTTGCATTTACTTCAGTTTGCATATAATAACACTCCATATATAGCTACACAAAAAGCACCTTTTGAAATCATTTATGGATATAGATTGCCTATACATATTTCTTCATTGTCAAACAAAGTTAAAGATGCTAATGATATTACCAATATGCGTGCTACTATTTTTGATGAAGCTAAAGATATGATTGTGAAAGCCCACCAATCATATACTAAACAAGCAAATAAGAAAAGAAAAGCTATGAATTTCATAGTTAATGATTATGTTTTGTTACGAATTGAAAAGCGAAGACTACAAAGTGTTGAGAAACACACTGTTGTAAAGTTAGCTCCTAGATTTTATGGACCTTTCAAAATCATTTACAAAATCAATGACAATGCCTTCAAATTAGAACTACCCCAACCCTGGAAAATCCACAACACTTTTCATATCAGTTTGTTACAACCTTTCAAAAGCCAATTACTTGTTCACCCTGTCTATGAAAATCCTCCTTTGTTAGAAGAAGAAACTGAAATCCTTGAACATGAGACTATTCTAGATACATACTTTATGACCACTAGAATTGGCTGTAGATATTCTAGATAATTTGTGAAATTTAAAAATCATCCAGTTGAAGAGGCCCAATGGATGCACGCTCGCGACCTAAGTGCTTACCCCTCACTGTTCGCTCCACATTGAGCTAATAGCAATTGAGGACAATTACTATCCCACCTTGAGGGCATGATGCCATGAGGCATATTCCATTGTGGATTCTGTGAGGTTTTGTGGTGGATTCCGTAAAATTATATTTATTTACCGAGGGCTCGTACACAAGGTGGATTCCTTATGTGAAAGTTGATGGGAACGCCTGTTTTTTTCGGGCATCACATTAATTTAATGTGCAAGTGGGTGATTTCGCAAAATACATATTTAAATTAATGGATGTTTATGATTTTAGAGTGGGCACTTGTATTAAATTAAGGTTAGAACAAAGTTCCAACCTATTTATTTATTTTGTAGCTGAAATTTGCTAGGTATTCACTTTTATCGATTTAATTTTATTATTTTCTAACAATTGTGAATGCTTCAGTTGATGTGTAGAGCAGGCGCGGTTGTGGTGCTGGGAAACACTGGGCGATAGCGCACATTGAAGTTATTTAGAAGAAATTAACATTTTTTATAAGCGTGGTGCCAATATTTATTTTGACGTGCTTATTTATTAAAGCGCTTGATATATATTTATTTTTTTGTATGTGCATGGACGCACAATTTAAATATTCATTATTGGCCATTGTATTTGGGCACATCCCAACTCTTGGGTGCCCAACCACTTTATTCTTTATTTGGACAAAAGCAAATACAAAAGCTAAAGCATGCTAATTGGAAATTTGGGCTATTTTTTAGCTTGGAGATAAATAATATATTAAATACATGCTTTGTGGAGCGCTCACACAAGGCATGGGGGGAGATTGTACCCAATTGGTCTTCTTGTTTCATGTCGTGCAAGTCTATTCTCTTGGATTTTGAGCAAAAAGTAGAGTTATTTGTTCTTGGGGACCTTCCGACGCTCGCTACATATGCATACTGCATCCGATTTGCGCAGCAAAATGGCAACCAATGTCAAGATTCAAAGCTCCAATATTAGCACAAAAGCGATCCAGGAGCATAACCAAGCATGCAACATGAACCATAAGCATTAATACATCAACCCTAAATAGTCGATAAAAGCACTAAAGAGCAATAGACATATACTTTCACTGATAAAATAACATTCATCCCTATTTATTACAACAATAAAAAAACTCTATAAAAATAAGCAAAAGAGTGTTCAAATTAGTCCCATAGAATTCCAACACATTGGCATAACATCCCCAAATGATCCAACATCAAATAGGCATCCCAAGAAGCATAAATGACCTCTAGACAATGAATGAAGTGTCGTCTTGAGCTGTATGATAGGAAACTACCACAAACTGTGAATCAATGGCCAATCCCAAGAGCTCCAGTTTATGCCAATGCCAAACGCAAGTACTGAGGAGTGTTGCCAATGATCACTAGGGATGCCAAGAGTGCCACGAGCTTAGGGGATGGGGCATGAGATTGATCAGGGAGTGGACAACAACAAATAGGCGCAAATCACACTAATTTGCTACTGTTGTTGTTGCCTTTGCTACCCACATTGGGGCTCAGAGTAATGTGATGACTAGGGCTAGGGAAAGGCTTGGAGCAAGCCTCAACAGGCCTCTGATATATCACCAGGAAGAAGAAGAGCACTAAATCATACCTCAGGGTGAAGAATCCATGGCTACCATTGAAACTGTAAATTGAATCTTTTCTCCACAAGCTAAAGCAATGTTGGGTCAGTCTCAAGCTATCATGAAAGATGAACCTAATACCAGTTGAAGGGAGTGAGCCCTAAAGTGGAAGCATAGAGTGGAAGCAAGAGCTATGGTGGAAGGAGTAAGAGCAAGAGAGAAAGATACACAAGATGTGGGAACTCCAATAGTCACAATGTGTGATGGGCTTTCCCTTTATTCAAATGTCACTAAAAGAATAAGGAATGAAGTGATAGTGATGGGATCTGCCACTTGCAGTGTATAAATGTGCGGGTATGTGGGTATTATCAGTGTAACTAATACACAAGTGGCTAGGCAAAAGTGCCTTTACCTCCAACACTCTAGTGTCAAGTGAGGATATCAAGCATACTCATAGATGGCTACTTAATAATAACCAAATCTTGACTTTTGGAAGAGCTTCTTAGAATTTTAAAGTCCAAACTTTAGCCATGATCTTTTCATACAATAATCTAGCCCAATTAGGCATAGCAATGCGCTCTTATACCAAATAATCTCATATGTCTTCTTGGCAATACTAAAAGTCTTAATGAATAACATAAATTTATGCATAAATCATTTGAGTTGCATTTTCCTAATGGCATCCAATTTTTTTAGCACATAGACACCCCTTTTGGACCAGTTCGATCACCAAAAGCCTAATGCATTTGATCATTTAAGCACTTCCAACTTATCAAGTTGGAATTAAGAGGAAGAGAAGATACATGACCCACAATGGTTGTGGTCAACTTGATTTTACTTACAATCTCTTCATATGTCTACCTCATGATATCTAATTCAATAGAATCATGCACATTGTCTACCCACTTATCCCATGGTAATTGAGTGTATGCCAACAATCCAATTTTTCCTAGCCATTCATGGTTTGTAGGCACAAGTATAGAATCTACAAATAGTGTTACCATATTTGTGACGTTAGGTAAAATGTTTGCATTTCTTGGTGTTGTCCCCTTTCGGACCAATTCGATCACCAAAAGCCCAATGCATTTGATCATCTAAGCACTTCCAACTTATCAGGTTGGAATTAAGAGGAAGAGAAGATACATGACCCACAATGGTTGTGGTCAACTTGATTTTACTTGCAATCTTTTCATATGTCTACCTCATGATATCCAATTCAATAGAAGCATGCACATTGTCTACCCACTTATCCCATGGTAATTGAGTGTATGCCAACAATCCAATTTTTCCTAGCCATTCATGGTTTGTAGGCTCAAGAATATCAAGCATAAGTATAGAATCTACAAATAGTGTTACCATATTTGTGACATTAGGTAAAATGTTTGCATTTATTGGTATTTTCTCCCCCTTTTGGCTATCCAAGCTACTTATCAACCCCACACTCAACACATTCATCATCATCGACCTCACTTTAGGAGCACTTTGTCATTGCAAGCTTCCAAGATGAAGTTCTTTGTGTATGTGTCATGGTGCATGCTACAACTCAAACCTATAGTGGCAACGATGATGATGAAAAATGTAGGCTCATTTGCTCCATTGCCTTTTCAAAGTCCAAGTTGAACTGTTTATTCAACTCATTTGTGCCATATATCATGTCTAGCTCATGTTTTTATGACATTTCATACCATGAGTTGTCCCTTTGCAAAATACATCTCCGACTAGACATTATTAAATTAATTGGACTATAGTAAGGTTGTACCATAGGTCTTTTAATAAAAAACTTCCTTGACCAAGATTCCTGAAAATAATAAACAATCCAGCATACCTCAATTTTAGCTTTTTGGGAAACTTATTGAACCTTGAGTTGTAAACAACCATCCAATCTCCTTCTTCAAATATCTTCCTTTTGATATGCCTATTTACCCATGCTTATTGTCTTGAGTGTGTCACTCCTAAGACATAAGCAGCCAAGTCCCACTCCTCCTCCAACTTCAAGAGTTGTTCGAACCTCACTTTTTAGGATCCAACTTATATTCCACTACAATCCTAAGACTAGGAACCATAAATCCCATTGGTATAATAGCTTCTAACTCATAGACTAACTTGAAAGGAATAAGTTTTGTAGTGAACTTAAATGTTGTCCAGAGTGCCCAAAGTGTTGAATCTGATTTCATATCCTAATCCTTCATGTTGTCTTCCACTATCTTCTTTAAGAGCGTATTGTTGACAGCAGCAAGCACATGAGTAGCTACAACTAGACTATGCAGCTATCCACCACGGTCCATTACCAGTTCATGGTACCAATTTGTACATAGCAATATCAAGTACAGTTGCAAGAGACAGATGAACACTACATTACAATAAGAGAAGCTAATGCAATCATCATTGATGAGATATCCATGTTAACCATGTTGGGGTAAAGGCGCCTCCGCCGTGCCGCCCCGTGTATTACTACACTGATAGTACCTGCCACTGCACACTGTAGGTGGCGGGTGCCCATCACGTCACTTTATTCTTTACATTCATTTTTTAGTGACTAGTAAATAAAGGAAGGCCCGGTCACACATTGTGATTGTTGGAGTTCCCATTTCTTGTCTCTCTCTTTCTTGCTCTTGCTCTCCCGCCATAGCTCGTGTGCAAGCTTCGATCCTTCTCACCTTTCAATTGGTATCAGAGCTTGGCTTCCTCTTGCTCGAGCTCGACTCGGTGCTTCTCTACCTTCGCATCGACTCCCTTCATGCATTGGATCTCCATCCCGGCAGCCATATCCGATATCCCCGAGCTCCCGTCACTCCTCGGCTTCCCGAGCACCTTCCCAGCCTATTGAGGCACCTTCAAGGCATTGATACTGAGGTATTTGATCATTCTTTTAGGGTTTTATTTCAGTCTACAGGTTGCAAACAGCAAGGGCAGCCATGGCTTCAAACCCTTGAAGCTTATTCCCCTCATATTGTGCCTTACACCTATCAAGGCTCAAAGAGGCTTGTCATAGGCCTTTGATAGGCCCTTCTTGAGCCCCCCATTACCCCCTTTTCAGCCCATGTGGAGCAGCAGCAAGTTCAGCACCAATAGGGCAGATTGCACTATTTTTTCCAGGCTGTTAGCACTCGTCTACTTCAGCTCCACACTTGGCCATTGCTTCTTGGTCTCTACCTTGATCAAGAGGGCTATAGACTTCATGTTTGATGTCATTCAAGCTTTGGGCATTGGTCTTGATCATTCGGGGCTGATTTCTTCAAATTTGGGACTGTCATAAACTGTCATCAGGCTGAAAATAGGGCAGCACCATTGGCATTAGCATTTGTTGCTTATACTCCATTCTGGTTGTGCTATTTGATGCCCGTATGCGGTCTACATGATGCCTAGTGCCTTGGGAATGTATGCACATGATTATGCCATGATTTTGGCTTGAAATATTGGCTGATTTGGGACTGTTATTTATTGTTATATAGTGCTGGAAACAGGGCAGCCACACTTGGCATTGGCATTTGATGCTTATACTCTACTCCGGTTACCTTGTTTGATGTCCGTATGTGGTCTACATGATGCCTAATGTCTTGGGAATATATGCATTCGATTTGCCCATGATTTGGCATTGTTTTAGGGTTGGAAATTGACAGTTTTGGACTATTTAGAGCTGTTGTACATGAGCGGGTTTGTCACATGCATTGCTTCTCTATCGATACCGGATGTATGCTATGGCTTATGTCATGATGTATTACACTTTGGGGATCGACTTTGAACTCATGATCGTGATTCCGGAATGCTTTTGAGCATCGCATTTGCTCCGTTGTTATTGGTTTGTCATTGGCAGTTTGGTCGACTTGACTGGCATTTGGGTCGCTTATGCCTATTGTCTGTACTTGACGGATAAGCTCTATGCATTACATGCTTTGGTCCGTGGTTGATGCCTCTTAGTTCGTCCATGCTTGACAGATATTTTGGAGCTCCGATTTGGATGTTTTGAGCACTTCCGACTCACAGGGATATTGACTTTGGCTTGCTACTGGATGTATTGACTTGACAAAGATCTTGCCATTGGGATTATGTCTTGCTTAGTGATTGCTACATCAGTTGCTTCATGTATGTCATGCTCTTGGGAAGCGTATGACGCATTGACTTGGTCGCTTGTCACTGGTACTTTGTCTTGGGTTGCTTGAGCCCTTAACTCGATTGTACGCCTTTTGTGCCAGTGGGAACATCTTGCATGCTTACTTGACCTTGAGCAGGGATTACATGCTATTGGAGCAGTCTATGTCATTGAGCAGTTATGGATGTATTGAGACTTTGGGATTATACTCCGACAATTGGATGTTGCATTGAGTATATGTCTTGGTTCACAGGATGCTTATGAGTTGAGTCTCAATTTTGGATCCGCTTTCTTTTGAGCAGACACCTATTTGTGTCAGGTTTTGGCAGTTGGTTCTATATTTTGCCTAGATTGTCTGGGGTGTGCCTCTTACTGGCAGATGCTATTTGACATCTCTCGGTGTTATGCTCATGTATTTTCACTGTCATTTGGCTTTGCTTTGTCCTCTTTATGCCGGCTTTGGACCTAGCATTGTTTAGTTTACATTAGATCCAGTTTTGGGACAGTTTGCTCTCATTATTGCAATTCTGAAATTTATTACAGCAAGCATTTATTGGTGGACTGAGCAGTATTTTTTATGCTGAAATATCCTGATTTGGATATCCTGATTTGGTGGACTGAACAGTATTTTTTATGCTAAAATATCCATAAAAATGCCCAAAATCCACTGAAATGAGCTCCAAATGGCGAGAAAAGTGTGCCAAAAGATGCTGCTCACTTGAGCTAGTTCCATGCTATACTGAAGAACCTGACTTCGCAGGATATCACCTTTGGAGAGGAAGTAACTCCTCTTTTCTTGCTTGGGACTCTGAATGAGTCATGGGATGTATTCCGCACTGCCCTATGTGCCTCTAGTGCTACTCTGAAACTGAATGATGTTGAGAGTGCTCTTTTGCAGGAAGAGGTTAATCGCAAAAACTTGGATGCCTCTCGTGTTTCACATGCTTTGACAGTTAGAGGCAGGAATGACAGGAATGATCGTGGTAATAACCGTGGCCGTGACTCGCAGAAGGGTCGCGGTCTAAATCTCGTGGAAAGTCGCGTAGTAAGTCGCGTGGGCGCAACGCTAATGTCACTTGTCATCATTGTGGGAAAAAGGGCCATATCAGACCACAGTGTCATGAGTTGCGTAATGAGAAGCGCAAGGATAAGGGCAAAGAGAAAGTGCAGGAGAAGTCCTCTGATCGCAGCATAGTACCTGCGAAGTCCAGCGTCAAGATTGAAGAAATTAATGTCATGTAGACCAAGGATTCCGATGGTAGTGATGAGTTCATACTTGTGCTTCACACTTGAGTGAGACACCTAGTATGTATGCACAGTGCTGATTATTGGATTCAAGTGCGTCCTTCCATGTGACGCCTTACCGTGAGTGGTTTCACTCTTACCGTACTATATCTGGATCAGTCAGACTTGGAGATGACAGGTCTCTTGATATTGTGGGCTGTGGAGATATTCAGTTGCAGTTTTCCACTGGCAGTTCCCTTTTGCTTAGGGATGTACGTCATGTACCTGCGCTTACGTGCAGTCTTATGTCTGCAGGACAGTTGGATGATGTAGGGTTTCATGTCTGTTTTGGGGATTCTGCCTGGAAGATTACCAAAGGTAGACTTGTACTTGCTAGAGGCACCAAGGCTGGTAGCCTCTATCCTCTTGTTGTATCTGGGTCTTCTGTAGACCATGTTTTGGTAGTGGGCTCTATCCCACATATATCACTTTGGCATGCCCGTTTGGGGCATATGTCTTTGAAGGGAATGAAAATGTTATCTGGTTTGCAGTATCTTCCGCCTTTGGACTATGCACGTTTTGACTCGTGTGATCATTGTCTTTATGGTAAGCAGAATAGGTCTACGCATAAGAAATCGAGTAGGTCATGCATGAGTGAGCCCTTGGCTTTGGTGCATTCATATGTTTGTGGGCCCATGTCGTGTATGTCTATGGGTGGCACGAAGTACTTTGTTACCTTCATTGATGATTTTTCTAGGAAAGTGTGGGCTTATCCCATAAAGCAAAAGTCCGATGTCTTGGCAGTCTTTCAGCGTTGGCTTACTCTTGTTGAGAACCAGAGTGGGTATAGGCTGAAATGCCTTAGGACTGACAATGGGGGAGAATATGTCTCACGTGCTTTTGAGCAGTTTTGTGATGACAGGGGTATTCAGCGTCAGTTGACCACCCCGTCCACCCCCGCCCAAAATGGTTTGGCTGAGCGCATGAACATGACTATTTAGGAGCGTGTCCGCTCTATGCTTAGCCATACAGGCCTACCACAGAGCTTTTGGGCTGAGGCAGTTAGTACGGCAATGCATGTCATAAACCGATCGCCTTCTAGTGGATTGGATTTCCAGGTTGCAGAGGAAGTTTGGGCTGGTAAGCCACCCTCTTATGCGCATCTCCGTGTCTTTAGATGTGAGGCATTCTGCCATGTGGCCAAGGACAAGAGGAGTAAGTTGGATCCAAAGAGCATTAAATGCATCTTTCTTGGTTATGGTGATTCAGGAGAGATGGGCTATCGCCTATGGGATCTGCAGGCATGAAAAATAGTACGCAGCCATGATGTAGTCTTCCATGAAGATAAGATGCACAGGCAGCCTGAGAAAGTGGTTGAGATCCGCAGAGTGATCTTTCAAGAGGAGCCCAGAGCTCCTGCACAGCCAGTTGGATAGCCTATAGCCGCAGCAGATTCTCATGGTCAGGGTGTTGGACAGGCAGCTGGGCAGGCAGCAGAGCCTGCAGTGAGACGGTCTGCTAGAGACAGACGTCCACCTGATAGATTTCAGCCCTCTATGCATTATATTTTGATTATAGATGTAGGAGAGCCTTTCACTTATGATGAGGCTATGCGCAGGGGTGACAGTCACTCCTGGGAGAGGGCTATGCAGTCTGAGATCGACTCGTTGCATAAGAATGAGACTTGGGATTTGGTTGCCTGGCCTAAGGGCAAGAAGGCTTTGCCATGCAAGTGGGTGTACAAGCTGAAAAGTACCCCTGGACACCCCAAGCCGGCATACAAGGCTAGATTGGTAGCAAAGGGTTTTAAGCAGGAGCATGGTGTAGACTTTGATGAGGTCTTTTCTCCTGTGGTTAAGATGACCACCCTGCGCTTGGTCTTGGCTTTGGTTTCTCAGCTTGACTTAGATCTATATCAGATGGATGTCAAGACGGCTTTCTTACATGGAGACTTGCATGATGAGATCTATATGGAGCAGCCTAAGGGCTTTGTAGAACCTGGCAGGGAGCACCTAGTGTGCAAGTTGAAGAAAAGTCTTTATGGCTTGAAGCAGGCACCTAGGGAATGGTATCATAAGTTTGATGCCTTTATGCAGTCACAGGGCTACAGCAGGAGTGCTATGGATCCATGTCTTTACAAAGAAGAAAGCCCGTGATGGTTTATTGCTTATTTTGGTACTCTATGTGGATGATATGTTGATAGCAGGGAAAGCTCATGATGAGCTAGATGCTCTTAAATCTCAGCTGAAGAAGAGCTTTGAGATGAAGGATTTGGGACATGCCTCTCACATACTTGGTATGTGCATTAGACGCGACAGGCATCAGGGACTCCTCTACTTGTCACAGAGGGAGTATATTCATAAAGTCCTTGAGCGCTTCCGCATGCAGGACGTAAAGCCTATTGGCTGTCCATTGCCTTCTTATGTGAAGGTATCACAGGCCGATTGTACGCAGACAGATGAGCAGAGGGCCGAGATGGCCCAGATCCCTTATGCTTTAGCTATGGGCAGTTTGATGTATGCCATGATAGCCACTCGTCCAGATATTGCCTTTGCAGTTGGTGTTGTGGCACGCTATATGGCTACACCTGGTAGGAAACATTGGGATGCCGTGAAGGGTATCATGAGGTACCTGAAGGGCACAATAGATATGTGTATTTGCTATGGCAGCCAGGATACAGGGGTCATGGGATACACTGACTCCGATTATGCAAGACATGCAGATAGTAAGAAGTCCACTTCTGGCTATGTATTCACCTATACTGGAGGTGATGTCTCTTGGATGTCCAGGGTTCAGAAGTGTACGGCTTTGTCTACCACTGAGGCCGAGTATGTTGCAGCCACTGAGGCTTGCAAGGAGGCCATATGGCTAGACTGTTTAGTTGCTGACCTTGGGATTGATGCTTTACCTACACTGCATTCGGATTCTATGAGTGCCATTCAGTTGGCTAAGAATCCGATCTTCCATGCGAAGACAAAACACATTGAGGTGAGGTATCACTTCATACGTGGTGTCGTGGAGGACAATTCTGTTGACCTTGTCAAGATCTCCACTGACGAGAATCCTGTAGATTTGCTCACGAAATTGATGGGCGTTGGATGAGATGTTGCCTTTCCTCATCCCTTGTACTTATGTACAGTTGTACTGTCTTTTTCTTTTCTTTCTCTCTCACTGGGGCAGATTCACCTTTAAGTGGGAGGTTGTTGGGGTAAAGGCGCCTCCGCCGTGCCGCCCCGTGTATTACTACACTAACAGTACCCGCCACTGCACACTGCAGGTGGCGGGCGCCCGTCACGTCACTTTATTCTTTACATTCATTTTTTAATGACTAGTAAATAAAGGAAGGCCCGGTCACACATTGTGACTGTTGGAGTTCCCATTTCTTGTCTCTCTCTTTCTTGCTCTTGCTCTCCCGCCATAGCTATTGTGCAAGCTTCGATCCTTCTCACCTTTCAAACCAAGGACAATGTTCGATATAATAGTGTGCTAGATAGTGAGTGCCTGCCAAGGCTTGCTGCTCAATCCATTCAACAAGAAGCTTGTGATACTATTCAATGATCTTGCATAGTTATCGCCTATTTGCAACCATCAAATCGAGTTCTGTGAACAATGTCGCATCACCTCCTTATCGTATTGGACACATGGAAAGCAACACACTCTCCAAATCCCAGTTCCACAGGCATGCAACCTGCCATTCCTATAGTTTCTACAAGTGATCATGCATCATTGTCCAACAAAGTGAGGGATACACGAATGCTTACATCAGTACATGATTGAAGAGAAGGATGTCGTAGGTTTTGTCAACCAAAAAACAACAATTATATGCACACATACGGAAGTTGTTCGCAACTACAACAAGAAAATTCTACATAATCGAACCGATCCACACCATCAAAGTTTAGATGAATGCAAATGACGAGCCAATATTGCAAACATGGCTATATGACAAGAACTTCCACGAGATAGATGAGATAGCGGTTGGGGCAATTGCAATGATAACTAAGAACATCGACCTCATGATAGGTATAGCAAACAGTGCGATGTGTAAGATCAATCATATCGACACATCAAAATGACAAAATGATATGAGGAATCTAGGTCATGATCCATTCAACGAACCACAGCTCACCTTGCGGTGTAGAAGCACCAATACAAGGCACTAAATAACAAGTGATACCATAAATCCACGTTCTCTTTGACACTTGCATATGCAATCACTGGTCATAAATCACAAGAAGCCACAGTGAACCAATAAGTACTTATATACATTAGAAGCATGTTCGCGCCACTCAAACTAGTCTACGTAATGCTCTCTCGCGTAACTGAAAGAAGAAATTTATGTATCGTTGGCCTTCCAAATCTATCAACACCTTTCTTGACACCATGACTCAAGTAAAGAAACAACATAGCTCAAAAAAAATACAAACAAAGATTAAACACAACACATTCCATCACACAACAATCTTATACGCTTCTTGTAGCAAGTAATAAAGCAATCCTCTAAACCTTCTTTCAAACATTGTTTATTAATATACTAATGTGTTTTCCTAAATTTCTTCTCCTACTAATAGATTTATTAACATACTAATGTGCTTTCCTTATTTTCATCTTTACAAATACACAACACCCGTCAAGGTGGAAGCTAAGATGACTTTGAATGAGGTATGTACAATCCAAATGATACCTAGTATGTATAAAAATACAAATATATTACTTCACCTAACCACACTGACCTATGCATGCAGATGTTCCAGCTATATATTCAAAAACACAAGAACACCCAATGCCATATCGAGAACCGTCTTACAAATACACACAATCGCACGTACATAATGACAAACCAGGTGAGAAAGGCAAACCCCATTGGGCAAAAGCCATCAACATACATCAATGGCTTCGTAATGTAGAACAATATTCAAAAATTGATACCCACATCCACTCGAATTCTCGACAAGGAACGGTGACTTACATGACAAGCTCGCAATTGATACAAAAACTCATACAAACTTCACAACCTTCATTTTTACTTGAAACAATAACATTAACTCATATGCACTTAACATGTAGGATCCCTCAAAGGCATACTCGATAGACTCAAACTTGAGTATGAAGACTCAGTTGACAATCCACTACGAATAAGCACAACCCAAGCACTTTTGGACACAAGAATAAACGACATCCGAACATACCCAATTGAACTGCTACACTATGGATTTAATATCTTGCTTAACAAGTTGGTAGAAGTCATGAAAAAAGAAAGCAAGGACATACTAGATGATTACATTGAAAAAAACCACGGCAATCATGATTGCGACAATCTTGTAATAAAACGATCGAGAATGTCACATACCTACTGAGTAGAGAGGTCTACACTCAGAAACATGGTTCCAACTTCGATCCATTCAGTAACATAATCTACGTAACGAGCAAGTTTACAAACACGAGTTCTTCTCAAACATTAAAATAAAAACAAAGCTAAACTAGCAATATCAACTTTTCTTATAGAAATGTAGATAGAAGAAAACCAAGAAGAAACCAAACTTTTGCCAGCGTCAAACTTGCAGCCTCAACCACTACAAGTCTTGTGACCAGTTCAAGTACTTCCATATTATCTAGCACTGTATGCAACCAAAACCCACTAGCCAGTCCAAAAGCGCCAATGCAAAGACACAAAAGTAAGTATTTCATCTACATCATAAGATGTAAGAAAAACAACAAGGAGTATGTAGGACAAACGACCGACATTGAGAAAAGAATCCAACAACATTGAAGAAATCCCATCAAGAAAATGAAGAAAGATAGAAATGTTCCAGTTGTTCGAGGATAATGTCGAGGTTAACATAGATGCAAAAGTTGATAGCATAGACAAGGCTAGGAATTTTGAGCAAACCAGCATTTGTTTAAAAAAATAGAACAGTAACAGGGTACAACAACCTACACGGAGACCCAACAAGATGTAAAAAGTATTAATTTTTGAAGAGAAGAAAACTCATTTAACAGAGCAAAAAAAATGTGAATGTTCAAATTCACGATCATTGACTTGAATTATATAAGTATACATATTCTTTTTTCAAGATTCTCCATGTATTTTAAAAACACCAAATCTTATCTACAAAAGTACTTTGCTTTAAAACACGTCACATGTCTGAACACCATCTGTAAAATTGCTACATAACAAACATGCAAGAATTTGTATCTGGAAGTTTGTACTCCTTACTAACCTGAATGTGTCAACCTAGTTTGAAAGCATGAAATAAGTCTTGTTTAAATTTCTTGAAATATAGTTATGATTTTGGATTTTACGTGTAGAATACCGTGTAAATAGAGGTTGCTTCATTCTCAAATGATGATGCTTAAAAATTGTGAATATAGGTTTTATCAAATTTCTACTCCCTCTCCCCTCCCCCGCCCCCCAATACTCTTAAAGTTTCTAGATTCTTCAAGCTAAACATTTAAAAAAAACCTGCCCCCGGGCTTCTGCAAAGGTCGCGAACTCCGGAACCTTTTCTAGCTTTTTTATCATTATTTGAACAGTGTTGACCGCCGAGGACTTCGTGGTTAAGAGTTGTTTTGGCGGCCCCGTACTGTCTGTTATAAAGTATGAATGGATGGCGCAAGCAGAAAGCTTCGAGGCTGCTCGCTGTCGCGCTGCTGACTCCTGACTGCGTGCGTGCGTGCGTGCCCGTGCCCTGGAAAGTTTAAGGCATCATCTATCTCATCGTCCAATCATAAGAGCGAACGCCATCTTCTTGGATCCCGTAGGTCTTCTCGTGACTTGGCACCACACACGAACCCTGGTCTCTTCCTTCCTACTTCTCGAGACGTTGTCCCCGGCTATCCTAAAGTCAACCCCCCACCCCCCTTTACGTTGAGAACCACCAAGACGGGCGCTTCCAATCTTTATTTCTTCCTTATTCATATTATCTTTCTCTTCGCATTAATCATAACATCATCATTCGCACATAATTCTATCATACTTAATGCTTGATTTATCATTAGGCGCATTATTCTTTGAAGAGTGATAAGCTAGCTCGCCTACCACACCTTGCATCGTGTGTGAGCCTCTTGTGAGCTCTCTCTTTTCATGACTTCTGAGAGAGAGCTTTTTCCCCCCCTTGGTTATGTCCCGAAATAACTGTGTGGCACCATCATGCAACTACAAGGTTCATGTCACAACTTGCATGCTCATTACCTAGATGCTGTCTCTTTTTCATGATTTCTCAAAGGCTGTCTTTTTGTTATGTTCCAAAATAAGCATTTGTGGCACAACATGCAACTACAAGATTACTATCACAAGTTGCATGTTTCTTTACCTAGGTATTGTCATCATAAAATTAGCACAACATGCATATACAAATTATGCTAACACAACATGTTGTTACAACATTTCTATCATAAGCATGTCAAGTTGTGGGTTTGGTACTTAGACGTTGGCATCATAAACTTAACAACTAAACATGGTACATAAAACAATTATAGCAATACTTTATGAGAGTTCCACAACCCGCATTGTTGGGTCCAAAGGGGAATGGGTGAAATTTTCATGTGCTACTTGGATTGAAAGACTCGTAGTCTAACTCATCAAGATAATAAATTCTTCCATAATCAAATAATGCATTTTATCATATCTTGAGCACACACACACACTCACAAATATATAAGATATTAAGGTCAATCCATCACACTTCTCAATCAAAACCTTCATTCGATTCATCTTAGTTATGCATTCAAAACTCCTTTAAAAATTACCTTAATTAACATCATCACAAACAATATGTTAGTATAAAGTCAAATGAGGAAAAAAAAATTAATGTTGTGAATGCAAACAATGTCACAAAAATTTGTAGCATTCAAAATTCCAAATGTAAGAAATGCCATATGGCTCTCAAAATGTAAATGAAGACCATAGTTCAAGTGAAAGACATAGTATGAACATACGAGAGAGAGAGAGAGAGAGAGAGAGAGAGAGAGAGAGAGAGAGAGAGAGAGAGAGAGAGAGAGAGAGAGAGAGAGAGAGAGAGAGAGAGAGAGAGAGAGAGAGAGAGAGAGAGAGAGAGAGAGAGAGAGAGAGAGAGAGAGAGAGAGAGAGGGGTTGCAAGTGCAAGTATACATATGTTGAAATTTTTATATATCAATTTTTCTACTTCTACAAATTAATTCTTCCTTTTAAAGGCCATGAGGTTGATTTGTCCACTTGAAGGCCATGAGGGGGTAGTTATGCTGCTTTAGGACCTTGTGGAGGTAAGCCATGAGCATGCCCATGAATAAAGCCATATCCTCCTCATCCTCTAAACAATCACCACAACTTGAATGTACTCTTGATATTGTGGAGGTAATCCTCTACCAATTTCAAGTTGGTAAAGTAAGTATATCCCAATAAAAAATTCCACATTGGTAAGCAATAAGGCATATAAATACTAACAAATCACACTCTAGAAGTTTTAGGAAAGAAAGATTAGTAGAATCTTTCCTACATGCATGTCCAATAACATCACAATTGCCTTACCATTCTTCACACTATTGGTAGACACCTTGACAATATAGAAGCTCAACTTTTCACTTGTGAGTATCTTATTATTAGCAAGTTGACCTTATTGAGCTTATAGGCACCAAAATAGCCACCCAACATCTATCTTACACCATGTGGGACACACACACACACACACACACACACACACATACATGTGTAAATATGTATGTATGTGTGTGATATCATTATCATTGTTGATAATGACTATAGTATCACAAAATCAATCTTTCGTTAAAGGTTGGATAATGTACCATAGTCACCCCCGTTCTCTTTCAAGCTTTCAAGATGTTATAGGTACAAAGATACTTCAAGACATTTTTCAAAGCTCAAACCTACAAAAATCCAAGGGGAAGATTATGAAAATCTAGCGAGAGAGAGAGAGAGAGAGAGAGAGAGAGAGAGAGAGAGAGAGAGAGAGAGAGAGAGAGAGAGAGAGAGAGAGAGAGAGAGAGAGAGAGAGAGAGAGAGAGAGAGAGCCATTTGATGCAAAACTTGCTCACATTGTAGATGCAACATCCAATAGCAGCACAAGGATGCAACTCTCTCCAAAATGAGCTATAATGCTTATCCAAATCTTCAAAATGTAACATGCAAATGACTATCCAAATCCTTGTCATCTTGAGCTCTAAATAATTCTCAAAATAAGGTTCAATTTTAGCATCAATATTCCTTTATGCTACTTCAAAACACTTTGTATGTCAATTTATAATTGTCTAATATTTGAAACTTTAGCAACTCTTGCTATATGATTTGGGTTGAAATGTGAGTAAAGTTTGCCCCAATCACTAACTAAGAGTGGAATTTTGATAACCTTGAAAAATTATTTGAATGTATTGGATGATAGCTCTAGCTTAGCCAACAAATAGAGATTGAATTCTTTTGATAGAAATGGCTTGCCTAGCAGATAAACTTACATTTCTCAGACCCACTTTTGTTGCAGTTTAGATAGACCTCGCGTAAAGAGAGATTTTATGTGCTACACATCTTTGCTACCTAAGCTTGTTGGAGTGTACCACTTGCTTGCAAAGATATTCTACAATTATTCTTTAGGCACTAGTATAATTCGTAGAGTGTAACAACACCATTTTGCATCACATAAATATACAAGACGACATTGCTACAAGTATCACTTTTGTATGCTTCTTAGGCAACACTGTTAGCAATGAGTCACATATGCAATGGCAAACATGGCATACATTAGGAGAAATATAGCAAGAGTTTCTTGGCATACACTTTTGTATTTTTAATAGAATTCACCTATTATTTTATCCCCAGATTGTAGGATAAGGTCACTTTTTCTCAAAATCCTCACAACTTAAAAATACATTTCTATTTTCTTCAAAAATGGAGCCAATCATTGATATATAACTCTTTAATATCCCCATGAATTTTCAATATTAAAATATATTAGAATCATTCTCATTATCGCTTCTTAAAAGAACGAAAGTTAAATAATGGTATAAGTTGATGTACACATCATATTTTAAGATGAATTTTTACCCAAAGACACCTTTTTGACTTTCTTTGTAAAATTTTATATCTTTTGGATAAGGATATGCCCATTTCTGGGTATTTTTTCGTTTCCTCTAAAACCTCCAGTTTTATTCCAAATTATGTGTACTCTTCTCATTCCCTCTAGAATGTGGTTTCTTGCATACGAATTCTTCTAAAGCACCATTGAGGAGTGGTTTTGATGCTATTTGCCGAAATCAAATAATCTCCATCTACAACACCCTTACACTACTACACAAGCAATCTCCCTCTTCAACACTATACTATAAGCAATCTCTCTCTTCAACAATCTATACTACAAGCAATCAAGTGATAATGGATGTATCTTTATTTTTTTAAATATCTATGATGTTATTATTCTTCACAATTGTTTTTTAATCCGTAAGTAACAATTCATGTAGAGAGAGAGAGAGAGAGAGAGAGAGAGAGAGAGAGACAGAGAGAGAGAGAGTATTTGACTATGTGAGATGAACTAAGAAAATAAGTGATAGAGTAATAGAGAGTAAATTTGGGCAAAAGATAAGATGTTATTGTTCTTCACTATCCAAGATTTTATATAAACATGTTCAATAATCTTTGACCAATTCTTGTTGAGAGAGAGAGAGAGAGAGAGAGAGAGAGAGAGAGAGAGAGAGATATTTGACTATGTGAGATGAACTAAGAAAATAAGTGATAGAGTAATAGAGAGTAAATTTGGGCAAAAGATAAGATGTTATTGTTCTTTACTATCCAAGATTTTATATAAACATGTTCAATAATCTTTGACCAATTCTTGTTGAGAGAGAGAGAGAGAGAGAGAGAGAGAGAGAGAGAGAGAGAGAGAGAGAGAGAGAATATTTTGGATAAAACAATAGATAAGATTAGAGGCTAATTGGGGGTTGATTCCAAGCTAATATTGGAGACTAACTAGGGTCTATCATGACAACTGAAATCAAGTGAAAGAGTCAAGATCCAATTGGGTAAAAAAGAATACAGATGTAATGAATCAAAGGGGTATAATTGTGTGATTTGAATGTTAGTCCAAGTTAAAATTGTCATACATTTTTCTTTACAAAATAGAGTTGTAAGACGTACTAAGAAAAAGAGAGATATTCACTTTTAATTGGAGGATGAATATGCACCACTATTCAAAAGAACTATGGAAAGGGATGATGCAATAAGATATAGGATGCAACAAGAAAGAAATACAATGAAAAAAATATGGATCTTTGGGTAGATGGGTGTATTTATCCACTTGATCCACTTACTCAAAGGCTACCACAATTTAATGGGCTTACATAATTTGTTTAGGAGAAATATGGACTCTCTTTTTTGCCCCTTAAGGGGTTTCTCTCATCTCTCTCTCTCTAAAAAGAGATTCCAAAATAATATTAGAATAAGAGATCTTCTACAATCAAGCAAATCTCGTATTTTTATTTTCAATAGATTTTACCTATTATTTTATTCTTAAAATATAGGATAAGGTCACTTTTTCTCAAAATCCTCATAACTAAAAAGATACAATTCTATTTTTGTAAAAATGGAGCCAATCATTAATATACGACTCTTTAATGCCCTCATGACTTTTCAACATGAAAATATATTAGAATCATTCTAATTCTTGCTTCTTAAAAGGGCAGAAGTTAAAAAACGATATAAAATGACGTATACATCATATTTTAAGATTATTTTTTACCTAGAGACACCTTTTTGACTCGAGAGTTTCCTTGTAAATTTTTATTGTTTTTGGATAAGTATATGCCTATTTCTGGGCATTTATTCATTCCCTCTTAAAGCTCTAGTTTTTTCCGGAATTTTGTGTACTCTTCTCCTTCCCTCCATAATATGGATTCTTGCATACGAATTCTTCTGAAGCAATACTCAGTTTTATCTACAACACTCTCTACCCTACTATAAGCAATCTTAGGAATGGTTTTGATAGCATTTGTTGAAAGCAAATAATCTCTATCCACAATACTCTCTACCCTGCTACAAGCAATCTCCCTCTTCAGTACTGTGCTATAAGCTATCTTCCTCTTCAACACTCCTTCAACACTCTATACTACAAGCAATCAAGTGATAATGAAAGTATCTTTATTTTTTATATCTCTGTGATGCTATTATTCTTCATAGTTGTTGTTTAACCCTTAAGTATCAATTCAGAGAGAGAGAGAGAGAGAGAGAGAGAGAAAGAGAGGGGGGGAAGAGAGAGGACTGCGTGATATGAACTAAGAAAATAAGTGATAGAGTGATAGAGAGTAAATTATAGTAGAAGATAAGACGATGTTATTGTTCTCCACTAGCCAAGCTTTTGTATAGATGTGTTTAAATATCTTTGATCAATTCTTCTTGAGAGAGAGAGAGAGAGAGAGAGAGAGAGAGAGAGAGAGAGAGAGAGAGAGAATATTTTGGATAGAATAGAAGATAAGATTGGATATTGATTAGAGATAGATTAAAAGCTAAGATTACATGCAGATTAGGGTTAATTAGGGTCTATCATGATTGAAATCAAGAGAAAGAGACAAGATCCAACTGGGTAAAAAAGAACACAGATATAGTGAATCAAAGGGGTGTAATTGTGTGATTTGAGCCAATCCAGAATTAGTTGCATGCTATTGGATTAATGCTGACTTGCAACTCCCAGATATTTAGACGTTCTTGCTATTGATAAAAAAATTGACATTGACTCTTTAGCTTACTATTAATTAAAGGAGTGTAATTGTGTAATGTTAAAGTTGGCATATAATTTTCTTTACAGGATGCAGGTGCAGACGTACCAAGACAAAGAGAAATATTCACTTTCAATTGGAGGATAAATATGTACCAATGTTCAAAAGAACTGTAGAAAGTGATGATGTAATAAGATACAATATGCAACAAGAAATAAATGCAAGGAAAAAAAACGTGGACCTTTGGGTTGATGGTTTCATTTATCCACCTGATCCAGTCACTCAAAGGCCACCACAATTTGAAGGGCTTACATCATTTGTAAAGTTCGTTTGTGAAGGCAATGAAGGATTGTATGGATACACATGCAGACTTGTCACACAAGGATTAGTAGGGGTTCATCAAGCCTTGACAAATATGCATACAAGATTACAAGGGAATATGCAGTCTTTGATGGAAAAGGATAGATTATTGGCTGAGAAGGATAGGGAGAATGAGAGCCTACAACAAGCAATGTCTATCATTGAAGATGCTATGTAGGCTATACATGTGCAAAATATGGAGTTACAGTCTAAAGTTATGGACTTGGGAAAGGAGAATTGAAACATAAAGAGGAAGCTCACAAAAACTTTGGAGATTGGGCCCACTTTAAAAACCAAAGAAGCACGTTGGCGCATCCGATTAGTTAAACCAATTCACCAATTAACCAAAGGAAGTGGACAATGTCATAGACAGATATATGCTCAATCTGCTACAATGAGAAATATATTTCCTCATGCAGAGAATGATACTATTGCCAAAGTCCTAAGCAAGGACATGGTAAAAAATGCATTGGAAAATAGTAAATTCATGGACATTGTAGATGGTGTTGCAAGTGAACATCTTAGGGATGTGAGCAACTTATTTATTGCTACAGATGCTCAAGGATTATGTGACAAGGTGGGAATGAGTTTTGAGTCATATAGTATGCTCTATCAACAATTGGATATAGGATTTAAGCAAGTCTTCAAAACTAAGCGGGTAATGCCTCTGCCAAAACCATAATCACTTGAAGAAGGCTTGAAAACAACTAAATGAGAAAGTTTTAGAACTAATTGGTGAGCCAACACATCTGAAAAATACACACATATTGAAGTATGGTTCCAAAGAAGTTGCATTTGTATTGAATACATCCAATAACTTTGTATTGGATATATGTAGGATTCAGATTGCTATGGTCAAGTTCTATAATATGTCTATGGAAGAATGTAGAAGCAAGCTTAAGTTTGTCCTTAAACTTGATGAGAGTGAGATTATTAACGGGCAAAAACTTGAACATGTGAGTATAACACTTATGAATTGAGCATTGGATCCCAACATCGATGAAAACCATCCTTTATACTTCAGTGTACAGTCAAAGAATGAAATATGGTGGCTTGTAGCATTTGAAGTACCAAAGGAGGACCATAAAGTACTTAAAAGTTTTTTTAAATCTCACTAATATCCCCAATGTTATTCAACAGAAAAATAATGGAGCAATTTTACACATTGAGGGGTTTGGGGACTATCGAGTTGAATGGCATCTTGTAGGTGATTTAAAAACATTGAAGTGTATGTTTGGTTTATCAAATGTAGCAAATGGAAAATTTCAGTGCATATATTGCATGCAAACTAGAAAGAAAGGAAAATATGGAAAGAAAGAATGGCTTTCCAAGGCATGACAACAAGGTGCTCCAACACGTGATAAAAAAGTCATGAGAAATGGAATGCTAGTTCCAGTGGATCCAAACTGGTGCCCTATTTTGAAAATACCACTAACAAGGGTCCACTTTTACACATTGCATTGTTTGGATAGAACAATTGAGAAGCTAGTATATGAATATATATGCTTTGCATACAAGATGCAACCTGTGTCAAAAGCTAATGCTACATGCAAGAAGGTATAATGAGTCCTCTCTGAAGTTGGATTGCATGGGGGCCAAGTAGAAATAAAAAAGGATGAGAAAAAACTGAGAAAGAGTGGAAATATCCCTTTTAAACCATGCTTTGGTGGACCCAAGGCTAGGAAGTTTATATCTCCACCTTGAGATAAGGAAGTTAATATACTTGTAAAACAACCAGAGAAGTATGAAGCATGGAAAAAGTTGCACCTTGTTGTTCCAGATTGGAGCAATGGGGGACGAGCGAGGATTGCAAAGGCAGAAGTGTGAATACACCTAGATAGATTAGCAACTCTCTTACAAAAGTTGAGGTTTAGGGATGGTGCTACAAATACATTTAAAGAGACAGTTGCTAAATTTCATAAGTCCATGGTGGAGGCATGGACTACAAACAGTATAACACACTACATGGTCAGTATTGTCACCATTACAAAAAAATCATCATTTTGAATTAGTTTTTGTTTCTAATGTCTCTTCTTGTGCAGCATATACTTGAAGCACATGGTCCATACTTTGCAGATCGAGGAAGTTTGGCAGTATGGTCAACTCAAGGCATGGAACAATCTCAATGGCAAGCTCGATGTGCTTTTCAAAAGGCAACTAATCATGGAGGTGGCATCAATGATTCCAATTCTATGAGGCAATTATTACATTGGTGGTATAGGATATTAGAGATGATATGAGAAAAAAGAAAAGAAGTCCAAAACCTCTCAAGTAGAATTTATAAACAGGGTAATATATGAAGTGAGAAAAGTAAGATATGAAAACAACATAGCTAGACAACACCACATAGAATGGTTGGCAACCCAAGAGAGAGATGGCAAGAAGTGGAGACCTAGATAAAGATAATACTTTTGATGCATTTAGAATCCACGAGAGAGCATAGGTACCCAGGATATGACACATCAATACTCCTATCTTTAACATGGGATGTCTTGTAAATTTTGTTTAAAATTTCGAAGGTTTGTCACTGTGTTTTTCAAAGTCGATTTCGAACTATGGTTTTTAATTTTAAAAGTCATTTACACCACATTAAGTTTAAAAGTTTCATACTTGAGTCAAGTCTCTCCTTTCATTTTTTTCCATTACTCTTCACTCTACTCTCCTCCTTTCTATCCTTCATTATCACAACCATGGCACGTTCCAAGCTTCCTATCAAGAAGGTGCCTGCAAGAGCAAGAGTAAGAGCTCAACGCTCTTTGGAATCTAGTGAGCATATCATGAGTGACAAAGGTCTCTTGGTGGCCAACAACAGTGGCCCTACTGCAGCTAATAATGGTGGTGCTACTGTGTCCAACAATGGTGTCCCTAGTGTGGTCAATAATGATGGTTCGCCATTGTCCAGAAATGGTAGTCCATGTGCTCCAGTTGCTCCACCTTCCACTACTGCTCTAGCTACTAATACACATCCTCCAACACATAAGAAGCAAAGATGGAGACCAGGCACAGCTGCACTACATGAGATAAGGAAATTCCAGAAGAGTGCCAACTTGATTATTCCTAAGGCACCATCCTCTAGGTTGGTGTGAGAAATACTCCAAGATTTGCAGTTAGGGCATCATCACAAGTTCTTTTCAAGGAACCAGGCAAGGAATGTGGGGCGATGGTCAAGCCAAGCCTTGCTTGCTCCCCAAGAAGCAACTGAAAGTTACTTGATTAAACTAATGGGTGATTCTCAAGTTTTAGCCATTAATGCCCGACGTATCACTAATAAGCCCATAGATATGGTTCTTGTTCGTAGGATCCACAACAACAAGGATGCATTTAATCTTAATGTCAACAATATGCTTTGAGAAGCTACCTTCTAAGTGGATCTATGTTTTTAGCTCATGTTTGGTTGTAGATTGTAAGGAGCTTAGTTTTGGTTTATCCTTCCAGTAGACCTTCAAGTATTTGATAGCAGTGGTCTACAAAATGTAGCTAAATTTTGCCTAGCTCTAGTTGTACTTGGGGCAATGTACTATCTACCGTGTATTTCATGGTTTTGTAATGTAAAATTTGATATTTGATATTCTATTTTGCCATGATTTGCATTGTGCGTATTTCCAAGTTTCTAATTTTGAAAGTAGTTTTGTTAAGGATTAATTCAATGAGCAATCACACACACATCAGTGATCAGTTGTACATGGGCCGATGCACTATATATTTACTGTATTTAGCGATTTGGCAACACTATATCCAATATGCGATATTCCATTTGACCCATGAATTATTTTTTGTGTATTTTTAAGTTTCCAATATTTCACGTAGTTTGGTTGACAACACAGTTAATATGCAGTTGTGCACACTCGGTGCGCTGGTGAGTTTTTTAAAATCAGCGAAGTATAATCTAGTTAATGCATTTTTAAAAGATGATTAAACCGTCAATTTTATAAATCAAAATCTGGTGAAACTTCACCCACATATTGGGCATCATAAAAACTCATGGATATTAAAGAATTGGCCCCATCATAAGTCTCTGGGACACCTGTCCGGAGGCTCGCATCTGGAGATTCAGGGCCCCAGACACCAGCCTTCGGACAGGTGTCCTAGAGACTTTTAATGAGGCCAAATTTCTTTTTGGTAGTTGATATACCCTAGAGGAGTCCATAAGTAAAATTTCACGTCAATCGGATCACTGGCCATATTTTTCCAAAGCATGGATACATTAGTTCAGGTTTAAGGGTTTTTTGAAAGTTTTGCTATAAGTTTAAAGTTTCACCTCATTTTACACATTTCACTTTTGAGTTTTGGGTTTTCTCTCCTAGAAGACATGGCACGCACCAAGCAAGCAGCCCGGAGATACCCCCCTAGAAATCCAATGTAGAGGCCACCTCCCCCAGCTCCACCACCACCATGCTAGCATCGCAAGAGTTGATGGAAGCCAGGCACAGTGGCTCTTCGTGAGATCTACCATTACCAGAAGACTACGCACCTCCTGATACCAAAGACTCCATTCCAGAAGCTAGTGCGTGAGATTATGGACCGTATACTCATTAAGAACAGTAGGAGGCACTTCCCAGATGAAACATGCTTGTAACAACCCAATCGGTGGATTGCCCAAGCTCTCCTTGCACTACAGGAAGCTGTCAAAGCTTACACCATCAACTTGTTTGGAGACTTAGTCTATGCAATAGTATATGAAAGGAGAGTCACTGTCACCGATAGGGATTTGCAAATAGTGCAGTTCTTCCGGGGATGGAAGGATAGTCCTCGCGGAGATCAACAACGATAGGGGTGTAGTACCAAAACATATACGGAATGTAGCTTCCAAAGAGATTTTGTAAAACCCTAGTTGTAATGGATCCCATGTAAAATGTTATGAATATAAATACAATTTTTTTGTGCATCTTATTTTTTTAAATTCACTTATTACTTATTTTATTTATGTCTTTGAGTTATCATTACATGTGTTTGAATGAATATATGTTGTGCACAAACTCAATAAAGTAGTAGGTATTAAATTTAGGGTACAAATCATGTTGCGTATAAATCCGATAAATAAACGTAATATTCAAATAAAATAATAATAAACGATGCGTATGACAAACTACATTGCACACAAATCCAACAAATATCGGTTTTCATTACTTCAAGAGAAGATTACAAATTACATTACATTTGTGATGAGATATCATTTGGCACTAAGTACATCTGCTCTCTCCGAGGTTTCTTTAAGCTAGACTCCCCATGGTTAGCTATTCTTGATCATAGGTAGCAACACATTTTGCCCTAGTAGTTCCTACCTAATGACATTAGGATCTTCAACACCAGCAACCATGCCACGGGCCACCATGGAAAAAAGTGGCCCAAACCTAGTACTAGAGAATAAGTAGAGGAGTTTTGAACGTCAAAGCAACACTAATTTCTCCAAGCTAGAGTTTGTTAGGATGGTCTTGAAGGGCCCAACCTTTGTTAGTGCCCTCAACTTCAAGAAGCTCTCAAAAAAAGCTGGAGAATATGTCTTATGGAATACAAAAATGTCGCTCACAAGCTAGCTGATATACTCCTTCAATGTCGAGTCCTACACCCTTCCTTGGCTACCAAATCAACCACCTTGTCTAGATGAAAATTTATCTATATAGACAATGTCCTGCATCACACAAGTTCAGTGTCACACTCACTATGTCAAACTCACTATGCATGGAGCATGTAAAGATATATACATCGGATTTGTGTCAAAATTTACCAGTGGGGCCTCTAGTGCATTAGGAGTATGCACATCAAATTTTATTGGGCCTTCATAGCTGCCCTGTCTTGAGGCTCGCGTCTGGATATATACATCGGATTTGTGTCAAAATTTACTAGTAGGGCCTTTAGGGCATCAAGAGTATGCACATAAAATTTTGCCGGGATCGGGTCCCCCAGAGCTACCTTGTGTCTAGATTCAGGCCCCTAGATGCAAGTCTCCGAACAGGGTAGCTCTGGGGGCCCGATCCAAAAATGCTTTCTTGCAACTGCTCGAACTCCTCATTTGAGATCTCATACTGTGGTGCCACATTCTCAATCTACTCTTGGATGCTCACAGTGATAGAGATGTCATCGACACTCATGTCATCATATCGAGCCACCTCATCAACATGTGTTGGCGCATCTTGTATATCAAAATCTATAAAATCATCAGGTGCATCATGCACCATGATACAATATAGCTCTTCTTCCCTGAGCTCTAAAATTTCTAGTACATCCTGCATAAGTAAATATTCCATACCCTCGATGATGATAGCATGGAGAGAAGAGAGGGGTGGCTCATCGCTAGTCGGCATCTCAATAGGGCAAGGAGGTGGGTGCACAAAAGCTAAGCTTTGTGCTGCATCTACTCTCGAATCGAGTGTGATCTCTTCAGGATCCCTCTCAAAATACTCTAGCTATGGCTGAGAGGGTGCATCGATGTCTTCCTCACTATCCTCTTGCACCTCAGTGCACAAAACATATATGGCAAATGTTGCATCATGCTCGATGAGATCCATTGTGGCATGGTCCTGGGATGAGATGGGCACTACTTTGGCATGGAGATGCTGCCCCACATGCACGAGGGCTCAATTTATTACCTTTGCATGGTTGGATCCAGCACGTAAACTATATAGGAAATCTATGGGGATCCACCTGAGAGCAGAGTCCGGAATAGAGCAGCTGAGAGGGTTTCCCGCGTCACAAAATGATGCCAGTATACTAGAGCTAGGGTCTACGATAGAAAGCGAGCTCTCTAGACTCAAGGTCGCGCAAAACCTAGGGTATATCTGGTCTCCTATGTGTGTGTAGTGTGTGGAGATAATCCATGCGACGAAGGTGGGAGTGGTAGCCATGGCACACAAAAAGAGAAGGGAGGGGAGCACAAGTGTAGGGAAGTAGAGAATGAAAGTGAAAATGAGTATGGAGTTATAGCTCTTATGTATCTAGGGTTTTAAATAAAGATTCTTTTTTAACCTTAAAGCTTCAAATTAAAAATCTTACCTTACTTTCTTTATTTCAATACTTTAAAGTAATCGTTAAAATTACTCAGACAAATGCTTCGTTCTACATTATTATATCCTCAAATATACTTGGATCGCTAAGTATATTCAAGTCCAACTACAAAAAATATATAAAAATTTTAAGAAAATAAAATTGAAAGACCTTAAAAATCCCTTGGATCTAATTTAATATTTAATTTTAAGAAATAAGTGAAAGAGATGAGCTACAATATATCATTATGCAAAGACAATATATTGCATAGATTATAGAACTCCAGCATGCAACTTAATTATGATTTTAACCAGCACGATTGACTAATCACATTATGTATTACCGCACGCGTGGATCATAGTAAACTAAGATTATCTAAATTGAAAGTACTTAGAAGTTTAAAAAAGTTTATATTTTTTCTTTAAAAAAAAAATACAAGGATTGCACTATGTCAAGGATATGTGGGGAAGCACATTGTTTACATGTCATGAATTGCTCACTACGAATCTTGACTTTTCTATTATCTAACTTGAAATAGAAGTTGTAGAGGGGCTCATTGGACATTAATTGGATTTCTTGTCTCAGAAAAGAAATGGGCCAATGGCTCTCTGCGCTGACCCTATTATGACCATTCCACAAGGTAACCACATCTATGAGAGATGTATGTATCTTATCTCGGGTATCTTGATCCAAGCTGATCCACTCCCCTCACAAAAGTCGCCATCTTCTATATCGAAAGCAAATGCATAGAGTTTATCTAGCGATGAAATACCTATAATTAAAATAAAAATAATGGTAGGTAAATGCGAATAACACAACAATTCATCTAAGCAAGACCTATGCCAATTAAATCAAGGTATTCAAAGTAGTAAAAAAGATTTACCTGAATGTGAGATCAGACTAGTTGACCCTGCATTCAATCGTCTCATAAAAATGTGTTCTTTTGACTTGCCAAGACTCACCCAATAGTTGACTTATCCATTCCTTACATGGACACTTGCATTGATAAGTAATCTTTGTTTTCTTCAAAACATCACATGAACCAAACAAATATGCAAACAATGAGAATGGAATAAACCAACTAAGATGCACATCTTTGGAGCCTGTGGTGGGTTTCATAGCACTATTGATGCCAAATTTTATCTTGGACTTACATGCTCCTAGCAACTCCAAGCTACCAATCAATCATTCACCACTAGATAGTGGTGGCAATGGGACATGCTACAATCTTTGGCTTTCTACTACATACAATGAATTATAAAAAAAGATAATTTGAGTTGCAAGTTGACTTGTAGAGTTATTATCATAGATCAAAGAACCTATGTCTTCATGCCAAACATATATCTTGGTGCTCAAACATTCCACATTTTGCCATTCATGCAAAGTTGATGGATATAGAGCTGTTAGTAAAACAAGATTGAATTAGAACACTACAAAGATTTTTAAAAACAACTCTGATGCAAAAGAATAAACAATGATGAAATTTAAAAACTTACTGTTTTGTTTATAATTTGCAATGTAGTTCTTGTCTTGTACAGAGATTTGTTTGTGTGTATAAACATGTTGGATCAACACTTCTATTATTGTACTTGTTCCATTGAACACTTTTCTAAACTCTAAAATTCTACCTTTCCAATGTTTGCTAGGGTTTGCAACATCCTTACGCCTGACCTTGAAACTCTCTTGAGTACTTGGGTGCATCAAAATCCAATCCAACTTATAGTACTTATCATAAATCCAATTATCGCCACTATCTTTCTTATTGAAGACCTCCATTGCAAGTATGTTACTGATGTTTTTTCTTCGTGAAGACATCTATGATAACCAAATAGAAAAGTTACCCATCATCATATGTATAATTTATAAATGTTCTCTCCAAATGAAATGAAATTTAAATGGAGCAATTTAAAAAAACATTATATATGTAATTCTTTTCACAAAGAAGCCCAAAGATGTTGAACAAGAAGTTGACTTATAACAAGACCATTGTTCCTTCACTGACAAATTCCTAGAGTACAAAAACAAAAGAAATATCAAGTTAAAGCATACATATAAATTACATAAGCTTTGTCCAAATGAGTTGAAACTTAACCATGGAGTAACAGGAAAAAGTGGCAATATACTTGTGGCTCTCTTTGCAAAGAAGTCTAAAGATGTTGAAGAAGTTGAGGTTTTAAAAAATCATTGTTCTTCATCCTCAAAGACTCTGGGAGTGAAAAAACAAAGGAAAACTCGGTACGCATATAACTTGCATACATTTTGTCCAAACAAGATAAAATTTAACCATGGAGCAGCAAAAAAACAAGACAATATACTTGTAGCTTTGTTTACAAAGAAATCGTAAGATGTTGAAGAAGAAGTTGAGTGTTCAAAAGATCATTGTTCTTGACTATAAGAGACTCCTAGAGTACAAAAAAAAAAAAGAAATTACATGTTAGAGAATGCACATAACTTGCAAAAGTTTTGTCCAAATGAGATAAAACTTTACCATAGAATATCCATGGAAGAGAATAATCTACATGTAAAGTTTTGCGAATAAAATCTTAGGGCTTTGGTAGAACAAGCTCTACTCTCATAAAATGTGTGAAACTCACTTTGTGTTTGTGTAAAGGAAATGAAATTTCACAGGGTTGCAGATAGGGCAAGCAACAATGAGGCTATAAGATTTTGTCAAGAAAGAAGAAACAGGGAAAGAGATATGATAAACTTAAGTTTCGCCTAAGAAAGAGGAGGAAAATTAAAAGGGGAGAAATGAAAAGTCAAACATTAAAAAAAAGAAAAAGAAAATTCAAGTCACAAACTTCCAAGAAGTGTCAGCATTGTATTCCCCATATTTTTCTTATTTTATTACTTAGGGAAGATTTGGGCCAAGATATGGCTAGAATATTCATGTTACATGAATCTAGAATCTCAGCTATCTCATTGGTTAGGCCTATATTTCTTTATTCACTCCTTAAGGGGCAAAAAAAGAGAGTCCATATTTCTCCTAATGGTTCGTTTGTGAAGGCAATGAAGGATTGTATGGATACACATATAGACTTGTGACACAAGGATTAGCAGGGGTTCATGAAGCCTTAAAAAATATGCAGACAAGAGTACAAGGGTATGTTTGATGGAAAAAGATAGAATGTTGACTAAGAAGGATAGGGAGAATCAGAGCCTACAACAAGTAATGTCTATCATTGAAGATGCTATGTATTCTACACACATACAAAATACAGAGTTACAGTCTAAAATTACAGAGTTGAAAAAGGAGAATAGAAACATAAAGAGAAAGCTTAAGATTGGGCCTACTTTAAAAACCAAAGAAGCACGTCAACGCATTCAATTAGCTAAACTAATTCACAAATTAATTAAAGGAAGTGGACAATATCATAGATGGATATATGCTCAATCTACTACAATGAGTAATATGCTTCCTCATGCAGAGAACATCACTATTGCTAAGGTTCTTTAAGCAAGGATATGGTCAAAAATGCATTGGAAAATCGTAAATTCAAGGATATTATGGATGGTGTTGCAAGCGAACATCTTATGGATATAAGTAACTTGTTTACTGCTATACATACTTAGGGATTATATGACAAGGTGGGAATGAGTTTTGTGTCATATAATATGCTCTATTAACAATTGGATACAAGTTTTAAGCAAGTCTTCAAAACTAAGTGAGTAGTGTCTATGCCAAAACCATTTCACGTGAAGAAGGCTCGAAAATGACTAAATGAGAGAGTTTTAGAATTGATTGGTGAGTCTACACGTCTAGAATACACACACATACTAAAGTATGGTTCAAAAGAAGTTACATGTGTATTGAATGCATCCAACAACATTGTATTGGATATATGTAGGGTGCATGTGGCTATGGTCAAGTTCTACAATATGTTTATGGATGAATGTTTGTCCTCAAACTTGACGAGAGTGAGATTATCAAGGGATAAAACCTTGAACATATGTAGGGTGCATGTGGCTATGGTCAAGTTCTACAATATGTTTATGGAAGAATGTTTGTCCTCAAACTTGATGAGAGTGAGATTATCAAGGGATAAAGCCTTGAACATGTGAGTATAACACTTATGAATTGGGCATTAGATCCTAACATCAATGAAAACCATCCTTTAAACTTTAATGTGCAATTAGAGAATGAAATATGGTGGCTTGCAAAGGAGGACTATGAAGTACTTGAAGTTTTTTTAAACCTCACTAATATATTCAGTGTTATTCAACATCAAAATAATGGAGCAACTTTACATGTCAAAGGATTTGGGGACTATCAAGTTGAATGGCATCTTGCAGGTACTTTAAAAACAATGAAGTGTATGCTTGGTTTATCGAATGTAGTAAATGCAAATTTCCATGCATATACTGTATGTAAACTAGGAAGAAATGGAAAGATGTAAAGAAACAATGGCTTGCCAATACAGGACAATAAGGTCCCTCAACATGTGATCAGAAAGTCATGAGGAATGGAGTGCTAGTCCTAGTGGATCCAAATTGGTGTCTTGTTTTGGAAATACCATTGACAAGGGTTCACCTTTGCACGTTGCATTGTTTGGTTAGAATAATTGAGAAGCTAGTATATGAATATGTAGGCTTCACATACAAGATGTAACTTGTGTCAGAAGCCGATGCTACATGTAGGATGGTAGAACAAGTCCTCTTTGAAGTTGGATTGCATGGGGGCCAAGTAGAAGTAAAAAAAGATAAGAAAAAATCAGGCAAAGTGGAAATAACCCTTGCAAACTATGCTTTGGTGGACCCAAGGCTAGGAAGTTTGTATCTCCACCTTGAGATAAGGAAGGCAATATACTTGTGAAACAACTAGAGAAGTATGAAGCATGGAAAAGTTACATCTTGTTGTTTCATATTGGAGCAATGGGGGATGAACGAGGATTGCAAATGTAGAAGTGCGGACACACCTAGATAGATTAGCAGCTCTCTTACAAAAGTTGAGATTTAGGAATGGTGATGCTAATACATTTAAAGAGACAGTTGCTAAATCTCACAACTCTATGTTGGAGGCATGGACTTCAAACAACATAACATACTACATGGTCAATATTGTCACCATTACAAAAACATATCATCATTGCGAATTAGCTTGTGTTTCTAATCTCTCTTTCTTATGTAGCATATACTTGAGGCACATGGTCCATACTTTGTAGATCAAAGGAGTTTAGTAGTATGGTCAACTCAAGGAACAAAGCGATCTCACTATAATTCTAATTCCTATGAGAGGCAATTATTCCAATGGTGGTATAGGAGATTAGAGATACAATACGAGGAAAAAAAAAGAAAGTCCAAAACCTCTCAAGAATACAGCAATATATGAAGTGAGGAAAGCAAGATATGAAAACAACACACTTAGACAATGCCATGCAAAATGGTTTTTGGCAACCCAAGAGAGAGATGGTAAGAAATGGAGACCTAGATAAATAGTATAATTTTGATGCATTTAGATTTCAAGAGAGAGCACAAGTATTAAGGATATGACTCATCAATACTTCTATTTTAAACATGAGATGTCTTTAATACTCCTATCTTAAGCTTTAGATAGTTTCTCTATTTGAATTTGGCTAAAAGTGCATTTTGTAAATTGTATTTAGAATTTCAAAGGTTCAAACCATGTTTTTCAAAAATTTGATATAGATTTCTCTATCTTTTAGATCTATTAACTTTAAACCACACTTCTTGGGAGAAGGGATAATGTAACAATGCTTATCTTAAAGAGTGAAGTTTAAGGTTATCTCTATGTGAGTCCTTTATTTGACTTTAGATACAAGGTATTAATGAAAATTTTAAAAAATTAAAGTTAGATTATGAAAATTCGATTTCAAAATCCTAAGACAAATATATGAAAAAAAAGAGGCATGAGAGGGGTGGCAAGTGATAGAGAGAGGGAGGGATGGCGTAGAGAGAGAGAGAGAGAGAGAGAGAGAGAGAGAGAGAGAGAGAGAGAGAGAGAGAGAGAGAGAGAAGTTCATTGGTACTATAATAAGTTTGAAAGTTTATTTATACTAAAGTAATTTTAAATTTCATTTATATTACAATAAGTTTAAAAGTTTTGTATTTATGTCAAGTCTCTTCTTTCATTTTTTCCCACTACTCTTTACTCTATTCTCCACTTTTTTATCCTACGTCATCACACAACCATGGCACGTTTCAAGCTTCCTTTCAAGAAGGCACTTGCAAATGAGCCAGAGCAAGAGCTCAACTCTCTTTGAATCTAGTGAGTGTGCAGTGAGTGATAATGGTCCCTTGGTGGTCGACAACGGTAGCTCTACTACAATCAATAATGGTGGCACTATTGTCGCCAACAATGGTGACCCTAGTGTGGTCAATAATGATGGTCTATCTATCGAGAATGGTGGTTCACCATTGTTCAAAAATGGTGGTCCACATGCTCCAGTTTCTCTAGCTCCCACTATTGCTCCAATTGGTTCTCCAACACATAAGAAGTGAAGATGGAGATTAGGTACAACTGCTCTACATGAGATAAGGAAATTCTAGAAGACTACCAACTTGATTATTCTTAAGGCACCATTCTCTAGGTTGGTGTGAGAAATACTACAAGATATCTAGCTAGGCCATCATTACAACTTCTTTTTAAGGAACTAGGCAAGGAATGTGGGGTGATGGTCAAGCCAAGCCTTGCTTGCTCTCTAAGAGATAGCTAAAAGCTACATGATTGATTTCATGAGTGATGGTCAACTCCTAGCCATTCATGCCCAACGTATTACTATTAAGCCCGTAGATTTGATTCTTGTTTGTATAGGATTCGCAACAATAAGGATGCATTTAATTTTAATGTCAAAAACATCTTTGAGAGGCTACCTTGTAAATGGATCTATGTTTATCTCAGGTTTGGTTATAGATTTTATGGAGCTTAGGTTTTGGTTATCCTTCTAGTATACCTTCAAGTGTTTAATAGCAATGGCCCTTGAAATAGAGCTAAATTTTACCTAGCTCTAGTTGTACTTGGTGTAATGTACTATTTATTGTGTATTTTTATTTTATAATGATATATTTGATATTTAATATTCTATTTTACCCATGATTTGCATTATGTGAAATTTTAAGCTTCCAATTTTGCAAATAGTTTCATTGAGTATAAATTTAATTGTCAAGAAGAGAATTGAAGAGAGAGAAAGAGGAGAGAGATAGTTCAAAAGAGAGAGAAAGAATCAAGGAAGAGAGAAAGAGAGTGATGAGGAGAGAGAAATACTAGAATTGGAGAGAGAAAGATAGGAAAGAGAAAGAAGCCATGGAAGCTATGAGCAAGGTGAGAGGAGAAGGACAGTAATTGTATTAATGTATCAAAAGATGAGAAAAATTACATGTCCTCTCCTTTTATACCAATGTTAGTGTGACGTGGCATAGCATCAATATTATTTGCACTCTAAGTCCTTATTCTTCCCAGCTTCTTACAATCCATCCCGTTTCAAATGTTTTTGCCCTCAAAAACAAACTTAGAAGACTAGAAAAGGATGGATAGAACAGAGTACTACTCTGTTTTTATAGCTTTACAAATGGAAAAATAAATGAAAAATGACCAACATATGGACTAAAATGGAAGAACAAGAGTATGCTTCAGCTATCTACATGATCAGGAATGCTTCAAAAGTATATGGAGCCATAAGATCTTCGATTGATAAACTCAAAATGAAGTAGACAGCTTGTTGTGTAAACAAAGTGTGCTAGACCAAATCTACCATAACTTTTAGTAGAAGTGTCCAAATGAGATGTACCACATGTCCAAATGTAGCTTTTGAAGAGTACTTTGACCTTATGTAGGTGCTGAATTCTGAAAATAAGGCACAATAAAAACAATTCTAAAACAGCATGTTGTCCTGACCCAGTCTGCACCAAAACTAGCTCCATAATCAATCGGCTTCAGCCACTAATGTATCCCTTAAGAAAGGAAACTCATCCAATATAGAATCAAGCCGCCAAGAAGCTTCCTCGGGTGGTAAACCTCTCCATTTGATCAAATATTCTATGATAGAACGAGATCAAAGCTTCTTCTCATATTGACCTATGACAGCCTCTAGGATGTATAGACTAAGACCTTCGTCATCGATATGTGGCAGCTCATCAGTCGTATCAATTGGATCACCATAGAAAGGCTTGAGCTCACTAACATGGAAGACATTATGAATATTTATAGAAGAGGGCAGCTCCAACCTATATGCCAAGTCTCCAATGTGCTTAAGGATCCGATAGGGACCATAAAATCTGTGAGAAAGCTTGTTATTAGATCCATCTTTCAAAGTGGAATACCTAGACTTGGGCACCTTCAATAAGACCAACTCTCGTTCTTGGAACTCTAAAGGACACCTCTTCTAATCAATGTACATATTCATTTGGTCTTGAGCTTTCCTCAAATTCATATTGCATTGCTGAAGAAGGGTTTGAACTCTTCTTTCCCATGAGGATTGATTCTTTCATTAAAGATGACTATGGGCAATGACACTTTATTGCCATAAATAGCCTCAAAGGGTGAAACTCCAATGCTAGCATGAGTAGAGTTGTTGTAGGAAAACTTAGCCAAGTGTAACCAAGAATCCCATGAATTTTGGACATCATAGCAAAAATGGCGAAGATAAGTCTCTAACCATTTATTTACCCTTTCTGTCTGTCCATCAGTTTGTGGATGATAGGCCGTAGATAGAGCCAATTTAGTGTCCATAGATGTGAACACTTCTTGCCAAAAGTTACTCATGAACTTTGAGTCTCTATCATGAACAATCACTTGCGGTAATCCTTGTAGTCTAAAAATCTGCTCCATGAACTGACTGGCCACTTGAGATACATCAAACTAGGTCTTGGTTGGAATGAAATAGGCTACCTTGGTGAGTTTATCCACCACCACATATATACTATTCCATCCCTTCTTAGTAGTAGGCAAGCTAGTAATAAAGTCCATGGTAATATGTATCAATTTGCATGTAGGAATAGGTAATGGCTGCAACAAACCACGTGGCTTATGGGTGCTATCCTTATTCTGCTGACAAGGCATACACTTTATAACAAAGTCCTTGACATCTTTCCACAGCCCTTTCCAATAAAAACTTTTGCTGATCCTATCATAGGTCTTGAAAACTCCAAGATGTCCAACTAAAGGCGAAGAATGTAGTTCCTCCATAATTTTTCGTGTAAAAGAAGAGGTAGAAGGAATGACAATCTTGCCATTTAACCAAATAAGGCCATTTTTAATCTGATAATGCAAGTTTTCTTCCATGAGACCTTGCTGTAATTTCTAAAAAGTATGCCCAAGCTCTTCATCTAAAAGATAAGCCTCATGTAGTTCTTCAATCCAATCACTATGTAGAAACTTTGCAAGCCCCCATACGAGAAAGAGAATCAGCCACTACATTGTCTTTACCCCTTGTATGAGTGATGTCAAAATCATAATTTTGTAGTGTAGTTAATCTACCTACGTTGCTTAGGAGTAAGATTGGACTGAGTAAGGAAATACTTAAGAACCCTGTGATCACTCTAGGCTCTGAATCAACTGCCATACAAATAATGGTGCCATTTCTATTGCATACAAGATAGCCAACATCTCTTGGTCATAAACATTCATGGCCATTTCTTTATCTGTCAGCTTATGACTTTCAAAGACAATCACTCCATGCTCCTGTAATAAAATAGTCTCAATGCCATGACCACTAGCATCACACTGGATGGTAAATTCTTTGGAGAAGTTCGGGCATACTAAGATAGGAGCAGAAGTGAGGAGTCCCTTTAACTAGTTGAAGCTACTATATTCAAGAGCATCCCAAAAGAAAGTCTCCTTCTTCAACCTGTCAGTTAAAGGAGTTGCAATAGCCACATAATGCTTGATGAATCAGCGATAGACCAAGAAATCCTCTAAGAGAAGTAGTAGTATTGGGTGTTGGCCAATCTTTTATACATCGTATCTTCTTGGAATCAGCCTGTATCCCTTTTTCACTAACAATATGTCGCAAGTATTCCACTTTAGTCTGCATGAAAGAACATTTCTTCTCCTTAGCAAAAATCCTATGATGTCTCAATACATCGAAAACCCTCCTCATATGTGCTAAGTGATCCTGTGAAGTCTTACTATAAATCAGAATTTCATCAAAGAACACCAAGAAAATTTGAAAGAGAAAAGGCTGTGAAATCTTATTCATCAGGCATTGGAAGGTAGCCAGAGCATTTGTAAGTCCAAATGGCATCACTAAGAAATGATAGAGCCCACGATCAGTCCTGAAAGAGGTCTTGACTTCATCACCCTCTCGCATGCGGATCTGATAATACTTTGACCTCAAATCAATCTTCGTAAAGAATCAAGCCCCCTTGATCTCATCAAGCAAATCATCAATCCTGGGTATTAGAAACATGTTCTTCACTGTGATCTTATTAAGATCCATATAGTCAATGCACATTCTGAAAGATCCATATTTCTTTTTTACTAACAAAACTGGTGATGCATAGGGTGAAGAGCTTTGTTCAATGAATCCCATCTCAAGAAGCTCCTTGATTTGCTTGGCTACTTCATCCTATTGACATTTGGATAATCTGTAAGGTGGCTTATTGATTGTCTTTGAGTTGGGCTCCAAATCAGTAGGGTGATCTACTGCTCCCTTGAGAGGCAATGAAGTGGGCACCTCAAACAAATCCATATACTCCTCAAGAAAAGCTATCAAGGCTGGATGACTTGCTGAATTATTGGGTTAATCGTCCATCTTTTTATTCCAATGCAAAAAATATATTTGTGAATGCCTCTTGTACTCCCTTTTGAGTTGTTGAATGGTGATAAGCTGAAAATATGATCTACTAGGAATTTCATGTAAATGGATGAGTTGTCCATTGAAGATGAACTCCATATACAGCTATGAGAAGTCCATAGTGATTTTTCCTAATATCATCAACCAATCACAACCGAGTACAATGTCTATAGGCCCCATTTCCAAAGTAATCAGGTTTACTTTTGCTTCAAAATTTTCAGCCAACTATAAAGAGACTTGTGGGCATATTTGTGTACTGATATTTTCTCCACCATTGGCCACTTGAACTCTAATGGGCTACTATAAATCAGTGGGAATACAGTTTAGCTTGTCTATAATGCACTTATTCACAAAACTATGTGTACTGTCAGTATCTATCAAAATGAACACTGTCTTTCCATGAATGTTACCCTTCATACGAAATGTATTAGGGATCTTAGAACCTGTCCAAGCATCCATGGAAATGGAACAACTAGTGACAGCAAGTGGCTCATGACAAGTCCCACCTAGGTCAAAAGAAACACTCCCACCTGGATCAAAAGGAAAAGATTTGGTTGGATCATAAAAATACTCTTCCCCAACTTTTTCCTCAAGATCATCATTTTCAGCATAATTAGGTTCAATTGCATTAGCTTCATCAATCTCATCTTCAAGATCCTCAAAGACTAACATACTCTCAAGGTTGGGTTTAACATTTTTGTATACACACTTTGTGGTCTAATCAGGTGTATACTTTTCTCTACACTTGAAACATAAGCCTTTTTATTTTCTTTCTTTGTAGAGATCCATAGGAATAGACTTAGTATTCATGTTGGTTGAAATGGATTTAGGCTTGTTGTCCCCTTGTTTGAAGTCAACTCTAGGACTGCTTGCTGTCCTGAATTTACTTTGAGGTCTTTAAGCATTGAACGGTGGATAAGTTTTCACTCTTAAGCCCCCATTTGGCACATGATTGCTGCCATAAATGTTTCCAACTTTTCCTTGTTTTAAAATAGTCCTTGGCTTTCCAAAACTAGGTTGAAATGAAGATTCTCTTCTATATTTCCTTCCATAGCGCTCCACAAGCTCAATAGCCTTAAAAAGAGAAGTAGGGTTTTGTGCCATGACATTAGTTGATAAAGGTGACTCTAAACCATACATGTACTTGTGAAGCTTAGCCTCAGCACCGATGCTCTCTACATAGATGGTGAGATTGAGAAATTGGTTAGTGTAATCTCTTACATTTAGGCCTCTTTGCTCCAAACCATACCATCTCTGTGCCTATTTCTCTTTTTCAAGAGGGGAGACAAATACTTCAGCCATAAGTGCCTTGAAAGCTTCCCAATTCTCTACAAGTATGTTTTCTCTTTTTATATACCTCCACCAAGTATGCACAAATCCCTCCAAATGCAAAGAAGCAAAATGAATCTTCATGTCATCAATTTTGGGAAATATGTCAAAGTAAGATTCCATTCGAGAGGTCCACTCCTCTAAATTAGATGGTGAAGAAGATAGACCATTGAACTTGGCTAAAATAATCTTGTCTTTCAGTTCTCTTTCATGGAATGGTTGCTATCCCAAAATAGACTGATCATGAGTGCTAGGCATTGAACCCCCAAATTGAGATGAAAATCTCCCAATAGGTGGCTGAGAACCACTATGTAATCTTCCCGTTGGTAGAGGACCCCGAGGAAGTTGTGTATTCAGCCCAAAAGCTTGAGAGTTGGCTCCATTCAAACTACCCAAATAGTCATCATGCCTTTGTGAAGTCTCACCTACTTTATATTGGCTATTTGGGATGCCTCTTCATCCAATAATTCCATGACCATGATCATTTTAGTTAGGTGGCTGAAATGGAATAGAAGGCTCACTGTTTGAATAAGCTTTCTCCTTCGCTTCTTTAGACCCCATTTGCATTTGCATCCATTGGGAGAATTGAGCCATAATTTGAGCATTGGATTCCACCAACTTATCAATAGAAAACTTTTTTTGAGTCATTGAATCCACTAACTTCTCAATGGAAGACTTTGTTTGATCAGTAGATAAAATCAACTACTCCATTCTTGATAATAGGGCCTCATGATGTTCTCTATGCCTTTGTTCATGTGCACACAAGGTATCATTGAGTACATTGATTTCCCTTTTTTATTGAGGATCTTTAAGGCTCTCTTTGGGTACATTCTCCAACATGGAATCTCTAATTTACTGAGCATAATCATTGTGGACCTTATTTTTTTCTTTATGCCCTACTATAATAGTGTAGTCCTGCAATACCCTCTATTAGAAAAATGGCTATAACTAGGGCTAGGAAACTCTGATTCCAAAAGTTTTTAGTTCAAATCAAAGCTAAGAATGACCTCTTCAAGATGAGATATAGTATGCTATAACAAGTTTAGGATAGAAATTTTTGCAACTCAATCTTTGAGTCTAAATTGTCCAGGCCTGCACCCTATTTTAACCAGTGAATGCCCTGTTTACACCTTGTAATATAAAATACTAACTCAAAATGGCTACCAAAACTTGTAGAAGGCTGAGTAGGCCCTTTGGGTACCCTGTAGTACCTGCACCTGTACTTCAGTGTAATGAAGTTTGTACTTGTATGGACCTGTAAATGCCCTGCATTGTCCTATAAAATCCCTGTTTTACCGTGTTTTCATTCTGAAGATAGTTGAGCCTTTGGAAACTCTTCAATCATTAATTCTCCACTCATTGTACCTTTTTGAGGGATAAAATGGCATGATAGGCTTTCTACACGGGCTCCGAATCACCGAGAGGTGGGCAAAGTTTCCCTCAGGCTGGTTGGTTGCACCCCTTCAGGATCTTCGATAGTGAGGGAGGGTCACCTCTCTTTTGTCCCACTATCTCCTCCGGCATCCATCTTTTTCCTCAGTGGGTATATCAACATGGCAGTAACATTCTATGCTAATCAATCAACATGAAATGCATTTTTCAAATGTTCATTCAGCCCCTTTCATGAGATGCAATTGTAAAGAATCTTGAAAATTTGGATAGGATAAGGATCTTACCAATGCAATTCAGTGACTCATTGATTGCTAGTACTTACTTGTTTACAATATTTCAGCTTGGGTGAAAGAATTCAACCAATCAATGGATTAGAGTGAGAAAACTTGTTAATCAATAGATTCAATCAATTGGACTCAAGTGTTATGCTGGAAATTTCAGATTGAAGCCTCTAATTCACTGATTAGAAATAATATGCTTAGAATAATCATTGCATTACATGAATGGATTGATTCAAGCAAGGGTTGACTGAAATTTGATGGAGATTATTCAATTCTTTAATCTCTCAATCAAGTGGATTAAGCTCAGTAAATGGATTAATGAGAGAGATTAAGAATTGAAGAAGAGTACCTTTGACATGGTTGATGATGACTTGATCAATCCTCATATGCTTGATAAAGCCTCTGGTGGTCCAATTTTGCCAAAATAATCTTCAAGACTTGTGTATTTAATGCTTGAGAATAATCTTGAAGCTTCAAATGCTTGAGATTGAAGCATTAAAGCCGTTTCCCCCAAATTTTAGCTCCATGGAAGCTCTTGAGCTTCAATCTTTGACCAATCGTGCTTAATCCTTGCAATTTGTTGAACAAACCTTACTGAAATGATCCCACGGGCTAAAAAGATGAAGAATCCTCAAGAAATTTGTGAAGAATGAAAGCTTGGACTGAAGCTTTCATGGCTACCCATGGACTGTTCATCTAGGGTTTCAAGAGAGTGAAAGGATGAAGAATATAGCCTCATTTGAGAGTCTACACATTAGAGAGTTGAATGAACCATGCCAAACATCATTGAGAAGCATTAGTGCTGAATATTTTCTAAAGATTGATGAAGAAAAAGGCAGGAAAAATCAGCGCAAAATTCAGGCTATTGTCCTACACACATGGCTATCCATACAATCATGAAATTGGTGCTCTACATGTTGCATTTGATGCCTAGAAGGTCATTATGGATGCCATTGTTGAAGAGAAGCAAGGAGCAGTGAAGGAAGAGAATATCTCTACTAAAAACTCCATGGAATCTTGGCCAAAGCTTGGAGAAAGAGGAAAGGAAGACCTCTTTTGAAAAGTAACCATAGTTTAACCCCACCAAACTAAGCCCGGTTAACTCTCATTTAACCTTGTTACCTCCAAATTGCATAAAACCTTGATGATGACCTGCCACTTTTGCCTTCTTCCACCATATCTAACCTTGAAGTTCTCCAAATGTAGTCTCTTACTAGCTATAGATGGTCTGCAACCCTCCATTAGTCACTATCTTGTCCAGTACTTGTCTGAAATTGATTTTTGATGGAGAAAATATGACTAAAAATAGAAGGAAAATTTGATCAAAGACCAATGCTCTAATACCACTTGTCAAGAAGAGAACTGGAGAGAGAGAAATACTATATAAAGAGAGAGAAAGAGAGTGACAAGGAGAGAGAAAGACTAGAATTGGAGAGAGAAAGACAGGAAAGAGAAACAAGCCATGGAAGTTGTGAGCAAGGTGAGAGGAGAAGGACAATAATTGTATTAATTGTATTAATGTGTCAAAAGATAAGAAAAATTACATGTCCTCTCCTTTTATACCAATGTTAGTGTGACATGGGATAACATCAACATTATTTGCACACTAAGTCCTTATTCTTCCTAGCTTCTTACATTAATGCAAAATTATGCACACATCGGTGAACAATTGTACTTGGGCCGATGCACTATATCTTTATTGTATTTTGTGGTTTTGCAATATTATATCTTATATATGATATTCCATTTTACCCATGATTTGTATTTTGTGAATTCTTAAGTTCCCAATGTCACACATTAAGACACAATTTTGCACACTCGATGATTTTTTCTATTTTCAACGAAGTATAATCTAGTTAATGCATTTTTCAAAAAAGATTCAACAATCAATTTTATAAATCAAAATCTAGTGAAACTTCACCCATATACCAGGCATCATAAGAACTCATGAAAAATTACAAATTTGTCCCATCTGAAGCCTTTGGGACACTTGGCCAAAGGCTCGTGTGTGGGGCCCTAAATTTGGGAAATCAAGGCTCTGTATGTGACCCTTTGACTAGGTGTCCCAAAGGCTGTTGATGGGACCAAAATCTTTTTAGGTGGTTGATATATCCTAGAAGAGTCCATGAGTAAAGTTTCAAGCCAGTCTAATAATTGGTCATATTTTTCCAAAATTTAAATACATTAATTCAAGTTTATAGATTTTTAACATGTTTGGCTCTAAGTTGAAAGTTTCACCTCATTTTACATATTTGAGTTTTGTGTTTCAAGTTCTCACTCCTAGAAGACATGGCACACACCAAGCAAGCAGCCTCAAGATTTCCCCCATAACTCCTGCGTAGAGGCAATCTCTGTTAGATATGATCAATGCCCCACCCTCATTAGGTGCTACCAATGATCCATGGTGCTCAAAGTTGTAAGTCCCCCATTATGAGAAGAAGCCAAATGTGAGCCCGGACATTGGTTGAGTCCTGACTTGTATATCAGATGAGGTCTATTTGACTGGATGGCAAAAAGGTGACTGTTGTGGGTCTAATCTTTGGGTTAGACGGAGTGGTTAAGCTGGTAGCAACTCGAGGCACATTGCATTGAGTTGCGTGGTAAGGGAGTTAAAAGGGGCCCCTATTGTGGGGTCCGGGGGCAGCGCCCCCGGCCCGATGGTAAAGGGAATATTCCCTGGCCGACTAGTGGAGGCTCATATGGTAGGTCGGTCAGCAGGCCGACCTAACGACCTTCGCGGGCTATAAAAGCTAAACCCCTTCGCAGCCATCATTCACTGATCTTTCACCCAGTCAGAGTTGTTGTTCCAGCTAGTCTTAAGCTCTTCACCTATCTTCTGTCTAGATCGCCATCTAAGCTTCACACAGTGGAAGTGCACGGGTGGACAGAGCCATCTTTGTATCAGTTGTTTGGAGTTAAAGAATTTACTGATTCTCCTCTTATCTGTTGTGTACTCTCTATCTCTTTCTCAGATTCTGTTCGCTGCACCGTGTAATATTTTACATGGTATCAGAGCCCAGGGGGCTCTAGAGATCGGAGAGCGTGCAAGAGGCAAAGGCTTCAACAGCAAAGAGAAACGATATCGACTCCGGGAAGCAGTTCTGGTGCATCAGGAAGCGGTGCAGGAGGTGGTGCTGCTGTACTGGCTATTCAAACACTGAGGATTCGTCCACCAACCTTCAGCGAAGGCAAGTTAGATGGTACAAACTACACCTTGTGGAAGTTCAAAATTACAACTATCCTTGATTCTTATGAGCTTCTGGAGACTGTGCTGGGGACTGACGCATAACCACAGCCTACCCCCGACCCATCAAATCCTAGTGTGATGATTCCTCCGAATGCAGATCTTCTACGAGCTTGGAAACGAAGGAATGCAGATGCATTGTGTGCGTTAGTTACAAGTTGTTCTGACAGTGTTTTGACTCTTATTCAGCATACAACCAAAGCGTCAGAGGCTTGGAATGTACTAAGGAGTCAGTACGAAACGTGAAACCAAACAAGGATTCAAAACTTGGAGAATCAACTAGCAGCAGAGAAGTTTGCTGAAGGAGAGACGGTTGAAGCATTCATCACTCGGATTAAGAATCTACGCGACCAGATGGCTGGCGCTGGGATACAAAAGACTAGCGAAGAGCTAGCTCGGAGGTGTCTTCGGATTTGTCCACAAAAGTTTGATGGACTAGTAACTGCCCTTAATACTCAGGTGAGACCTCAAGCTTTGACTTTTGAGGAGTTTTGTGCATTATTAATGGAGGAGGAGTTGAGGCTGAAAGCCCGAGAAGGAAGCAACAATGGAGATGCTGCATTCTCTGCCAATGCAAAAGGCAAAGGTGTTTCCTCCACCAAAAATGATGGTGACAAAAAGAAGAAGGGCGGCAAGAAGAAGTTTCAAGGAGAGTGCTTCTACTGTAAGAAGAAAGGACATGCAATTGCAGATTGTCGTGTCAAGAAGGTAGATGAAAAGAATGGTACCCTTAAAAGTAAAGGGAAAGAGACAGCCAATACGGCTGAAGCAGAGTTGGAATTATTCATGGCGACCATTGAGGAAATGTGCTCCTCGACGCAAAAACAATCTACCACTGACTCTTGGGTGTTGGATAGTGGGGCCTCCCGTCACATGACCAACAAGAAAGGTCTATACAGTTCTATGCAGCCTCTACAAGAATCCATCACTGTGACGGTTGGAAATGATGCTAAATGCCCTGTTGCGGGCACAAGTACTATTTCTTTTGTTGCTGCAAATGGTGAAGTCAAAAAAGCTTTCAAATGTGTTGTATGTTCCCGAAATCAAGAGAAATCTCTTATCAGTTGCTGCCATAACTGATCTTGGTCATGAAGTGAGGTTCAAGAAGACAGGTGTAGAAATTATTGATAGTGCTGGCACAATTGTTGGCAAAGGAGAAAGAAGGAACAACCTGTATGAGCTAAGTGCTCTTACAGCCACCGCTGGAGTGGGCACAAGTAAGCTTTGGCATGAAAGGTTTGGACACATCGGATTTGCAGTATTGAAGGAGATGCAAAAGCAAGGTATGGTTGCTCACCTACCTACAATAACTGAATTGAAGGAACCATGTGAAGCTTGTATGATGGGCAAGCAACAGAGAAAGGCATTTCCACAAGAAAGCAAGAATAGAGCACATGCTCCTCTAGAGTTGGTGCATGCTGACTTGTGTGGTAAGATGCCTACACAGGCCTTGGGGGGATCTTCTTATTTTATGTTGATTGTCGACGACTACAGTAGGAAGATGTGGGTGTACTTCCTTCGTGATAAGGCTCAAGCTTTTGGTAAGTTTAAAGAATGGCTAATACTTGTTGAGAATGAAACAGGGAAAAGTGTGAAGAAATTTAGAACAGATGGTGGTGGTGAGTTCAACTCAAAGGAGTTTGAAGGCTTTTGCAAGAGCAAAGGGATCAAGCGTCAATTGACGACGCCTCACACACCTCAGCAGAATGGTGTTGTGGAACGCAGGAATCGTACCATTGTGGAGATGGCAAGATGCATGCTAAAGGGCAAGGAATTGCCTAACCATTTTTGGGCTGAAGCTGTTAATACTGCAGTCTACATTCTAAATCGGAGCTACACAAAGGCTCTCAAGGGAAAAACACCTCATGAGGCTTACACTGGTAAGAAACCATCTATTTCACATTTCAGAATTTTTGGATGTGAATGTTATGCACATGTTCCAGATGAGAAGAGAAACAAGTTACAACCAAAAAGCAGAAAATGTATCTTCTTGGGTTATAGTGATGAGCAGAAGGCTTACAAGATATATGACCAAGAGGCAAAGAAGATCATCGCGAGTCGTGATGTGGTGTTCAAGGAGGAGCCGCATACAGTGGAGGAGGAGAAAGCAAGTTCTTCCACTTTATCATCAAGCGAAGAAGTAGTCCACTATGAACCTGTCCCGAGAGCTATCCCTATCCTTAAGGAGGAGGAAGCATCATCTTCAGATGATGAGGAAAAAGTTCACCAACCTGACATCACCCCACCGGAAAAGCCATTGCCGCGCTGGGTGAAGCAGCTCTATGACCACAATAATCCTATGCCTGCATCTGTTGAGGAGAAGGCAGACGGACCAAGGAGGTCTCAGAGAATAGAAGAGCAAAGGAGGGCTTCTGCTCACATAGTCAATATGGCCTTGATGGTTGAGATTATGAGAGAAGTAAAGGAGCCAACTGACTTAGAAGAAGCACTTGCAAATCCATCATGGAAGGATGCTATGCATAATGAAGAATGATAGCATAATGAAGAATGACACTTGGGAGCTAGTGGATCGACCAGCAAAGCGGAAGGTTATTGGCACCAAGTGGATCTGGAAGGTAAAGTACAAGGCTGATGGTACCTTAGAAAAGTACAAAGCTAGACTGGTTGCCCAAGGATTTTCACAAGTTGAAGGGTTTGATTTTCAAGAGTCATTTGCCCCAACTGCCAGAATGACCACTATTCGCACGGTACTTGCAGTGGCTGCCCACAAGAAGTGGCCAGTGTACCAAATGGATGTTAAGTCAGCGTTCTTAAATGGTGACCTCAAGGAGGAGGTGTACGTGGCTCAGCCACCAGGGTTTGAGGCCCCCCATTCTGAGAACAAAGTGTGTAAACTGAAGAAGGCATTGTATGGGCTGAAACAAGCCCCCAGAGCATGGTACCAGCGGATAGATAGGTTCTTTTTAAACCTAAACTTCAAAAGATGTGCCTCAGATGCTAACTTGTATGTTTATAGGGATGGTAAAAAGTCTGTAGTGATTGTCCTATATGTGGACGACCTTCTTATTACAGGTGACTATGAAGATATGATCAACCAAACTCGAAAGGCTTTGAGTTCTGAGTTTGAAATGACAGACTTGGGCTTACTGCACTACTGTTTGGGGATTGAAGTCTAGCAAGAGCCAGGAAAGATCTTCATCTCTCAGAAGAAGTATGCATGGGAGATCTTGAAGGCATTTGGCATGACCGAGTGCAAGGAGATAGCTACACCTATGGAGGTGAATGCAAAGTTATCCGTCGAGGATACATCAGCACTAGCAGACATTGGGAGGTATAGGAGGTTGGTCGGCAGTCTGATCTACTTGTGTAACACCAGACCAGATATCAGTTTTGCTATTGGTGTTTTGAGCAGGTTCTCAAACAAACCTCATGAGAGTCATTGGAAGGCTGGGATGCGGGTGCTTAGATACTTGAAGAAAACTCGACTATGGTATCACATACAGTTTCGGAACTTCTCTTGTGGGAAACTGTGACTCAGATTGGGCAGGAGACATTGATTCCAGGAAGTCAGTTTCTGGTTATTGTTTCTCTTTGGGTTCAGGAATTTTCTCTTGGATTAGTAAGAAGCAACCAACAGTGGCATTGTCTTCTACCGAAGCAGAGTACAAGGCAGCTTGTTTTGCTGCATGTGAGGCCGTATGGTTGAGAAGGATTCTATGGCATATGGGAGTGCAGGATGAAGAACCAACTGTGCTGAGATGTGACAATCACAGTTGCATCGCCATTGCCAAAAATCCAGTGTTTCATGCACGCACCAAACATATAGAGATCCAGTATCACTATGTGCGTGATTTGATGGAGGATGGGATAGTGGAATTGGTCTACTGTCCAACAGAGGAGAATGGAGCAGATATCTTCACCAAAGCACTTACGAAGGATGTGCTTCAAGTTCATCTTCAGAGACTCGGCATTGGGCCGAGGAGATAGTTCACCTATGGGTGGACATTGAGGGGGGTTGTTAGATATGATCAATGCCCCACCCTGATTGTCCTATATGTGGACGACCTTCTTATTACAGGTGACTATGAAGATATGATCAACCAAACTCGAAAGGCTTTGAGTTCTGAGTTTGAAATGACAGACTTGGGCTTGCTGCACTACTGTTTGGGGATTGAAGTCTGGCAAGAGCCAGGAAAGATCTTCATCTCTCAGAAGAAGTATGCATGGGAGATCTTGAAGGCATTTGGCATGACCGAGTGCAAGGAGATAGCTACACCTATGGAGGTGAATGCAAAGTTATCCGTCGAGGATACATCAGCACTAGCAGACATTGGGAGGTATAGGAGGTTGGTCGGCAGTCTGATCTACTTGTGTAACACCAGACCAGATATCAGTTTTGCTATTGGTGTTTTGAGCAGGTTCTCAAACAAACCTCATGAGAGTCATTGGAAGGCTGGGATGCGGGTGCTCAGATACTTGAAGAAAACTCTTGACTATGGTATCACATACAGTTTCGGAACTTCTCTTGTGGGAAACTGTGACTCAGATTGGGCAGGAGACATTGATTCCAGGAAGTCAGTTTTTGGTTTATTGTTTCTCTTTGGGTTCAGGAAATTTCTCTTGGATTAGCAAGAAGCAACCAACAGTGGCATTGTCTTCTATCGAAGCAGAGTACAAGGCAGCTTGTTTTACTGCATGTGAGGCCGTATGGTTGAGAAGGATTCTATGGCATATGGGAGTGCAGGATGAAGAACCAACTGTGCTGAGATGTGACAATCACAGTTGCATCGCCATTTCCAAAAATCCAGTGTTTCATGCACGCACCAAACATATAGAGATCCAGTATCACTATGTGCGTGATTTGATGGAGGATGGGATAGTGGAATTGGTCTACTGTCCAACAGAGGAGAATGGAGCAGATATCTTCACCAAAGCACTTACGAAGGATCTGCTTCAAGTTCATCTTCAGAGACTCGGCATTGGGCCAAGGAGATAGTTCACCTATGGGTGGACATTGAGGGGGGGTGTTAGATATGATCAATGCCCCACCCTCATTAGGTGCTACCAATGATCCATCGTGCTCAAAGTTGTAAGGCCCCCATTATGAGGAGAAGCCAAATGTGAGCCCGGACATTGGTTGAGTCCTGACTTGTATATCAGATGAGGTCTATTTGACCGGATGGCAAAAAGGTGACTGTTGTGGGTCTAATCTTTGGGTTAGACGGAGTGGTTAAGCTGGTAGCAACTCGAGGCACATTGCATTGAGTTGCGTGGTAAGGGAGTTAAAAGGGGCCCCTATTGTGGGGTCCGGGGGCCGCGGAAGCGGCCCTTGGCTGGGGGGTCCCAGGGGGGCCAGCGGCCCCCCTGGCGGGGGTCTGGGGGCAGCGCCCCCAGCCCGATGGTAAAGGGAATATTCCCTGGAATATTCCCTGGCCGACTAGTGGAGGCTCATATGGTAGGTCGGGTCAGCAGGCCGACCTAACGACCTTCGCGGGCTATAAAAGCTAAACCCCTTCGCAGCCATCATTCACTGATCTTTCACCCAATCAGAGTTGTTGTTCCAGTTGTTCTTAAGCTCTTCACCTATCTTCTATCTAGATCGCCATCTAAGCTTCAGACAGTGGAAGCGCACGGGTGGACAGAGCCATCTTTGTATCAGTTGTTTGGAGTTAAAGAATTTACTGATTCTCCTCTTATATGTTGTGTACTCTCTATCTCTTTCTCAGATTCTGTTCGCTATGCCGTGTAATATTTTACAATCTCCCCCTACTCCACCACCAGCACCACCATTCCACTATTGCAAGCATCCCCATGGAAGCTAAGCATAGTGGCCCTCCAAGAGATCCACTATTATTCAGAAGACCATGCACCTCTTGATATCAAAGGCTGCATTTCTAAAGGTGGTGTGAGAGACAATGCAGAACATACTGATTAGAAACAACAAGAGATACTTTCTTGGTAGTTCAAGTGAGGATCAACCTAATCAATGGACGGAAAGCCCACCTTGCACTATAGGAAGCTGTTGAAGTCTTCCTCATTGACTTGTTCAGAGACTTGGTCTACGCAACACTGCATGCAAGGAGGGTCACTATCACTGATAGGGATATACAAATATTGAGGTTCTTTCAGCGATGAAGGGATATTCTTGGTGAAGAGAAGCAATAATAAGGGTCTACTAGTGAAATATCTATGGAATCTAGCTTCTGAAGTGATTCTGTAAAATCCTACTTGTATTGGATCCTCTATAAATTTTTATGAATATGAATACAATTTTTTTTTCATCTTATTTTTATTTAGTCACTCGTTATTTATTTTGTTTACTTATTTAAGTTATCCTTACATGCCTTTGGATAAATAAATATTGTGCATGAATTTGATAAAGTGCTATGTATTAAATTTAAATAATGAATCATGTTGCATATAAATCCAACAAATAAGCATACATTCAAATAAAAATCAAACAAATGACATATATCACAAACTACATTGCATGCAAATCCAATAACATTGGTTTTCATTAATATAAGAGAAGATTACAAACTGTGTTACATTCCAAAAGAGACATAATCAATTAGGTAGTAAGTACATCTAATCTATCCTAGGCTTCTTGGAGGAGCTAGGCTCCCCATGGTTAGAGCTACTCTTTATCATAGGCAACAATACATTTTGCCCCAAAAGTTCCTACCTAATGATAGTGGGATCTTCAACTTTGACAACCATACTGTGGGCCACCATGGAGAAATGTGAGCCATACCTAGTACTTGTGAACAAGTAGAGCATCTTTGAATGTTGAAGAAACACTACTTTCTCCAAGTTGGAGTTGGTCGGGATGGTCTTGAAGGGTATCCTTCATCAGTGTCCTTAGCTTTAGGAAGTTCTCAATGAAATCAAGAGAACATGTCTTATGAAATACTACTATGTCGTTGACAAGATGGCCAATGTACTCTTTCAATGCCGAGGGTCTTGCATCCTTCCTTGCCCACCCAACAGATTGCCCACCTTGCCTAAACGAAAACTCATCTATATAGATAATGTCTTACATCACACAAGTTCGATATTAGACTAAATATACATTGAGAGTGCTAAATATATATACTTCCGTTTTGTGTGCAACCTCACCCATAGGGCCTCCAAGGCATGTGTAGCCCTCGCTACCATAGGCTCGCATCAAGGGTGTGCATTTATTTACCACTATAATGGAGCATCCAGGTCTTCTCTTGCAATCATGCCATCCTCATCTCTCTCATAGGAAGGCACCATATAGTTGGGTCGAGGACTAAGAAGTATTTCCTACAAGCACTCAAAGTCCTCGTCAGAGATATCATACTCTGACACTACATTCTCAAATTTTGTAGCTCTAGTTGAGAGGATGCATCAATGTCTTCCTCACTGGTCCTATTGTACATCAGTGCAAGAAACATAGATGGCCCACATGGAGTTGTTGCCCCATATGGTGATGTGGACTTGGGATGAGGTGGGTATAGCTTTAGTATGGATTTGTTGCCCCACATGCACTAGATCTTGGTTTATCCTTTGCATGGCTCGATCCAGCACGTAGAGTATACAAAAATTTTATAGGAATCTACCTAAGAGCAAAGTTTGGAATGGAGCAAGTGAGAGGGTTCGTTGCATCACAAAGTAATACCACTATCCTAGAGCTAGGATCTACCATGGAAAGTGAGCTCTCTAGATTCAAGGTTATGCAAAACCTTGGGTAAATTTGGTATTCTATAGGTGTGTAGTGTGTGGAGCTAATCCATGCAGTGAAGGTAGGGGTAGTAGCCATGGCATAAAGAGAGAGAATAAAGGAGAGTACAAGTATAGAGAAATAGAGAATGAAAGTGAAAATGAGTTTGGAGATCTAACTTCTATGTATCAATGATTTTAGATAAATATTCTTATAAAATCTTTAACCTTAAAGTTTCAAATTAAAACCCTAACCATAGATACTTTATTTCAATAATTTAAAGCCACCATCAGTTTCAAATTAAAACCCTAACCATAGATACTTTATTTCAATAATTTAAAGCCACCATCAGTTTCAAATTAAAACCCTAACCATAGATACTTTATTTCAATAATTTAAAGCCATCATCAAACTTACTTAAATAGATAAACACTTCATTATATCCTCAAATATGTTTGGATCGCTAAGTATGTTCAAGTATAACTAGAGAAAATATTGGAAATTTTTAAGAAAAATATCTAAAAGACCTTGAAAATCCCTTTAGATCAGAATCTTAAGAGGGCCTTGATTTACTCACTTTATTTTATATGTTCAACTTACTTTTCCTAGCAGAAATGTCAATGAGCTCATTAACAAAACTTTACCAAAAGTTTGACTCTTTGAGATGGCAGACGTATCACATCAAGGAATCATATATAAGAAATCTAAAACTTGTTGTGTGACACATAATTTTTCCATACACCAACCATATAACAAATTCCTTATCAACACATGAACTCAAGCAACATGGTTACAAATTATGGTTGTCACTCAATAGACCAGTATAGGTTTGTTGAATAGTGAACTAAAACAAAAGCATTGACTCCATTTGATAATAGCTAGAAATCTAAATGCTTCCAAAACTTATTTTCATTCCTTCCACAACAATAAAGCGAGTGCTAAAAAAATGAGTAGAGGAGATGAGTTGTAATATGCTTAGATCATAGCTTTAAAAAAGTTTGTATTTGCTCTTTATAAGAATTTTTACAAGGATTCCACTGTCTCAAGGATATGTGGAGAAGCACAATGATTATATGTCAGGGATTGTTTACTATGAGTTGTCCTAACTTTTCTATTCTCTAACTTAAAATAGAAGTTGCACAAGGGCTCATTAGTTATATTTAATTTATGAGAGTTGTATATGTCTCATCTTGGGTATCTTGCTCCAGCTGCTCCACTCCCCTCACAAAAGTCGCCATCTTCTATATCGAAAGGGAATGCATAGAGTTTGTATAGTGATGAAATACTTGTAATTAAACAAAAAATATGGTAAGTAAAAGTAAATAATATAATGAATGAAGCTAAGAGGAGAGAGGAGAAGAGGTGAAAAGAGAGAAAGAGAGCAATAAGAAGAGGAAAGAAGACTAGAAGAGGAGAGAGAAAGACAAAAAAGAGGAGAGAAGGAGGGAGGAACCCATGAAAGCTGGAGATGAAGGTGAAGAGTATGTTCTTGATAATAACTTGTTGCCCTAATTTGGGAATCTTACACCTTATATACCCCGGTCAGTGTGACTAGGTGTCTAACCTCTAGTCGATGTGTATTTGCTTGTTACAATCCATCCTCACCCTAAAGGTTTTTTCCCTAAAAAACAAGGAGAAGTAGAGGGGAGTGATGGGTGGGCTAAGGGAGGGTTGTAGAGTACTACTCTGAGCCCTTTTACAATGAAAATTGGGTGGGTAAAGACTAGGGACAACATGCTGTCTAGGATCAACGTGTTGAAGTAAACAGGTCATAACTTTTGATAGGTTGCTCCAAATAGGGCATACCACATGTCAAAACAGAGCTTATGACGAGTACTTTTATCCTATGTAGGAGACACATGCTTGAGATTTGGATAAGTACAAAACTGTTCTAACATAGTGTGCAATCTACAGGTAGAGGGTGGTCAAATGGGGCATGACTGGCTAGTCTTTAGGCCTTGGGGCCTCTTGGAGGTAGGGAAATTCATTGACAATGGTTGTCGGGCACCAAGAGGATTCTTCTAGGGGTAGGCCTTTCCATTTGATTTGGTATTATTTAATGGACCGAGATCGTAAGTGCTTATCTCGCTGCCTAATGATTGCCTCATGGATATACTGAGTGATGCCTTCTTCATCTATGGGGGGAAGTTCTTCCACATAATCCACTGAGGAGCCCATGAAGGGTTTTAGCTTGCTCACATGAAACACATTGTGGATTTTGGTGGTAGGGGGAAGTTCTTAGTGGTAGGCCAACTCACCAACTCTCTTTAGAATCCGGTATGGGCCATAGAAGCGGTGGGTGAGCTTGTTACTGCTACCCTCTTTGAGAGTCAGGTAGCGGGATTTAGGCACTTTCAAAAGGACCAATTCTCCTTCCTAGAATTCCAAATGCCTCCTTTTCTCATCAGAATAGAGTTTCATGTGTGTTTGGGCTTTTTGAAGGTTCACTTTACATTGCTGAAGTAAGGCTTGCATGCAATCCAACTCAATCTGACTTTGAGGGTTGATCTTATCATTAAATAAGACTGTGGGGAGGGGAACCTTATACCCATATAAGGCCTCAAAAGGAGAAACTCCAATGCTAGAGTGTGTGGAGTTATTATATGCAAACTTAGCCAAGTGGAGCCACGTATCCCAACTATTTTGTACATCATGGCAAAAGTGCCACAAATATGTCTCAATCCATTTGTTCACTCTTTCAATCTGGCCATCAGTCCGAGGTTGGTATGTAGTGGATGGAGCAAGCTTGGTCCCCATGGAGGTGAAAACTATTTGCCAGAAGTTACTTATAAACTTTGCATCCCAATCATGTACTATGACTTGTGGTAAGCCGTGCAACTTGAAGACATTTTCCATAAACTCAGTGGTCACCTGAGAGGCAGTGTATTGGGTCTTAGTGGGGATAAAGTGGGCAGCTTTGGTGAGATGATCAACTACCACATAGATATTTTTCCACCCTTTCTTGGTCGTAGGAAGGCCACTGATAAATTCCATTGTAATGTGAGTCTGTTTCCCTTTAGGGATAGGGAGAGGATGCAAGAGGCCAGCGAGCTTGAGAGTACTATCCTTGTTCTGTTGGCATGGAACACATTTGGTTACAAAGTCCTTGACATCCCTCCATAAGCCTTTCCAATGAAAGCTCTTGGCAATCTTGTTATATGTTTTGAAAATACCCAAGTGACTAGTAGTGGGGAAAGAATAAATCTCTTCCCTGATCTTCTGCGTGAATGGGGAAGTGTGTGGGATAACAATCTTCCCATGGGACCAAATAGGGCCATGCTTGAGCTGATATTGGGAGTTTTCAGCCATGACCCCATGCTAATGCTAGTGAAGGGGGACGGCTATCCACTCATTCTTGGGAAACCATAGCTAATGGGAATGAAAGCCAGAGAAGATTGGGAGACAAGGGCTTTAGAGCTAAGGCCATAGAAGGGGCTGCAAAAAAAATGGAAGAGCACTATCTACAACATGAAGGAGGGCTAACAGGAGGATCTTGTGTTAAAGACCACCGTTGATGAATGGAGTTCCAGTGAGGATTATTCATCTATGATAGAGGGCGGGTCTTCTAATGAGGAGGAAGAAAGCTCTCTAGAAGTGATGGGGATTATGTTGAAAGGGCCTTCTACTAGTGAAATTCCGCAATAGCTTCCAAGGGTCGAGAAGGAGGGGTTAGAAAAAATGTTGGCTAAGGATCTATCAGTTGAGGAGAAGGTGATAAAACACTTTGCACTTTTTATTTCTGATTATGAACACATCACAAGTGTAACGGCAGTACAACATCACATTAATCTAAAAGATGGAGCAAGGCTAGTGGTGCAGCGGCTACGAAGGTTGGGAGTAGTTCAAAAAAATGCTCTACTCATCACTGAGGTGCAATGACTTTTGAAGGTAGGCTTCATCTATCTAGTAGGAAAATCAGAGTGGGTTTCACCTGTAGTCATGACACCCAATAAGAACTGCAAATGGCAGATTTGTGTGGACTACAAGCTGCTAAATGTTGCAACAAAGAGAGATCACTTCCCTCTTCCCTATGAGATACTCAACGAGGTGGCCGAGCATGAGAGATACATTGTTTGTGATGGGTATTCATGTTATTTCCAGATCCAAATAGCTGAGGAGGATCAATAGAAGACCACCTTCATCATGCCTTGGGGGTGTTTTGCTTACAAAGTAATGCCATTTGGATTAACAAATGCCCCAGCTACCTTCCAGCTATTCATGAATTATGTTCTTCCATCCATATTTTGATAAGTCCATCATGGTCTTTATTGATGATTTTTGTATTTCAATAGTTTTAAGGCTCTACATCTAGGGAAGATGGATGAAGGTTTCAACCGCCTCGCACAAATGGGGGGGCAGCTAAACCATGAGAAGTGTTGTATCGATGAAAGTAGTGTAACTTTGTTAGGGCATGTCGTAAGGGAGAGGGGCATTGAAGTTGATCCAAATAAAATTAAGGCCATATTGGTGGTGTCGTCACCATCTTCTGTGAAGAAACTAACCTCTTTCATTTAGAAGGTATGATATATGGGGCGGTTCATTCATCTCCTCTCCCAATTAGTGTTTCCACTACAACAGTTAATCCACTTTGAGGAGCTCCTGTGGAGTGATGAAAGAAAAATGTGCTTTTACAAGGTGAAGAAGGCTCTTAGCACCCTTTCCATAATTTTACATCCTTGATGGGATCAAGAGTTTTTTGTCAACCCGAGTTTTGGGGAATATGCTCTAGGGGTAGCACTAATACAAAACAATGCTAAAATTGGTCTGATGAGGCCGGTTTACTTTTCTAGCAGAGTAATGGCAGCATCACAACGAGAGTACAAGATGGTGGAGGTGATGGTTTTTCCTCTAATGTTTGCTATAAGAAATTTTCGTCCTTATCTTCTCCCTAGGCCATTCACAGTGATCATGACAGAAGAGCATTTTCCCTATGCCTTACAACACATGGATGTTTTAGCCAGAATCGCTAAGTGGGTGATACAACTCCAAGAGTTTGACTACACCTTCAAGGTGGAGAACTCTACTTGGGCCTGCGTAGCTGATTTGTTGACTCATAGATGTGATCAAAAGAAGGAAAAAGAGAAGGGAAAGGTAAAAGAGGAGACAGCTCCTCTTGAGGACCCTTCATGGGTGGAGAATGCCCATGACCTCTACTTTGATGGGGCCTACAAGCATATTAAAGACAGAGTGACAATAAGAATAGTGGTGTTCAATCTCGAAGGTGACAAACTTGATGGAGAAGGTATCAACTTGGAGGATGTCCATTCTAACAATGAGGCAGAATATCAAGCCTTGCTTTTAGGTTTGAGGTGGTGTCTCTCACATGGTATCACTCGACTTAATGTTTTTGGGGATTCTATGCTAATTGTTAAGCAAATGAAAGGAATCTGGGCTTCTAAAAATGATAACTTAGTTGTGAAAATGAGAGAAGCTAAAAATCTCATGAGGAAGCTACAGAAAGCCCAAATCTATTTTGTGCCAAGGCACATAAATGACGACGCAGATGCTCTAGTAGCTAAAAATTTGAAAGAGGTAATGGTGGGCATCATTGTAGCAAAACTCCTCTTGTTTGAGGGTAAGTTTCAACTACAAGATGTGATTTATTTTCTTGAGCATGGTGAGGCGTCTACACATATGAATAAGAGTGAGAAAAGATGGTCGGCTACTAAGGCCGTTAAATATCGCTTGATAAATGATGTGTTGTATTGCAAAGGAAAGGATGCAGTGCTTAGAAGGGTGCCAACAGCAAAGGAGATTATGGATGTGATTAAGAGCTGCCATGAGGGGGTTTGTGGCAGACATTTCGCTCAAGAAATAACCAGAAAAAAGATTCTCCAAGCCGGTTTTGTGTGGTCTAGTCTTCATCGAAATGTGCAACATTGGTGTTGCACTTGTGATTCTTGCCAAAAGGCCGGACCAAGGAAGCTAGTGCATGAGGAACAAAATCCCATAACTACATATGGCCCATTCGAGAAATGGGGGATTGATGCAATAGGGCCACTCCCACGAACTCAGTCTGGCAAGGAATACTTCATAATGGGTGTGGACTATATGACAAGGTGGGCTGAGGCTTCAGCTAGTAGGATCACAGCCCAAGAAGTGGGAAAATTTATGTTTGAAAAAATTTGTTGTAGGTTTGGCACACCTTCAGAAATTATCTCTGATTAGGGTCTTGGTTTTAGGGCTAATCTAGTGGGGGAGCTAATGGAAAGACTAAAAATCAAGCACAAGCATTCTACTCCCTACTCCTCACAATGTAATGGTTTGGTCGAAAAGGTGAATGGGCTGATTTGTAAGATAATTACCAAGCAAGTACACATGCACCCCAAGCACTAGGATAAAAAATTGAGTGCAGCTCTTTGGGCCTACAGGACTTCATTCAGAACCTCACTTGGCTATACTCCATTTCACCTTATTTATGGATAAGAGGCTTTGCTTCCTATAGAAGTAGAACTGGCCAGCTTACGTGTTTTAGTAGCCAGTCAAGAGAAGAATCAAGATAAGAAAGAGGAAAGGATCTTGGATCTAGAGAGGCTGGAGTTAGACAGAGAAGTAGCAGTCCAACACCAACACTACTCTATGCAGGCTTAAGAGAGGAGGAAGACATTTAATAATAAGTTGGCTAGCAAGGACATAAGGGAAGGATCACTTGTGCTACACTATGATAATCGCTTTGATAACAGAAAGGATGCTAAACTTGTGTTTAAGTGGGAAGGGCCATTCATGGTCATAAGGAGATATCCAAATAGAAGCTATAAGCTAGGTGAAATGGATGGGAGGGTTCACAAGACAAGGGTAAATGGATGGCAACTCAAGCCTTATTTTCAAAGAATTAGGGACACTTTAGAGAAGTCATTCGACAAAGAGCCACAAATGAGGGGGTGCAATCCTCCCTGCTCTATTGGACCATCATTAGTAAGCTAGAGGCATGAATGCCTCTAGCCTAAGGGGATGGCTAATGATCTAGGTTTTTTACAAACCAGATTTCTACCACAAAATTTGGCCAAAACCCCTATCAAGAGCCTTACCCATAGCTTAAACCCTACATCTTATCACTTTGGGTTTACTCTTCAAGTACTAGGTATGCTACATTATGATAACTCTAGCAACTGGGGAAACAAGTTCTTAGGAGGGATGTTAATGTAAAGGGTAAAAGGGATGTGCTATCTTAGTGAAGGTGGGAATGGATTACACTTAGGGGTTGAGTGAGTACATACATTTTTTGAAAGGACTAGCCTCCAACTACACTTGGGCTCCACTTGCATCACCAGGATTTAAGATCTATCATCATCATTAGAGGACACCTCACCCTTGTACACAAGTCAATGTTCACATCATGGTGTCATTTGGATCTTACACAAAAGCTTACAAGCATAGACCCCCTCTGTCACATGCTTATATGTATATAAGGAATTAAAGTCAATGCGGATTTTGGAAGTATTTTTTAATAATTTTAATAAATCCCAAGAAAAATTAAATTTCAAGAAAATTTACATGCTGCCTAATTGGTTTCGATCTGGTCTACAAAGTTACAAAAGAAACTTTTTTCAGATTCTTCACCGATTTGAAGCTACGACAAAGGTGCAGACTACTGGCTGCAATCAATTGTCTTCTCTCCTTCACCCTTATCACATCAGCTTTCCATTTTATCCTTCTTGTAAATATATTATAATAATGTGCTTTGGGAACCCACCTCTTGTAATCTAGCTCCCTTTCTCTAGCTTGTCTACCACCACCCTTGGCTTCTTACATGATGACCAAGGTGGGGACTTGTCCCATCCACTATTCTCCATATTATCAAAGATGCCATCCATCATCTAGGATTATGTTAATCAAGAAGATTAGCTCAATCTAGTTCCTCATGGAGACTATATAAGATGCCCATGGAGATGTAAAAAAACACAATCACAAGCACATTAGAGCACTCTAGATCACCAAGCCCAAAGGGGAGCCACTAAGAGCACATTATGCAGCACCCTCATGCTAGTCCATCTCTTTGAGGTAAGGTATGAGTGAGTTTCTATTTTTATATAGCATTCCACGAATACATAATGGCAAGCTTCCTCTACCTCTTCTCCTATTGTCTTCCTCTCTTCTCATCTCTCTCCCTCTCTCTCATATTTTAATATGATGTCTAGATCATATGGTGTCCAGATCATATGTACTCTCTTCTAATTTTTCCTCTACATTCATACTTAAACTTATTAAGTAAGACTTTCCATATTCTCTATTGGTGGGGAATCCTTATTTTCTCATATTATATATATGTTCATGGGAAAAATTAGGAGCCATCACCTCTCTTAACCTTCCATCATCTTCATTTCCCTTAAGATGGGCTACAAATTCTCTCTTGTGAAGTTGTATTCCTTCCATTCACTTAGGAAAGGGATGTCCTAGCCCATCCTCCCTTTGACTAGGTGGTGCCCTTCTTTAGCTCTCTTAGTAAGGATTGGAGGGTGGGTGGGTAAGAGACAACCCACTCATCTTGTCAGTTCTCAACGTATAGTGAGGTTACATTGGTCAAGAGTATACCATCGTCTTGCCAACCGCTCTTTTTCCATAGGAGACAAAAAAACTTGGACCATATGCATTTTAAAATCCTCCCACTCAATGAACTTATGATTCTCTTAATTGATATAGTACCACCATGTCTGGAAAAATCCTTCCAAGTGGAGAGAAGCAAAAAGGATTTTCTGATCATCAATGTGAGGGTAGATATTGAAGTAGGACTCTAACTTGGACGTCCATTCCTCTAAGTTAGATGTTGAGGGAGATTTTCCATTATACTTTGTGAGGATGATCTTGTCATGCAATTCATTAGGCCATATTGCCCATGAATCCCTTGCTGCCCACGCATCCCGTGGTGGCCATACTTGCCTTGCTGTCCATACATCCCATGCGATGCATTTATCCCATGTTGTCCATTATAGCTAGGTTGTCCATGATTGCTAAGATAGCCATTGGTACCATATTTTCCATGATGGGGTTGATTCATATAGGGTGCATGGGGACTTCTAGGGAGAGTGGGGGAATTTCAACCAAGGGTGGGGGAGGGCCTCAATGGAATATTGGCTACATGGTTGATAGGGAAATTCAATAGGGGCTCATCCTGTGTATGAGAGGGTTCACCAATCTCATAGGTAGAGGAGGGAATTCCCTTAGTACCAAGTATACCCTGTGGACCATGCAATGGCTCCTGATGTGGAGGATGTCTAGACTCATGCCTGGAGTCATTGACCTTCTCCTGGGCTGACACGATAGCTAATTGAGCAACAAGAGTAGTGAGTTGCTCCAAGATCTATTGATTCTTTGAGTTTGAGAGGGCCATGTGCTCAATGGCTTCATCAAACTTGGACATAATTTTGGCGGTGATTGGTGGCCATGTCATTATGCCTTCCATGTGACGAAGCTCATGCTGACATAGGGTGTGATTGAGCAAGGTATATGGGTCCGTTTTAGGCATTTCCTCCTGTACATCACCATAGTAATCTTGTGCCGAGCTCAGCTACTCATTCATTGAGGGAAAGTCTTTAATCTCCCTCTTGAGGTCCTCTTGGGCCTTGCTTTTTCCCTTCTTGCCAGCCATCTAGATGCAGTCCATAGGACCTAGTGTCAGTAAATGGGGCATAACTTTTTATAGGAAATTCTGATTGATGATATTTTTGGTTCAAGTCGGAGGAGACAAATTCCTCTTTGAGATGAGCTATTAACCTTTGCAACAATAATATGATTAGAATTTTGTGTAATGAAATTATTGTGCATGCAGTCTACACCCTGTCCACAGTGACCCTATAGCACAAAAATGGGCATAACTTCCAACCATAGCTCCAATTGGGGAGTTTTTGATTCAAACTGGAGGGGACAAGGTTCTCTTCAAGGTGAGCTATATGTTTCACTTCCAAATTGAAAACAAAAATTTCTACAATAGGATCTTCTTGATTGTCTTGTAGGACTATGACCAAAAACATTGCCTAGATCTTATTATAAGAGCCTTATATAGATGGAGCATAGTTAGAGAGACCTGATCAGCAACATAAATAGCATCCTGAGCATACTGAGCATTATCCCAAGCATCATTGCATACCCATCTTCTCTGGCATCAATGCATAAGTAAATTCATTGCCATACATCTCTTCTAACTGCATGCACTTCAAGTGTCATATATGGGTGCCATTAGCATTGAGGAGGTGTCCAAGGATAATCATTGCATCAGGGAAAGTGGAGATCATGGGGAGAAATACCTACACCTACATTCAAGTATCGAGCTCCAGATCACCTGGAGGTAGGCAAAGTTCCGGGCCGAGTTGTGCACCCCTTCAGGGTCTTAAGTGGCAAGCGAAGGTCACCTCTCTTTTGTCTTACCATCTCACCTGGCATCTATCTTTTTTCTCAATCGGAGTATACATGGAAAACGTTTTTATTAAGCAATCAACATGAGATGCATTAGAAAGGAGATAGTGGGCCTTTTCATGAGATGTGAGGAATGAACAAGGGTTGGGATAAGGGTTACGTTGGTAGTCCAATGACTCACTGGCTGCTACTTACCCAATTTACAATGGCTATTGTTCACTTTGAGGCTTATCCAAAGTCACAATACAAAATAGGGGTTAATGTTAGCCGATACAATGAATTTTCAGGATTAGATATGATGCATGCATGAAAAGGGGATTGAGCTACTAAGCCTATGCAATCTTGAATCTCTCCAACAAGGGATTAAGCTTAGCAAGTGGATAAATTTGAGAGCTTAAGATCAAATTGACATACATCTTCAATGCTTGGGGAGACCGTTAAAGCATAGCTCATTATGATGCCCGTTTGCTCCGCAATAAAGCCCGATTGGTTGGGGCATTCCCATGGAAGAAGACTCAACATTTGAATGCTCGCAATGATGATGATGGCTCATGTGTTGAGCTTCAAAGAAGGAAAGCTTCAAGTGAAACTTTCATGGCTGCCCCACAAATCTTCCATGCATGATGAGCTCCATGTCTTCAATCCGGTAGGGAAAGGGCAAAAGGGGTTGAAAGATCTCCTGAGGGTTGAGCTCTAGAGGTTGTGGGCTAGATCAAGAGCTTGGACTGAGCAATAATGGCTGTCCACAGGTAATGTATAGCAGGGGATCAATCAAGGTTCAATGTTGGAGGGGAAGGGGGTCAAGGTTGCCTAAGGAAGGGGGTTTGCATGCTAAGGCTCCACTCAAGGTAGGAGTAGGATTGAGGGCTGGGGGAGTAGGCAACTCAGTGCAAAATGCACTACATTTTGTGGGATGCTACCTATTTTCCCACTTGGGTTGATATTGGTCACCAAGGTATTTTCCAAGCATGGAATAGGAAGAAGGGATTTGGGGGCAGTCCACCATGGAAGCTTGAGGGAAAAGCTTGGTGGGGAAGAGAGAGAAGTCTAGAACAAAAAGTAACTGTGGTTTTCCCCTCCTCTAAACTGCTGAACCTCCAACTTGTCATGGAACCCCTAAAATTTGTATGAAAAGAAGTGATGACCTAGTATTTTAATGGTTTTACCTATAGATATGTCTGATTCTCCAACCATAGCTCCTACTTGCTCCAAAAAATTGAAGATAACTGTAGTCCTTCTTGTTGTACTTGTACTTGTAAGCTGAGTAACTAGGGTTTTTGGGATTTGAAAATGAAGAAAGGGGAAATGAGAAAAGGACCAAAGCTTGAAGCTCTAATACCACTTGTAATGAATGAAGTTGAGAGGAGAGAGGAGAAGAGCTGAAGAGACAGAAAGAGAGCAAGAAGAAGAGGAAAGAAGATTGGAAGAGGAGAGAGAAAGACAGAAAAGAGAAGAGGAGGGAGGAAACCATGAAGCTGGAGATGAAGGTAAAGAGTATGTTCTTGATAATAACTTATTGCCCTAATCTGGGACTCTTACACCTTATATAACCCAGTCAATGTGACTGGGTGTCTAACCCCTAATCAATGTGTATCCTGCTTGTTACAACTAACACAACATTTCATCTAAGCAATACCTATATTAATTAAATCAAGGCATATAAATCAGTAAAAAGTATTTACTTGAATGTAATATCTGATTGGTTGACCATACACTCGATTGTCTCATCAAAATGTATTCTTTTGACCTGCCATGACTCGTCGACTAATAGCTGACTTATCCATTCCTCACACAGACACTTATGTTGATAAGTAATCTTCATTTTCTTCAAAACCTCACATGAACCAAACAAATTTGCAAACAATGAAAATGGAATAAACCAACTAAGATGCACATCTTTGGAGCTAGTGGTAGGTTTCATTGCACTATTGATGTCAGATTTGATCTTGGATCAATGTTTGGTCGGGTATGCAATATCCTTGTGCTTAGATCAAAACTCTCTCGAGTACTTGGATGCATCAAAATCCAATCCAACTTATAGTATTTATCACAAATCCAATTACCACTATTATCTTTCCTATTGAAGACCTCCATTACAAGTATGTTACTGATGTTTTTTCTCCATGAAGACACCTATATTAACCAAATACAAAAGTTACCTATCAACAAGTTATTATGTTTTATTATTATTATATACGTGAATTTTTTCATTTATAGAATTATTAGTATAATATTATTTTCATACAATAGAAGAATCCCTTTGTCATTTCATATATGCAATTCTAATATTATGCAATATTATGAGAATGCAACACTGATGCTATCTCATGCTATTCCATGGTTTTAAATCTAAATTAAATTATCCTAATGAGATAAAAAACTAACAAAATCTTTTCTTGTTCATAGCATTTTAATTGTGGATTTCTAAATACAAGAATGTATTAAGATTGCAAACTTAATGTTCAAATCTATACTAGATATTTATTTCCTTCAATCCTAACTAGATGTCAACAAACAATAATCCATAAAAAATACTTACAATTGAAACAAAATTTTACATTTAATCACTATAGAGAGAAATGTACATGAGAAACTTTGTAGCGCTCAACCCTAAGGTTGTTAGAAAATAAGTCGGCTTTTTTCTGGACAATAGGTGTATCTTACTGAGATGGAGGCCTATGATACAATAGAAAAAGGTAGTTTAACTCAAAATATGCATAATTTGCAAATTTTTTCTCTAAATGAAACAAAATTCAACCTTGGAGCAGTTTTAAAAAAATGTCATTGTACCTACAATTCTTTTCTCAAAGAAGCCCAGAGATGTTGAACAAGAAATTGAGTTATTATAATGTCATTGTTCTTTAATTGTGAGATTCATGGAGTACAAAAATAGAAGAAATCCTAGGTCAAAGCATGCATATAACTTACATAGGCTTTGTCTAAATGAGTTGAAATTTAACCATGGAGCAATAGAAAAAAATGACAATATACATGTGGCTCTCTTTGTAGAGAAACCCAAAGATGTTGAAGAGGTTGAATTTTTAGAAAATCATTGTTCTTCACTATGGGAGATTCTTGGAGTACAAAAACAAAGGAAAGTTTAGTACGCATATAACTTGCATAGATTTTGTCCAAATGAGACAAAATTTAACTATGGAGCAACAAAAAAAAAGATAACATACATATAACTTTGTTTACAAAGAAACCCAAAGATGTTGAAAAAGAATTTGAGTGTTTAAAATATCATTATTCTTGACTGTGAGAGACTCCTAGAGTACCAAAATAAAAGAAAGTTCATGTCAGAGTGTGCACATAACTTACACAGGTTTTTTCCAAACAAGATAAAACTTTACCATAGAACATCCATGGAAGAGAACAATGTACCTATAAATTTTTGTTAAGAAAATCTCATGGCTTTTGTAGAATAAGCTCTACTCCCATATAACATGTGAAACTCACTTTGTGTTTGTGTAGAGGCAATGAAATTTCACAAGGTTATAGATATGGCAAGCAACAATGAGGTTGAAAATTTTTGTCAGGAAAGAAGAAGTGGAAAAAGAGAAATGATAAATTTGAGTTCTGCCTAAGAAAGAGAGAAAAAGTGATTCACGTAAGAAAGAGGGAAATTTTGAAAAAGGGAGATATGAAAAGTCAAAAATTAAGAAATGAGAAAATAAAAATTCGAGTCATAAACTTTCAAGAAGTAATAGCCTTGCATTCCCCATATTTTTCCTTATTTTATTATTGAAGGAAGATTTGGGTCAAGATATGGCTAAAATATTTATGTTACACGAATCTGAAATCTCCCTATCTTTGTTTATTCACTCCTCCTTAAGGGGAAAAAAAGAGAGTCCATATTCTCCAAATGATCAACATTGACATTTTGGCATCACTTAAGTAATATCAATCATATTTTTAAATAAAATATCATAACTAATATCTCCTCTCATACTCTCACTATGTCTCTACCTCTTACTCTCCATTCCTCAAAATTTTTTCTCACTTTCTCTCTCTTATTATCACTCCCTCTCTCTCTCTCTCTCTCTCTCTCTCTCTCTCTCTCTCTCTCTCTCTCTCTCTCTCTCTCTCTCTCTCTCTCTCTCTCTCTCTCTCTCTCTCTCTCTCTTAGAAGTTGGAGAATGTACATTCGAGAATATAAGTTTACGAACACAAGCAAGACTTGAGGTGATTTTTGATTGCCAAATGCGAGATGAGACTAGACCTCACTATTCTTACTAAATGTAGAAAAAAGAAAAATCATTTGTGAAGTTATAAAGCTATAGATACTAGCTTGAGGTGTTCCTCAAGTGTGCGAACTCAAAATTTTGAATAAAATCATAATATTTAAGGTCATTAGTAATGCTTTTTTAATTGAAACAAAATAAAAAATTTTCGAATAAAAAGTCAAACTTATTTAAAAAATCCAAGTTCACAAGTATCTTGATATCCTACAATCACACAACACATGTAATATTTGTTGCAATAAGTTTTCATCACTTTAATGAACAATAAAAATATGAAAAGTATAACCATTTTTTAATGTATAAATTTATTGGAAGGTAGAGCAAAGGTGGAAGTACCAACAGAAGCAAGAGGGAAGAAAGAGCTATGGAAGTTCAAGAAAAGAAAAGAGAGATAGATGTGTGGAAACTCTAACAATTCACAATGTGTAATTTGCATTCTCTTACTCTATTGCCATATAGTAGCAATAAAGAACAAAGTAACCGGGATATAGGGAGTCGCCACTTGTAGTATATAGGTGTGTAGGCATTAATTATAAGTAAATGTAGGCAACTAGGCACATACAACATTTAAGCCCCCAACAACCTCTCACTTAAAGGCAAATGTGCCCAAGTGTGGAGAAGATAAGAAAAAAGTGATAAAGTACACAACATTATCGTGATGCTGCGCATCCACCACTGCGAACTTGAGGGTGGAATTTTTTGCCAGGAATTTGATCTCACTAGTCAGCGTCATTAGGAATTTGTTTTCCATTATGTGTGTCTTTTTTTTGCATTTTGCATGATGCATGAGCACATGTAAATAGGCTAGGAATTTATTTTTTTAGAGCATTCATAATTTTTGTGTGGACATCTTTTGATTGATTGCATCGCATGGATCCAACATTGCATATTTCCTTGAATCATGAGTCGATGAGCACGAAGTTTTATTTTATAGCATATTCCTAATAGGGTACTTTGCATTGCAACACTTGTCAAAGTGATTAAACCAAAGCACAAGTCATGGATTTCAAAGACATCTAGCATGAAATTTCTTCTCGCCATGAAATTTTGTGGCATGTTTGCCCTACCAGTGGATCATGACAAGAGTTAAAGATTGAAGTTGGAAGTTGATGCAACAACATGGCTAATGCTACATTAGCAATTATTTGAGGTCACAAGCAAAACATTGATGTTACTACTATTTTTCAAGGACTAGATTTATCAAAAAGAGATCAGAACATTACTAAATATATGGAGCATGCCCAATAACAATGGGCTTAGCTTGGAAGATCCTTAGCATATTAAAGATTAATGAGGGGCCATTGTTCATATGGGAGTCAGTGTCAGTATGAGCATGTGAAAATCAAATGACCGCAGCCCCAAGCTGCTTTGTTGTCACCAAACTCTTCTTCAAAGATTACCAGCATACATGCCAATCAAGTGGCTTCAGACTATTGGGAGCATGGGTAACAAAAGTTTTGAAGCTTGCAAGGTATCAACATTAACTCCATTAGCTCCTTCTTGTCCATTATTACCTTCAAATGCATCAAATGTTGAAGGCAATGGTCCAAGATCAATTGTTAAGGACCTTAGTTGAAGAGTCAATATGTGCCTTAGCAGCCTACAGGTAGGTGTGCACATGGAGAGGATTGTCCACAGTTGCATGGGAATCTATGTTCAATTTGTGGCAAGCATTGCTGCCTGCATCCATTTAGGTCTGATAAAAGAGAGGAACACCAAAGGCAGTGTGAGTGCAACCAAAAATGCTTGAAAGCCTTGCGATATAGCTAAGATACTAAATGTAGTATATGCTTGGAATGAGTTCTCTCTAAACCAACACTTGCTGAGAGAAAGTTTGGTCTTCTGTCGGGATGTGATTACCCTTTCTATATTTCATGTATTAGGGGTTGGAGAAGTAGCACTCATCCTCCTAGCATGGATGTAGATACAGTTGTGTGAGCTTGTCCAATTTGTCTTATCCTCTCATATTTTGTTATTCCAAGTGCCATTTGGTACACTAGCGTTGAAGAGAAGCAAGAAATAGTTGTTGGTTACAAAGCTAAGATCAATGGAATTGATTGTAGACATTTCAACTTTGGCACTGGAAATTGCCCATTTGTACCAGCTGCTTTTACAAGCATGCTTATAAAGATGGTAGGATAGAGGAGACAAAGCTATACCACTTAGGAGCAGTAGATGATAGCATAGTAATTGCTAAGGATATAAGATTGTCAGATTTCTTAGGCACGATGAGTTTGCACCACTAGTGAAGTTTGCCAAAAAGGTTCAAATTTAAACCTATGTAACAAGTATCAAGGATGGCTCAAAGGAGCACTCAACTATGTTAGCATGCTTGCATCTACTCTTAAAAATAATTGGGAGGGTTGTCCCTTGGTTTCATCAGTGACCATGTTCAAACAAGTTTGTATTGTCATATGATTTCTAAGTTGCATTGGGTGATGAAGATGTTTGAGGGAAGCATATAATGTAAAGGTGGTTGACCAACCACTGATGGTGACGAGGATGATGGCCAGCTCGATGTTTGGAATCGTAGAAAGGCATGTGATGATGCTATGTACAAGCAGTCCATTGAGCAAGTGTGGCGATAATTGCATGTAGGGTGGTTGCATTTTCAAAATGCAAAGAGACTTGAAAGCCTTAAAGCCATACGCTTCATTTTAAGCCTTCAAGGCTTTTACTTTATACCATAATGCTTAAGGCTTTTAGCCTTAAGGAAAAGCTAAAGGCATAAAAAGATTAATGCTTTATGTAAAGCAAGGCCCAATGCGAGGTTTGAAAAAACTATATAAAGAGAGGTAGGAGAGGTGTTTGAACATCATCCTATCGCATGTGAGGCTTCTTGAATCATAATATGAGTTTCTTATCTTAATCTTCTTGTTAAATTCATTGTATCTTGAGAGGAGAGTGAAGGGCTTCTTGCATACCATCTTGTGACAAATGATTTTTGTGAAGGAGGGCTTCCATATTGCAAAGCGTCCATGTGCGGTGAGCGACTTCCATGAACTCTGGCGCGTATTCTGTGTGACAACATACATAGAAGTAGGATAGGATGAGGAATAGATATAATCTCATCCTATGCCCATCATCTTCTTAAGGAAGACGTATCATTCTACAATGAGACTTTTAGTGAGAAGATCTTTAGGATTCTCATCCTCAGTAGTCAAGATCTTGACAAGCTCTAGCTACTTGTCCTTAATCACCAATCTGATGAAGTGATAATGGACCTCAATGTGCTTGATCTTTGCACTAAAGACTAGATTACAAGTTAATTGAATGGCACTCATAGAGTTCGAATGCAATGTAGGATTCATAGTTATATCGAGGTCTAATGCCATTAGATAGCCTAACCATAGGGTCTCCTTACAAGCCTTAGTGGCTACAATGTACTCAACCTTGATAATAGACAAGGCCATGCATTTCTTCACCCTAGACATCTAAGAAACAACACCACTAACAAAGATGAAGACATAGCCATAGGTGGACTTCTTACTATTTGCATGTCTTATATAATTAGAATATATATAGACAATGATTACAATATCATGGTCATCATAACAAATGCACACATTTGTAGTATCCTTAAAGTATATCATGATATCCTTCAGATCATTTCAATGTTGCTTGCTAAGTGTCGTCATATAAAAAGCCACAACTCCTACTACAAATGTTATATCATGTCTAATGGTTATCATGGCATACATCAGGATACCTACCACCATGGATGTATATGGAATCTTGGCCATCTTGACCTTCTCATCATCTAATTGGGAACAATCTATTTGACGAGTAACCTTCACATGTGAAGGTAATGAGTAGCCAATAGGCTTAGCACCCTCTGCATATGGAACCCATCAATGACCTTATGAATATACTCCTTCTATGATAAGTAGACAAGTCCCTTGGAGGGATTGCATGTGATGGATATACCAAGTATATGCGAGATATGTCCCATATCCTTAATCTCAAAGCTCTTTTTGAGCTGATTCCTCAAAGCATCTAGCTCATCATGAGCACTCCTAGCAATCATCATATCATCAACATATAGTACCAAAATGATAAGGCTATGATCTCATAGGCCTTCTTTGTGTAAAGACACAGATCCATATCACTATGGGAGGTAATAATCGTATTCTTAGCATATATTACCAAAATGATAAGGCTACCATCATAGGTTTTTTACATGTAAAGGCACAGATCCATATCACTATGGCAGTAATCCTATCAATGCAAAAAGGTATTACACTTATAACATCATTCTCTAGGTTCATGTTTGAGTCTATAAAGACTCTTTCTCAAGTTGCACACTAGGTGTTCCCTATCCTTTTCCTCAAAGCCCATAGATTGCTACATATAAATATCCTCATATAAGTTTCCATGAAGAAAAGTCGTTTTCACATCCATTTGTTACAAGTTTGAATCCATCTTCGCAAACCAAGGTCAATACCAAGCGTAGGGTAGCCATCTTGATCACATAAGAGAATATGAACTCTCTTCTCCTACTTAAAATCCTTAGCAATCAATTAGGCCTTAAATGATGGGTTAGGGTGACCAAGGGTACTCTTTAACTTGTACATCCACTTGCATGGCAATGCATGTTTTTCATTGGGCAAAGAAACTAAATTTCATGTATTATTTTTTTTGTAATGAATCATACTTTGACTACATGGCCCTCTTCCAAGAGTGACTATCACCTTTGTGAATAGTCTCCTCATAAGTGAGAGGTTCACCAGAATTTGTTACCATGACATAATATAAAGGGGACTCAAAAAAAAATCAGAGGATGTAAAGCTCTAGGGGAGCATCTTAAGACTAATTATGGGGCCTGATGGCTTGTTCTCTCTATCCAATATCATGATCCTACACAACAACCAAGATCCTAGGCAATTATACAATTAGTAGTTGCATTAGATTTTCTAACTGCGACTGGTGGTACTGTAACAAGAGACTCCTCTTGAAAGATCAACTTTCGTACCTCAATCACATCCTATGGTCTCATATGTATCTTTTTTTCATAGAATATAACATCATGGCTACAGATAACCTTCCAAGCTTTGCAGATCCCAAAGGCGATAGTCCATCTCACTTGCATTTCCATATCCAAGAAAGATGCATTTTAACAGACTGTGGATCCAACTTATTACTCTTGTCTTTGGGAATATGGTAGAAAGCCTCACATCGAAAGACTTGCTAGTGTTTATATGAAGAAGATTTATCAAACCATACCTCTTTTATAACTCTACTACCAAGAGTAGTGTATGAGGATCTATTAATGAGATGAATAGTAGTACTAACTTTTCAGGCCAAAAGTATTATCGTCAGAATTACTTGACTAAGCATAATGTAGACTGTTTCTTGAATAGTCCTTTTCATGCACTCTACAATACCATTCTAGGGTGGGGTGTATGGGGAAATCAACACAAAGCTCCTAAAATTCTATAGAGACATATTCACCCTCATTGTTAGATCATAGGCATTTCAGCCTATGCCCAACAACTATAGCAAGAAAGCCCTAAAAAATAGGTAGGATATTTAATTTTTTCTTATGGGATAGGGCCAAACCTTGTGCAAATAATCATCAATAAATGTGACAAAATACTTAGCACCACCTAATGAATGATAGGGTATTGGACCACAAAAATCTAAATGAATAAGAGCCAAAGTCTCACCCACATGCATAGAGCGAAACCTTTTAAACACCATATTGAGGAATATGGGAATTTTCCATAAGTTTGGGATACCTAGTCAAATCTTTGGGTTTGTCATAACTTGAACACTATAACTCCAAATTAAGTGATATATAGCTCAATAGATTCAATTTTTTAAGCACTTTCCAATGATAGGTCCCATCATATGGTTTTGAGAAACTTATGGGCATGTTATCCGAGTGCCAGCTTTTTAATATTAAAAAAATGGGAATTGGGAGATTCCCAAACTCACTAATATTGTGTTTTTATCAGAGTTTTGTATCTATCATAAGAGTCGAAACATGAGTGGTTAAGAGAAGACAAATACTACAAACAAATGAGTACTTTTATTTCTTTCAAGGACATATACCCATGATGGTGATGCCAAAGAGATACATGAGGAAGATCAGTCATGGCCAAGACACAATCAACAAATATAGATATAAACAAAGGGTATAGGATTCCAACCTTGTCGCCTTTAGTAATAACAAGACTACCATAAGTGATATTTCATGCAGAATCACCAAAAGATACATGATACCTATCATCATCCAACTATCTAGCTGAGATAAGGCTTCTAGTCAAATCTAGGAAATGATGTATATCATGAAGGCTCACAAAAAGAGCACTAGTATCAAACTATAGTCAAACATCACCTATGCCAATGATATCCAATGTAGTGCCATCTCCTAGTTTAATAAAACTTGTAATAGTACAATAACTATGAAACCAATGACAATGTAAGCTAATGTGGAATGAAGAACCCAAATCAAAAGACCAACACTGAGAGTAAGAAGATGGCACATCAATCAATTGAGTAGCATCAAGTGATGAAGCAGCAACAATGTAGTCATTTAAATTGTGCTCTAAGGCATTTATCTCTTTTATCTTAAGACTAGACTTAGGAGCAATGTTGCGATGCGGTTGCCCACAACAATCACATCTCAAAGAGGACTTAGAGCCATGGAAATTATTGAGAGACTTCCCATGAGACTTGGACGAAGACTTCTATGAGTCTCTACTATGGTCATTATTTTCATCTCCACCATTTTTGCCTCTCATGTTTTATATGTATATGAGAAGTGCAGACTGCAACAATATTCTTTCTATTTACTTCTTTTGTAAGTAAATTACTATATGCATCATTGCATTTATAACTATCTTCAAGAGGATTAGCACTTGTAGTAGTGTAAAATGTATCCCATGACTTTGATAGGGTGACAAGCAAGAATAAATACTTGATGTTATTGTCAAACTAAATGCCCGACGAGATAAATTGGTTGAAAATAGAGTGAAACTCATTCAAATGAGTAGACATAGGGGTGTCATCCTTCATGCAAAGGTCCACAAGTTTCTTCAACAAATAGAACTAAGATTTAAGACTCTACTTGTCATAATGATCACATATCTTCTTCCATAAACCATATGCACCATTGTCAATTGAAATAGCATTGAAGTACACCTACTTAGACAAAGATAGTATAATAGTAGTTGTGTAACTCATGAAGCTCATCACAATCATCTCTATCTCAAATTTTTTTCTTTATGCCTTGTCTTTCAATGGTCTAACTTTCTTCTTTTGCACCAATACCTTCCATATTTGAGTCTTCTAATACTAGAAGTTGTTACCATCCAACTTCTTAATGTTGAAAATAGCACTGTCATTGGATAATGTGAAGGACCTACCATTATCCATGCAAAGGATTGCAAAGGAAAGGATGTGGGCGGTTGTAATCATGGAAAAACAACCCCAAAATTGAGGCAAAAGTGAGGGTAAGAAGTGGGAAGCTAAAGAGTATATAGTTGTCCATATACAATAGGCACCAGAATGCTCAAAAAATAAAGCATCTACTCTCAAAGAAACTCCTCAAAAATAGTTTTCAACATAGCTATTTTTAAAAATGTATTAAGTACCATAGATTTGTAGACAAAGGACCAACTGACTAATATCCCAGTGCTAGGAATATCTAGGTAGCAATTGGGATGTACAAAATGCAACTAGCTATGTTGCAACAACCAAGTATTGAGAATTGTCAAAACATATAAGGTGTTAGATACATAAATGTATACAACAATGCATATTAAGCATGTATCCATCACTAACAATCCACTGTCAATGATAGATACAAGGTATCCAAGATTAATAATCTAAATACAAATGGCTTCCACTAGAAGAAAATCTAGAATGTCCAATAGTACAACAAAGATCAATATATCAAGTATATAGCATTTGGGTACCCAAAGATATGAATCAATATATAGGGAAACATAGACTGATAATGGACCTTCAAGTCGCAAGGGGAAAATCACTATATCAGTAAGCCACTACCAAAATGCATTCAATCAAGCTCAAATATGAAGCTCTCAGCTCATCATAAGCATATCTAAGCACATACATCAATGTCAAGCATCAGTACATACATGTACAATCCTTGAAGCATTGTACGCATATAATACATAGACCTTCACAATGAATGCTTGCTATCCAAACTTTGCTACAAGAAAGAAACCTTCAAATGTTGAGCTATTTGAGCTCTAGACAAACCAAGAATCTTTCCCAAGCATCAAACCAACATTGAGAAGTTAAAAAATTTCCCATAAGCATTATATGAATCCAAAGCATTCAAATACATGCTATCCATAGTGTATATAGCATATCTGCTCTATTTACATAGTCAATGGCTAAGCATAATCACTTCAAATGGAGCTCAAGATCAAGCTTCCAATGTTGAGAGTGATATCAAAGAGTAGAAGTGGCACCAATGAGGCAAACAATGCGTGAAGCATGAGCTAGCCAAGTGGGTAAAGGGGATGAAAAATCAGTGCAAATTGCACTGGTAGCTAATTTGGGCATTTCTACTATTCTTGTTCCTCAGCTAAAAAATTATCAAGCAATTCTCTATGGTACCTCTAGAAGGCAATAAAAATGTTAGGAATAAGCTTTGCTAAAGGGGGAAGTCAATACAAGTTGGAGTCGATAAGCCAAGTCAACCACTCTCTTGACCATCTTGTATAGCCCATAATAGTTATGTGTGAACTTATTGCTAGAGCCGCCCTTAAGTGTGGAGTAGAAGAACTTGGGTACTTTTAGGAGGATCACATTGCCTTCCTGAAACTCAAGGAATCTAGCATAGAACTTCATGTGTTTTTGGGTCTTCTTGAGATTCGCTTTACATTGTCGAAGTAGGGAATTCATGTGGTTCAATTCTTCTCTTCTATGAGGATTCAACTTTTCATTGAAAATGACTATAGGAAGGGACACTTTGTAACCATAAAAAGGCTCAAAGGGGGGCACTCCAATGCTAGCATGAGTGGAGTTATTGTACAAAAAATCAATCAAATGGAGCCATGAACCGCACACATGTTGTACATCATGACAAAAATGTCTCAAGTATGTCTCAAAGCCACTTGTTGACCCTCTCAATTTGGCCATCAAATTGGGAGACGATATGTTATAAATGTAGCTCATTTTTTTCCCATGGAGCCTTTTTTTTTTGCCAAAAGTGGCTCAAATAGGCAATGAATACATCTCTTTCATTATATTTTGTGTTAAAGGAGAGGTATAAGGGATTAAAATCTTACCATTTATACCTCTTTGGGAGTTCTCTTCCATAATACCTTATTGTAATTTCTAAAAGATATGGCTAAAGTCATCATTAAGAAAATAAGCCTCTTGGAGCTCATCTATCCAATCACCGTGAATCTCAATAATAGATGATACTTTGCATACCCACATATGTGAGAGTTATTGGATCAAACAAATGAGAGTTGGAGTGTTAACGTGCCAAGGGTCATGGAGTATGACTATTGAGATCTATCAGTTTGCCTTTTAAATGTATCTATTTGTATCACATTGATCTATTCTTTATGATATGGATGTATCTCATTGTATTAAGGTTGAGGATATTGCTGTATTCTCTGACCATTATGAGAGAGTGTGTTACCTACTCTAATGTATTATTTGATGGATTATATATGGAGCTTTCTTTATTCTAGTATACTATCTATTCTATATTTCTATTTTGTGAACTATGAGATTTGCTACGTTTATGCTCTTGTGTCACATTTGAATATCATCTCTTTCGAAGTTTGATTTCATATTTGTACCCAATTACACTTGGAGACCATGATGATCCTTCTCATGTACGTGAGTTTTCACACACGTGCTCGTCGCAAGGTCCGCTAATGACTCTTGTATCTATCTATGACTCTTGTAGTTGGGTGGTAGTTGTGGTGTGGGAAGTAGCACATGGTGACTAATTCAGAGGTTCTTTCCTTCTTTAGTGATGACAAACTCAGGGATGTTACACTGCAATGGTCTCTTATTGCAATCTTGCTCGATTCCTCTAGTTTGTGATGCACCTCTGACTCTGTTCATCGCTCCCAAAACCTCATTAAAGCTTGCTAGCAAGTCGTTTTCCTCTTCTATTTTGATTGTGGTCTTTCCTATCCCATCACATGGCATTCCTATTACTACTTAGATGGCATTCCTATCCCATCACATGGCATTCCTATTAGTACTTAGATGGCGGCTCAAGCTCAACCTAGTTGTCTAAAATTTTAGACATTTTTTGCATATTCTTTGGAAGATTTGGATACTTTTCTTAGATAGTTTGAGGTGGCCTATGCAATGAATTTTCTTACAATGTTTAAATCACAAAGACATATGATTTATTGTGTATCTTCAATATATGGAAGATATTTTTTAAATAAGGTAGAGGGGAAGAAGGGAGAAGATGCTACATGCCCGAATGAAGTAATTGAAGAAAAGGAAGAGATTTTTCAAGAGGATGTTGAGAACTAGTTGGTACATGGTTTTGGTCTAGTTGTTTTCAAGAGTGAAAACATCACAATGGAACAAGAAAATGAGACATAATTGATATTAAAGACTAAAGATGGCCATCTTGATTGTTTCCCTACATTTTCTAGCTATCTCATCAATATAAAAAGAGATATATATTGCTCAATGATATTCAACATCTTTTTTATTCTTAGAGAAGATTGGGCTTGATTAATCTTATAAGGTGGGGCTAGTATGACAAGGGTTTCATAAGTTATGAACCATGCCCTTTGATAGGTCTTAATGTTGAGAAGTAAATTTTTTGAAATAGCTCCATTGCCTTACATTCGTGTAGTGATTAAATTCTGGAGTATGAAAAGAAAGGGTTGCCTATAGAAGACAAGTTCTCGAAGGTTTAGAATGGACCTAGTATTGAAGACATGGGGTATAAAGATAACCAAACTAAAGTCTCCATCACGGAAGAAGTTAAAAAACTCAATAAATATTTATGACAAGAGCCTTCTTGAAGAAGATGAAACCCCAAGGTATAGAAAATATTATAGGGATTTTCATTAGGCTTAATGCTAGAGTTCTATTATGCTTAATGGACAAGTGATATAAGATTTCCATGTATTGATACCTTAGACTTCTTTTGTTATTATGTAGATTGAAATTGAAGACCTTGACAACTTTTTTGGAAGAGACAAGTGTTCTAGGACCTTAAAGCTTGGCAATCAAAATTCTGGGCCTTTGCCACTATATTGGAACCTTAAATAATCAAACTATTACAATTTATCACAACAAATTGTCAAACCCTCCAAGTTTACCAATGTTAACTTTAAAAGCTATCTCCAAAGTGATTAGATCTCATATTTTCCACAAATGAATAGAGAAGATAATTTTGGTAGATAAGGAATAAGCTATAAGAGTTTTTGGTTGCATGCTTGGATATAGTGAATCTCAAGCTGAGTACTTTGGAGTTCTTAGCTCCTATTTACTCACCCATGTGGAAGATACAAAAGATTTGAAGCTCCTCCAAGGCTACAAAAAATAGGATTTTTTGAACTGTAGAGGTCTTATTCAGTGGGATGAAACCAAAGATTCCTCTGCAACAACATAATTATAGTAAAATATATCAAAGAGTCAAGAGTTTCTCAAACCCAACTTTTGATTTCTCTTTGCTGAGTTTATGATCATTTTAAAAATCTCTGCTTTGCACAAGAGTTCAGATATTCCTCTTTCCTATTTTGGGTAACTATTTGTATAGTTTTTACCAAAGATGATGTATAACATGATGTGGTTGTCCTTAAGCTTAAGTTTGTACCAAATTTATCTATAGAACCATTGAAACACTTCTAATGAAACAATTTACTTTGATTCTTCCACCTCCATATCTTGTGTATCTAAATTATTTTATTCTCGGTTGATAATATGATTTTTCCATGACTTTGGTTGACTAGATAGATAAACTATCATATTATTTAATGAAAAATGGGGTATGGTTGTATAAATATTCTGTATAATTAACAAATATAAAGTTCATTAGAAATCTTATATCAGCTTTACAATGAAGACATACAACAATGCAAACTTCTTACTATATATAGTGAGTGAAGTGCTAATTACCCCAAGCTTTTAGTATTTCCTATAATATAGCCAAATTTTTCAATCAACTATGGGTAATGACCCCTACTTTCACCTCTTCTTGCCCACTCATCAAAGAGTTTCATATTTATATATGTTAATATATCCTCGTAAAAGCTTAAATTGATTTATTTTTAAATTATTATCATTATTATTCTTAGTTTTCTTTAAATTATTATTATTAATTAAGATCTATTCTTAGATTTTTAATAAAATTTACACTTTTAAATGTCTTAGATATCATTATATAAAAACCAGAGAGAGAGAGAGAGAGAGAGAGAGAGAGAGAGAGAGAGAGAGAGAGAGAGAGAGAGAGAGAGAGAGAGAGAGAGAGAGAGAGAGAGAGAGAGAGAGAGAGAGAGAGAGAGAGAGAGCCTTAGACTTTAGGTTAATAAATGAGAAAAAGAGCCAAAAATTTTATCTTAACTAATATAATTTTTCTATCTTTTATAAAATTAATTAAAAAATAAAAACTCCTCCTTAGGTAAATGTTTTTAAAAATCCCCTTACTAATCAAACAAATCAAGACAAAAATATCCCCACCCCCTTTAGAAACATTAATAAAAGGAGAGCCCTCTCTTCACAATTCAACTTGGAGTTGAGAGGAGGCTCTCTTGTGAGTTTAAGCAAGAGTTAATGTGAGAGAACTATCAAGAGGTGTGATCATTTCCGTGAAAAGAAGATAGTACTCGTTCGTGTGCTAGTATTATACCTTCAAAGCCCTTCTTTCTAACACACATTTCTTATCCATCATGGATCTATGTAAGCCATAAATACAACTTAGGTATATTATTTTATTTTCAAAAATTCCTAAATAGTTTGTATTTTTTGATTTTAATAATTTATATTTCCAAAAAGTAGAATTATAACTTATCTTATATTGCTTAGCTTTTTAATTATCATTAGCTTACAATTATAACTAATTAAGTAAAAATTAAAAATAAATCAAGTGAATAAAATAAATTATAAAATAAATAAATTAGCAATTATACACTTTTCTTTTATTAGAAATAAGTTAAATTATCTAAAAATTCTTAGAAAAATAAAAATAATTTTAACCCTATAAACTAAGTGAGAATTGTTTAAATTTTCTTTAGGAAATGACTAAATTCTTAGATAGGTGTTTTTTAATAATATCAATGAATGGTTAATGAAAATTAATATTTTCATAGGCCTACCTTAGACATCATATTGAAAAAAATAATCTTCTCTTAGATTATGCACATGACGTTTATATTTCTCCTTAGTTAGTGAAAATTATATAACAATCAATAAGTTTTTATTGTTTCTTATATTCTCCAAGGTGATAAAAAAATCAATTAGATATCTTAAGTTTTGTTAAAGTGCACTCATTCATGTGCACAGAGTTAAAATCAAATTATGAGTGGATTTTAGTGGTTAAATAGAAAAACTAAAAAATCCCAATAAAATTTTCAAATTATTGAAATTTTTTGTGAAAAGTTTAGTTGATCCTTGTTTGGAAGTAATTGGTTGTTGATTATTTATTTGACTAATTATGATTGCATTAAATTATCAAAAATATTCTAATTACATTCATGTTTTCAGCAAACCGAATGGGATTGACGCATGATGTCATTCCTAAGGCTCACCTTGGTTTCTCTTTTCCTAGAGTTGTATATAAACAACGTAAGGTGATTGACCATCGCTTAGGTATGTATAGTCATCCATATAAAAAGGTTCCTCCCTTACATTGGTAAGAACGCCATCGGGGCTTTAGTTCATGTTATAAGCTTGATCCACATCCTAAGATAGGGAAGGAAACCTATATGAGTCCAATATGGTTTAGCATTTAAAGATCCAACAAGGATAGGGTGGAGTGGAAACCTCATTATTTTTTTGATTTACTGAGCGATTGTAATTATAATAATAATATAAATCACTATGTTTTCTAGAAAGGATAGTTAATTTGGTATTCATATCTAAGACGTGTCAATGAACCTTGTGTAAGGATTAATCAAGGAATTTGTTTTTGTATGTTTCACAACATGCATAGTGTGCTTTCTTAGATAATTAAAATACACTAGTTAGGTCCAAAGTTAGAAAATTATTGACAAACATGACTCTTCTTAGGGTTGAGCCTTAGAATCAACTAAGTCTATTTTAGGGGGTTGGTGTGAAACTATACCATGGGCAGTGGGGTTGATGCTCAACTCCCCCTTGTTTCTCACTCTCATTGAACCAAGTGCAAGATTTTCCTTGTGTATGCAATGCTCTAGGCCTACGGTTGAGTAGGTGGTCCTATCTCATACCTTGCATTGTTTCTCTCTATATAATTGGAATTTTATGTTCATTATTGGTGCTTATTATTGCTCCTAGCCTTGTGCCAATAGTGGTATCCCAATGACAAATGAAGATGGAAAGTACAAAAGGGAGCCTTGAAGGCCTTGGAAATTTTATAGGCACATGATTGTATATTGTACATTTATTACCACATGAGATATTTGATCTAGATGAGGTTAGGCATAGAACAATTCGAAGATTGCTGTCAAGTGAAGTGACATCTTGCATAGTTATTGACTAAATTTATTAATGAGGAGCTTGAACTATATCCATTATCTCTTATTTTATTTGGCCTAGGTATTTTACAATGATATTTCCACCTTTGTTTCATCCAATGCGGATTGGCTTTGTAGTATTGATGGCATTCCTATTGACATCACCTCATTTAGAATATAAATATATGGATTCATGGAGGATATGTTTGGCATATTAGAAATTATTATGGAATTATATTTATTTATGAAAACTTTTATGAAATTTAGATGAATTTTTAAATTGAAGATTTTTTCTATTTTTCACATAATCTCTAACTCATCACGTAGACATGTGCGTGTGATATTGGTTGCATTAGAGATGCAAGGATATTAATGTATTTTTTGTTGTGGTGAGCTGATAATTAGTCAAAGTTAAGTAGAATTATTATTTTAGAGTGTGTATTTTAATTCTTGACTTTATGTGCTTCACAACATGGGAAAATATTATCATAAACATTATATTTTATATGTGCTTATTAGCACAATGACTTTGCGTGTGCACATGCACAATAGATTTATTTTTATATATCTATTAGAGAATAAAAAATTATTATTATTATTTGGATATAAATCTATATAGTATATTTGATTTATTTTCACAAAAAAAGGTTGTGCAAGAACTCAAAAAAGGAAAATGAAGAACTCAAAAAGGATACATTCAATGTATTTTGAGCACAAAAGCTTAATTGAATATCATAAATACATATATGGGGGAGGTGCTCACCTATGCATGGGGGTGATTGCACCCAATCTTATATCGTGTAAGTTTTGAATTTTTCTTTTCTTGTGCAATTTGTTCTCTTCTTATTTTTCTCTCAATTATTGGCTCTTGTATGATGAAGGTTAGCAACATTGGTATCAAAGCAAGGTGATTGGTCTACATGTCAATGTCAAAGAGAAGATATTCATCCATATTGAAGGTTCCAATATTATATACATCAAGCATTACTCCATTATGCATTGGTCAAAGACTTTGCAAAAAGAGTTTTAAACCAAAGGGACTTCTTCAACAATTAATTGGTCCTTCAACTTTCGGAGAAAAGGACTTGATAAAAGGTTGTTTCCTTTAATTTTCAAAGGATTCTTTACCCACAATTATGAAAAAACCACCCTTCTTTGTGGTTTTCCAATCTAAGGCGGTTTTATGGGACAGGAGTCACTTAGTGGTGCGCAATTCAATGTTTTATACGCGCGTAGTGAATGTCGGAAGGTTCCCAATAACAATGAACTCTACATAAACTTCATAAAAGCAAGAAGAGAGTTTGCACAACATGAGACAAGAAGACCAATTGGGTACAATCTCCCCCCATGCCTTGTGTGAGTACTCCACAAGGCATGTATTTAAAAATTTATTAATCTCCAAGCTCAAAATTGCCCAATTTACAATTAGCATGCTTTGGATTTTGTGTTTGCTTTTACCCAAATAAAGAATAAAGTGGTTTGGCATCCCAAAAATTGGGTTGTGCCCAAATACAATGTCTAATAATGAAATAAACCGAGTGCCTATGCGCATACAAAATAATAAATGTTTGTCAAGCACTTTAATAAATAATTGTGCCTAAATAAATATCAGTGCCACGCCTTTAGTAATAAGGCACGCGCCCATAAAAAATGATAATTTCTTCTAGGTAATCTGAATACACAACATCGCCCGGTGCTTGCCAACACCATTGCTATCTGCTCTACACATCAACTAAAGCATTCACAATTGTTAGAAAATAATAACATAAAACCCACAAAAGTGAATACCTAGTAGTCTTCAGCTACAAAATAAATAAATAGATTAGAACTCTGTCCTAACCTTAATTTAATACGAGTGCACTCTAAACTCATAAACGTCCATTAATTTAAATATGTATTTTGCGGAATCACCCATATGACGCCCGAAAAGGACACGCGTCCCCGTCAACTTCTCGCACAAGGAATCTACCTTGTGTACAAGCCCTGAAAAACAAATACAGTTTTACAGAATCCACTGTAAAACCTCACGGAATCCACCGTGGAATAAAAACTTCACGAAATCTACCATGGTCTCATGGAATCCACCATGGAATATGCCTCCTAGCACCATATCCCCGGGATGGGATAGCAATTGTTCTCAACTACTATTAGCTCAATGTGGAGCGAGTAGTGAGGGGTAAGCACTTAGGTCACAGGCGTGCATCCATTGGGCCTCTTCAATAGAATGATTTTTAAACTTAACCAAATATCTAGAATATCTACGGCCAGTTCTAGTGGTCATAAAGTTAGTGTCTAGAATATTTTCAGGTTCATGTATTTTAGTTTCTTCTTTTAACAAACAAGGGTTTTCATAGACATGATATACATGTAATTGGCCTCTGAAATGTCATAGTAAACATATATGAAAAGTATTATGGATTTTTCGATGTTGGGATAGTTCTAATTTGAATGCATTGTCATTGATCGTGTGAATTATTTTGAAAGGTCCATAAAATCTAGATGCTAATTTAACAACAAGGTGTTTCTCAACACTTTGCAATCTTCTCTTTTCAATGCATAACCAAACATGATCATCAACTTTGAAACTCATGGCTTTTCTTTTCTTATTAGCTTGTTTAGTGTATGATTGCTAGGCTTTCTCAATCATTTCTTTAACTTTAGCAAAAATAGTAGCATGCGTATTGGCAATATCATCAACAGTTTTAACTTTTTTAACAATGATGTAACAGGTGTACTAGGCAATCTATATCCATAAATGATTTCAAAAGGTGCTTTGTGTGTAGATGTGTGTGGTGTATTTTTGTATGCAAATTGAAGTAGATGTAATTGTGTATTCCATGTTTGTGGTTTTGAAATTGTGTATGCACGCAAAAGATCTAGAATTGTACTGTTAGTAGCTTCTGTTTTGCCCATTGGTTTCAGGATGGAATGTAGATGATGAAAAATCAATCTTAGTATCTAAATTAGCAAAAAAAGTAGTCCAAAAATTATTGTAAAATCTAGAATCACGATATGAAATAATAACTTTTGGCAAACCATGGTTAGTGAAAACACTCTTAAAAAACAATTGTGCAACTTGAGATGCATTTAAAGTTTTCTTACATGATAGGAAATATGCTTGTTTGCTAAATTGATCTACTATAGTCCAAATCATATCATGATGAGCTTGTGTGTTAGGCAAAACAGTTATAAAATCCATTGAAATATGTTCCCATGGTCATTCAGGAATTGGTAAAGACATTAACAAACCATATTGCTTACCATTGTGTTACTTTCTTTGACAAATTAAACACTCAAAAACAAAGTTAGAAATGACAAATTCCATTTGTGGCCAATAAAAATATTCAACCAATGTTCTTAAAGTAGAAATAATACCTTTGTGGCCTTGATATAGGGGACAATGAATTTCGTGCAACACAAATAATGTAAATGAAACAGTGACACACAATCTTTTCTCATTAAACATAAATCCATCAGAATAAGACAAAGAATCAATTGGAATCCAATTATTAGTAACTAATTCGTTCAGATCATCTTGAAAACTAGGATCATGGTCATAGGTATCCTTCATAGGAATAAGGGAATAAAAATATATAATGGAAATATTATGGATACTTGGTCTTCTACTCGATGCATCGGTAACAACATTCTCTCTTTCGGGTTGATATTGGATAAGTGGATGGAAACTTTGAATGAAAGCATCCCATTTGATATGATAGTCAAAGATTTATGACTGACTAAGAAGATGTTTGATACTTTGTTGGTGGTCAGTTTTGATCATGAATTCGGATCCCATTAGATAGTATTTCCATTAACGTAAGGCTTGAACTACGGCTAACAATTCCTTATCATAGGTAGAATAATTTAGTTCTTCACAGGGTTTAAGTTTGCAACTAGAATAGACTATGGGATGTGAATATTGTATAAGGACAGCTCCTATTCCTGACCCGCTATAGCATTAGTGACTATTAGAAAGAATGGTTGATTAAAGTCAGGTAATTGTAAAATATGCGCATGTGTTAAAGCATGTTTCAGTAAATCAAAAGACTTTTGTTGGTTATCAGACCAATGATATACAACACCTTTCTTTAATAATTTCGTTAAAGGCAATGTAAGCAATGAAAAAATTCTTAGAAAATTTCTATAAAAGTTGGCAAGACCTAAGAAAGAATATAACTCATGCACATTTTTAGGGATTTGTCAATTCAAAATTAATTCTATCTTTTTAGCATCAACATGAATATTCAGAAGAAATAGTATGACCTAAGTATTCAATTTGGGTTTGGAAAAATTCACTCTTGTCAGGGCTAGCATACAATTGATTTTCATTCAATAATTTGAAAACCAAAGATAAATATTCACAGTGTTCGCTCTCATTCTTACTAAAAACCAATATATCATCAAAGAAAATAATTACATAATGTTGATACTTCAAAAATATATGATTCATCATATGACTAAATGTAGCTGGCACATTGGTCAAACCAAAAGGCATAACCAAAAATTCATAATGACCAAAGTGAGTTCTAAATGCAGTCTTGAAATACTTGTAGTTTATCCATGAGGTCGTCTACCCTAGGGATCAAATATCTATTCTTAATAATGATCTTATTTAGGGCACGATAGTCAATGCACATCCTATAGGTATTATTTTTCTTCTTGACTAATAGGACAGGTGCACCAAAAGGAGAACTAATGGACCTAACGAGCCCTCGGGTTAATAGTTCTTCAACTTGTGCTTGGATTTCTTTCTGCTCTATGTGATTATGTCTATAAGGTGCTTTACATGGTGATTGAGAACCAGGGATTAAATCGATTTTATGGTCTTCAGGATGTGTAGGTGGTAAACCCGGGGGTAAATCAGTAGCAAAACAATCTTTAAATTGTGAAATAAATTGTGTATGCCTAGGATGCTTTTGATTTTCCTTAGCTTCAATTTCATTCACCCATACTAAGTATGATTTGCTACCTTTTCTCAATGTGCATTTAGCCTATGTGTGACTAAGCAAGGGAAAATGATCAAAGGTGCGCATTCCATGTAATGTGATTTGTTTTCTGTTATAATAATTTTTCATGGAATGTGTAGAATAATCTATATTGGGATTATATTTGTGATGCCAAGGCATTCCTAAAATAATATCACAGGCTTGCAAAGGCGCAACTAAGAAATTTCTGTGCTCAACATAATCGCCAATTTTAATTTCTAAATCATGAACTTCTTGTGTACCATTGTATCTAGTGCCTAAGAATGCAGCCTTTATGCAATAATGAGTTAGAACAGTAGGTAAGTTCAATTCTTTTACCAACTTTGCATAAATAAAATCATGTGTGCTTCCATCATCATGCAAAACAATCTTTTCTTGACCATGCACAAGACATTTCATCATTAATAATGAATGAGGATTTGGCATACCTGGTAAAGTATCTGAAGCAGTACCGATATCATCATCTTCTGTGAAATCTGACATATCTTCATGGTCTTTGTCTTCAATTGCTCCCAAGTAGTTGATTTGACTAGTTGACTTCTTGGATTGACAATTCACTGCTAAGTGTCCAAGTCGTTGACACTTGTAGAAAACTATAGACTTTGCTTTGAAAACATTATTGGTAATGGTTGAAAATTTAGGTATGTTGGGATTTGGCTAGAGAGATGGCTAAGGATTTGAATTTGTGTTTGATGGTAAAGCAAGGGGTCGTGTCCAAGGTTTACAAAAAGAAGAAGGAACAAAGTAATTTTGATTGAATCTTTCAAAGTTAGAATTAAATTGCTTTGTACCAAAGTTACCATTAGTTGAAAATTGTTGTTGTTCACTTTTCTCGTCCATGAATTTTGTCTTCAGCATCATGCGCTAAAGAAATCGCATTCTCCAAATTCTTTGGCTTGGACATGTTCACTTCTGCATAGAAGTAACTAAGCAAACCAAACATATACTTGCGCTTGTGGATTGGCTCAGGAACATCTTCAAGCATTTGAAGTTGCAGCAAGGCACTCTAGAAACGCTCAATGTATTGCGGAATGGATTCATGATCTCTTTGTTGTAGAAGATCCCACTGTTTGATTACTTTGTCATGGAATTGAAGTGGAAGAAAATTCTGCAAAATTTTCTTTTGAAAGGCCTCCCAAGTAGTAGAACAATCAATACTCTTGCGGACAACAGTCCACCATAACGATGCTCTGTTTGCTAAATGGTTAGTGATACATTTGAGTTTATATTTTTCAGCATACTGCTTTTCATGGAAATAATCATCAAACTAACTGATAAAAGCGAGAACAATTTTTTCGTCACGCTATCCATTAAAAGTACGGAATTTAAAATTTATTTTGCTTATCTTGGCTTCTTTCCTAATAGACTGTGCTTCGAGTGTCACGTCAATCGTATGTCGAATAACATCTTCGGGTTGTGCTCCATCTTGATCGATACTGGGACATTGAAGTATAGGCCGTTGTGCTTGCAATGTTTGACATGCTCTTCGCTTTGCAGCTGTTTAGGCCTCCATTGAAAACTAGGTTGTTGGGCCTTAGCTTTTATTGCCATGAGCAGCGATTCTTAAGAGGTGGTGGGTGGTGGCCAAGCACTACCCTTCTCCTTAGATTTGGCTACTAATAGTTCTACCGGTGGTCGTGGGGACTGGGGTGAGGTGGCGCAACCCTTGCTGAAAGTTGTAACAATGCAGATGTTGCCTATGGTGAGGTGAATGTGCTGCAACTCATAATCAACGTTGCGATGAGTTTGCTTTTTGAAGGTTTACCCTAGCAGTGTCTCCGAGCCTATGTCCTTGATGTCTGGCAGCACGTAGAAGTTCATTGGTATAGTCTTAGACTTGATAGAAACGACGGCCCCGCACTTGCCGAGAAGTGCATATGAGCGGCCCCCATATGGGCTTAATTTGGTGTTAGTGGGTTGTAGTGGTGGTTTGCCAAGTTGGGTCCAATGATCGTGAGTCAAGACATTGAAGTCCGCTCCCTCATCAATCAAGGCATTGAAGACGCATGTTCACTTGGCAGTGACCATGATGTGCAGGTATGCGGGCTCCACGGTTTCCTCGTCCTCATCATCGATTTCGGTGATGGTGGCTACTTGTACTTTGACAGGCGGTTCCAACATTGGTGGCTCATGCAAAGGATGCATGGGAGGATAGTACTTTTGACACGACTGCCATTGAAGAAGCCTATTTCCTCATCGTCTCTAGTCTTGAGCTCGACGTGGCCCGTTCGGCTGATTGCATGGACTTTGAAAGGTCCAAGACTCCTAAACTTCATTTTTTGCTTATGCCCTTTAACTGAGTATAGGAGCACTAAGTCGCCCTATTCGAAGTCGTGTTGCTTGATATGCTTGTCAAACCAGCTCTTGTGTCGTGCCTTCTCACATATGAGTGCATGAGTGGCTAGAAGGCGGGTCTCTGAGAGGCGTTCAAGTTCAACTAGGAGTTGCGTCCATGCCTCCTTTCCTTCCCACCGCTCTTGAAGTGCGATTTTCGCAGGCTAGGCACAAAGAATTCTACAGGGAGAATTGCTTCGGTTTCGTAGGTCAACCTAAAGGGGTTCTATTCGACAGCCGTTTTATAAGCTATGCGGCAAGTCCACAAGGTTGCCATCAGCCTGTTATCCTAGTTGCTAGATGAGGCAGAGACTACCTTGGTTAGGACATTGACAAGAATCTTATTTGTGGATTCTTCCTGGCTGTTTACTTGAGGGTGGTATGGAGAGGATTTCCGATCGATAATTAGGAAGGTGGATAGAAGATGTGCTATCACTTCATTCATAAAGTGTATCCCCTAGTCACTAACTAGTTCGATGGGGCAGCCGAATCACGAGATCACGTGCTCCCACAAGAACTTGGCAATCATTTGAGCATCATTCTTTCGTGTTGCTCTCGCCTCTGCCCACTTCGTTAGGTAGTCTGTGGCCACAATGATGTATTTGGCTTGCGAATATTGTGCAGTAGGGCTGATGGGTCCCATGAAGTCAATTCTCCATTTTTCAAAGGGTTGTCATGAAATGATTGGGCTCAACTCCATTTGGTCCTTGCGAATCAGGACCTTTGTCCACTAACACTCATCACAATGCTTAACAAATCGTGCGGCATCATGGAACAACGTTGGCCATCATAGTTGAGACTGCAATACCTTGAGGGCCGTCATGTCCTCACTAAAGTGTCCACCAGCAATTTCGTTGTGTGTCTCTAAGAGCACGTCATGCATCTCATGCTCGCATATGCATCTGCGCAGCAATCCATCTTGCCCCAAGCGATATAGCTGGTCTGCTATCAACTGGTAGGGTTGGATTTTGAGAATAAGTTACCTTAGCCTTGCCTTCTCTATCGGTTGTTTCAGGTAGTCTGTGCTCAAGCGCGTGGACTATGTCATCTGCCCAATATGGCATTAGATCGGCCTTGAATAAATCTCTCTCACAGGAGAGGTTAAAGAGGTGGGCGTCTGGCAATTCATCGGTAATGCCTTCTCCAACGGCTTCTCCTGTGGGGATGCGTGACATATGATCAGCAATGTAGTGTTGTTTTCCCTTCTGTACAACAACAGAGAAGTCAAAATTCGAAAGCAAAAGGAGCCACCAAGCTATGCATCCTGTAGCGCAAGGTTTATTCACTAGGTATAGCAAGGCTTGATGGTCCACAAAGAAGGTAAAGGGTATAGCCAATAGATAATGCCAGAACTTCTTTACAGGAAACACCATGGCCAAGGCATCTCTTTCTGTCCGTTGAATAGTTCATTTCCATCTCAGTGAGTTTTCTGCTGGCAAAGCTCACTAGATAGTCTAGGTTGTGCTCGCCAGGTTGGCATAACACTACCCCCACATCAAATTTAGAAGCGTCGATATGCATGTGGAAGATAATGGTCCAATCTGGGGCTCGTAGAATTGGTGCTCTGGTTAGAGCCTTCTTCAACTCTTCATATGCTCGTTGCCATGCTTCAGTCCATTCAAAGATAATCAGCAGCTTGTATAAAGGTCTGGCTATCAATGCGTAATTCAGCACAAACCGCCGAATCTAGTATCCCGTATGGCCTAAGAAGCATTGAACTCCCTTATAGTTGGTTGGGGATGGAAGGTCCACAATAACCTTGAATTTCGAGAAGTCAGTGGCAATGCCGTTCTTCGACACCACATGGCCGAGGATGCATCCATGCTTCACCCAAAACTAGCATTTCAAGGGGTTCAAGGAGAGACGATATAGGAAACACTGCTCAAAGACTGCTTGGAGTTTGTCCAAGTGTTCCATCCAGGTCGAGTGAATGCAGAGGTCATTGACAAAGACTTCCATCTCTTTGCAAAGCATGTCTTTAAATATGGTGCACATGAGGCATTGGAAGGTGGCAGGGGCATTAGTCAACCCGAAAGGCATGACTATATAAGCAAAGACGCCCCACTCGGTGGCGAAGGTAGTCTTACGCCTATCAGCAGAATCCACTTGCCCCTAATTGTATCCTGATAAACCATCCAAAAAATTGTAGGCCTCCTTGCCCGCCACTCTTTCAAGCATGTGCTCGGTGTATGGCAATGGATAATTGTCCCTTTTAATAGCAGCGCTCACCTTCTTGTAATTGGCACACACTCTAGTTTTTTTGCTTTTCTTCATCACGATGACTAGGGGTGATACCCAGTCCGTGTGCTCAATTTTGTAAATGAATCCCGCTCTCATCAGCTTATCAATCTCTTCCTTGATAGCATGGGCGTGCTTTGGATTCATTGGGTATGGTCACTACTGCTTCATGGCGTTGTGTCTGGTGTCATGGGTATATTATGAGTCACTACATTCGGGTCTACCCCTTTAAGTTCTTCTAAGGACCAAGCGAATACGTCTACGTACTCTTGCAAGAGAGCAACAAGACTCGTTTCTTCTTCCTCATTCAAGTCATCGGCAATGAAGGTTGGTCAGGGTGTCTCCCCTTCGTGAGCTAGGTTCACCTCCTTGACCCTGGCTGGTCCCTCGATTGGCTTCCTCATTTTCCCTTACCATTTGGCACCCAACAAGATCACTACCCTATCTCCTTTCTTGAATTTTGTAAATCTTTTAAGGAGGTCGCACAATTTTTGATGTTCATCCATTCACGTATCCTTGGTTTGGTTCGCCTTTTCCTACTTCAATCGTCTGCGCCTTAGGTGGACGGGTAGGTCCTCGTTGGTGTGTCAGGTCTTGGGCGGCCTAGGTATTTTTGGGTCGCTATCCAAGCTTACCTCTGACTCAGAGTCGAACTCGTCATCTTCGCTAGAAGAGGGGGTCTCCCCTGGTGGTCGCAGTTCAGATGGTGATTCTGTCCTAAGCACCGGTGTCGCTCTTGGTTGAGCTAGGCCCGCTTGCTCAAGGTCTATGGCTCCTACATGTTCTAACCAAGTGCGATCACAATCCATGTGCATGATTCCTCTCTCTGTCATGTAGACACTCCTCTTTTGTGGCTTGGAGTTTACTTGTATTTGTTCTATTTCATGTCCCTCAGTGTCGTATTCTACCATGTCCATCTCACCCTTACTTCCATCACTGAAGGCAGTCTTCGTACTGGTTATCAGAGTCCTTTGCATCAGACTTCTCATCGTCTCCTAGGGCTTAGTATATCTCTTGTCATTGATCAGGGACTAGGGCCCAGTTGTACATAAGGTTCAAGTCATGCACCCTGGTCCATTGCCACTTGGATTCGCCTAAGAGATCCTAGAGTGGTTTAAAGTTTGCTGCTGAATTGTCAGCTAGCTTGTTCGTTATGTATTCCAGAGCCTCCTGGAGTTCTCTCTTGTTGCTTGGCACTTAAAAGGTGACGGGCTTAGGTCTCTCAAGAAGGGTTCCTTCCATCATGCAAATTGGTACAGAGGGCATGCCGTCAACGTGCCTATCATCTCGGTGGCTTGCTCATACGCCTCTTGATCCGAGAACAGCAGGCCGGCTGTAGCAAGGACATACATCCAATCTTGCTCATCCTCTGGGCATGGGATATACTTAGTCAAGGGCCCATAAGACTTCTTGACTAGAGCGTCACCCTTGAGCATCGCGGAGATGGCATCCAAGTCGACTCTGGTGAGGTCTTCCAAGTGTCCATCTCTACCCTCACAGCTTCCATTCTGTTGCCTAGGAAGATCAGGCCATTACCCCAATCTTCAATATCTCAAGCATTGCGTATCCAGGGTCAGCCTAACAGGGTATCGTAGTCTACCCCCTTCATGACTATAAAGTCGACAGAGAACTGAACACCAGCAATTTTCATTGACCAATTTTTAAGTACCCTGAATGACTTCACTCTCATGCCGTTGGCTAATGTGACATTAAATCGAGTGGTCTCGACAGGTGGGTTTTCCTAGGTCTATATTATTGCATGGCTTAGCACACTAACCCTAGCTCGCATGTCTATGATCCCCTTTCTCGTTGTGTCACCTAAGGCTAGGACTAGTAACACTGCATGCATCTCGGTCCCTTCCCAGAAAGCATTAATGTGCAAGGATTTTGGCACAGAGTGCAGCGTTAGACTCGGTATTTTTGTTTCTGCATCATGATCGTGCAGATCCGTAGCTTGTTCTTGTGGCCCCTCAACCCATTGCTGCCACAGGGTGGGATGCTGCTTAAGTAGATCTCCTAGGCTTAATGTCATAGGGGTAGTCACTAGCATGGTAAGGAGGCTAAAGAGCCGCAGGCAAAGGAAGAAGAGGTCGGAAGCTAAGATCGCACTAAAAACTGAGAGTGCTACAACTTTGCCTGTTGAAAAGAAGGTCACGATGTAGAGGTAGAAACTTCAACCCCCAAGACGGTTGAAAAGGGAAGTGCCAAGGTAGGGGAATACCCACATCCGAAGCGCCAACTCGAGGCCATAGAGAAAGTGAAGGACTGGGTGAAAGAGGCCCAAGAGCACTTAAGGGATGTTGAGCCCATCCTAGAGGACAAGATCAATGATCTCCCTAGCATAAGCACGGCGGTCTCACCCCCTCAACCAAAGTCAAGAGATGCAACCGCACGGCAGGCAACACCGCTTATACCGAATCTGATGAGAGAAAGAGAGTGAAATGAGTGGCATTTTCATGGCTGTAATTTTGTGAGTAATTTTCATTTTCAGCTTTAAGTGTTCATTCTCTTTTATATTAAATCTCGAAAACAAGCAAATATCATAATTGTTAAGCATACTACGTTGTTTGGGGCGTTTACAGTGGTCCCTATCAAGGCTGCATCGAGGTTGTTGGGTCCTGATAGTGATATGCCGGCATGTTTCATCTGCACACGATTCATGACCCACAATGGGATGGGTGTAGCCTCCCCATCGAGGTTCTCGACACCAAACAGCCCCAATGGAACAGATGGTATGTTGGCTAAACTTGAAGAAGGTTTTCGCTTTGGGCAATCGATGAAGAGATGGGTGATTCCGCACTCAATGCACCTTAGTTCAGCTTTGTCTCTCTTCTGTTGCTCCCTCTCAAGGAAATGTGATGAGACATGACTTGGGTTTCCACAAGTCCAACAAATAATTGGATCCTGCATCTGCCCTCCTAGGCCCCTACCTCGTCCTCTCCCCAATGCCATCACCGGTACTGGTCAATAATCCATAAGAACTGTGTTGCTCTCATCGTCGTGAGAGACATAAGGGTATAAGTAAGTCTCTTTCTCATTTGGCTCTTCCACGTAGTGGACTAGAGCGTCACTCAGCAGATGGGTCACATAGGGACCAAGCGGTCTAGGTATGCCTATAGGGTTTATGTCCACCCTAGGGATAGCTGGCTTAATGTTGTTAAGTACAGGAAGGGCCAATGGGGCTCCCCTTCCGAAGACTGGCTGCGGCATGTTCGCTAGGTAAGGCTGACCGTATGGTTGGGAGTACAGAAGTCTTCTGGGTAATCTACAATGCACGATGTCGTGACTGAACCTGCCGCAGTTAGCGCAAGGTCTTGACCGAGGGTCTTGACACTCGGCCAAAAAATGGTTTTCGCCACATTACACACATTGTACATGTGGGCGCATTGATCGTCTCCACATGTCTTGCAGTTTGGCTATCTCCATCTTGACATCAGCCAATCGTCTCGGTGGCCTTCCCCTTATCTTGGGATGAAGGGGCTGGTCGTTCACTAGAGGCTGACGCTCTCTGAACTTTGCGAGTTGGCTTCTTCTGAGTTGGAGCTCCTGGAGCTCTGCTCTTTCAGCTGATCATCAACTCTGATGGCTTCCTCAAAAACCCTAACTAGTGTATCTCACTGCAAGCTCGAGTTGGCTGCCAAAGCCTTATACAATTTCTCATTTTGAATTCCAGTGATGAACACAGTTGAAACTACTCTTTCAGTCGATCGTTCGCCTGTAGGGATTCTCTTGAAGAGGCTCCTTACGTGGGTTATGTAATCGCGAATGTCCTCCTTATCTTTCTGCTTGACATTCATCAGTTGTACTACCAGATTGTCAGAGTATCCAGGCTCGACAAATCTCTTGATGAAGAGATTCTTGAGGCCATTGCAATTTTCTCACTCTGCGGCATCTAAGCTTGTATACCAAGTCCTGCCCCTGTCACCTAAGCATAGCCCAAACGCTTGAGAGCGCCGAGTCAAGTTGCTGAGGCCATTGGCTTCGCAAACTTGCTCAAATTGCTCTACAAAGATGTATGGATCATCGTGGGGTTGGTACTTGTCGAGCTGCTTTGCGACTATTGGGATTTTAGACTAGCTCTTAGAGCCTTGGGTTGCTCCTAATCCTGACAGCGGTGAGGTCGCCAATGCTATAGCACTTTGCTCTGATGTGGTGTTGTTTAGCAAGTGCTTCATAAGAAGCTCGCTCGCGTTAAGTCTCCTTCTAGGTCTCTCTCATGATCCATTCGGTTTCTGCCGGCGAAGTTCAGCACTCGTTGCACCTCATGCAACTCCATGCTTTGCCTTTAACTCCTAGCATGCTAGTCTATATTGTATGTGGCTATGCTTTGCAATGCTTTGTGGGCTAGCTTTCTTTCTTCTTCTAAGTCTGCGATGATAACATCTGCTATCCGGCCACGGTGCTCATACCGAGCGTGTGCATCGTAGCTGTTGACCAGCTGCTCAATAGCCTCTGGGAAGACGCCTAAGTTGAGTTCCTCGTTAGACCTACGGTCTAAATTTTCTTCTACGATAGTTGAGTTCTTATGCTCCACCAAGCAATCAATCAGGTGGAGTAGGTTTGTCAAATCCACTTCGTTTGCACCACTTACTTGGTCCTACTTCGTGTGCTGATGGTTTGTCTCCATCTGTGGATTCTCTCCTATTTGTGGGTTTCTTGATTGGTTTATCAGAGTGAGATCCTTGACTTATTAAATACATTCCTCAATTTATCTCCACTCAGTGTGTGTGTTATTTCTAGTGCACTTGTGCTCAATCAGGCTTTCAGTTTTCCTTAAGTGCACTTTAAGTGTGGGAATTCAAGGTGAGTGCGGCAAACAGCCTCTAAGCGTCTTACGCACCGTCGCTTCGTTTTGGGCCTGATAGGCTTTGTCGATCAATTCTCTGGCCGTCTTGATGGGATTTAGGGCTTTTCGATTACGTTGCCTTGCCCGTTTTTGGGTCCAATCGGGGTTTTATGGCTCAGCAGGTTGCCTCTACGTCTTTAGGTTTCCAAGTCTCGCGACAGCCCACTCAAACTGCTAAGCGGCTGTGCCTTATGATTTTCTCTATTTCACGCGCCAGAATCAAGTTTTGAGCATTAAGAGGGCTTGCAACAATTTGTGCTACTAAGCTCTAGCTAGGTCAGGTCAAAATTTTAAAAATTTGAGGCAAATATACACTCGGTCCAAGTGGTCCGAATTGCAGGGGCCGAGTGGGTGACTTGGATGGGCCGAATTGCATCGGTCCGAGTATAAAAAATTTTCACAGGCCGAGATCCAAGTGCCGTCACTCGGACAGGCCGAATCAGGTTCTCGGCCAAGGGCCGAACTGGTAAATGGGGCCGAGTGGACTTCGGACCGAGTGTCGAGTTGGTCAAAGGGTCGAGTGCCGTCACTCGAACGGACCGAGTGGAGTATGGACCGAGGGGCTGATTAGGGTTTCAGGGTCGAGCCGGCCAAATGGCAGGGTTCGAGGGCCGAGTCTAGGACTCGGCCTAACAATGGCCACTCGAACGGGCCGAACACGGTGCAACGAATGCCGCGTGATGACAATTTTGATCAAATCTCACGATTTAGGCAATCACTCCCATCACAAACTTCCAGATTCCAACTAAGGCACCAAGGGAAGTGATTGGTATACCTGGGATGAGTGGTAGGCTCTCCAACGACAAGATCGAATAGAATCTTTGCGGGGGCTCTCTCTCTCTCTCTCTAACTCTCTCTCTCTAACTCTCTCTCACTACAATGGTTGCAAATGAGCTCTCCCTTGGCCTCTTAGCTCTTAAACACCCCTCCCGGGTAAGGCTTTGATGCTTTCAATCACTCACTTGCCGACATTAAGCATCCCAAGCAAGATTTTTGCCATTTTTTGCATGATTTATGCCCTATTTTGTCCTCTTTTGCAACAGTAAACCCTACCCTTTCCTGGTTCGATTTCCTAATCCTATCCTTCACTAAATGCAACAAGAATTGAAAGCAACAAACTGAAATGATTTCTCCCTATTTTCCAATCATCAAACAAACTAACTAACCCAAAATACTTACTTGTTTCGAAGATCAAAACACCCAAACTTCCTACCTATCTCAAGCTCCTTTTCGGGGATGAATCCCTTACTTCGATGCTCAATATGAGGTGCTCAAGCTTGAATTCATTGGTCCCTGCAACTAAACCAAAATGTGGGAGCTTTCGCTCAATCACCAAGTCCCACGGACCGCTTATTGTTTCAAGTGTTCCAAGCCGAGCACTAATGGCTATCTCTCACATAGCCAACGCGCCGTCGATCCTATGAGTAGTGAGTTTACCTTGATGCCGATATGAGTTGCCTTCTCTCTCACACACATCGGTAGCTCCACGATCCTAAATGCTAGCTCAAGCATCCTCAAGCCTCCTCCATCTCCAAGCTCCATCCACCATAGCCGTGCACATAAGAGAAGAGAAGAGAAGAAGAGGAGAGGAGATGGTGAAGAGCTTCACCCTCTTGATCCCTCACTCTCTCACACTCTCACACTCCCTCTCTCAAGATCACACACAAGGAAGGAGAAGAGAAGAAGAGAAGAAGAGAAGAGCTCTTGTTAGCCACACACCAAAGAATGAGCTTCCATTCACTTTTTGAACTTTATATATACAAACCCTAAAAACCCCATGGGCGCCTATCCCTTTTTACATGACTGGCCATTGTGGCAAGGTCCTTTGTCTAATTTTCCCCTTCTAGCCTTGTGCCTCTAACCTACACTCGTTTAATACTTTACAATGGGCACAAGAGGGAGCCTGATGCTCTTTTACACAAAATTTTGGAGTTTTTTGAGGCGCCTTTCATTTAAAATTACGCTTTTGGCCCCAACTTAGCTTTAGAGGCCACCTGCATGTCTTTGCTATTTTTTCATCTTCTTCCCACTTTTTCATTCATTTCTTCCACCTTCTTGACTTGGGGTTAACAAATGGTATCACTAGCCTCCAATTGATCTCAAACAATGCCTAATACCAAATTTTCCTAAAATTGCCCAGAGACAAATTTTTTAATCCGTATAATCCATTTACTGCCATTTCTATTGGTAGCATCCTCCCACAAAGGCTGAAAAATCTCCTCCCTAAATAAATGAAAATCAGTGCGGATTGGTAGAGATGATGTTCTTACAAGATGGCAGTAGCAACTCCAAAATCCTTCAACCGTGCTGAAGTCTGCAATCTTTTTCACACTATCTTCATAAGATGTTTCTGAGCGTACCCCAGGGGTGCGTCATGTATACCAAAAAACAAATCGATGCTGTAGAGGATGAAGGCCCGCCTTAAGCTCATGACTCTTGCATTCCCGCTCTTCACCTTCACGAGCATGCCTCTCCTTCTCTTCAATATCCTTCATGATCTTCTCATCAAGTGGGAGATCGGTCGTAAGCAGAAGAAGGGGCGGTCGGCTGGGAGGAAGAACCTCCAACATACTATTTTCGCTTTCCTTTGTCTAATCCGCCACCTTCCTTCATGTCAGTCAGCTTCGTTGGCCCATCTTCTCTTCCATCGTTCGCTCGTCATTTCTTCTTACGTCACTGCAGCTTTAGACTCCTGCGATGCTTCCTCTCCGTCATATTTTTCTGCTCATGGTTGGACAGCAGGACTTTGCCTTCATCGTTCCCATAATCCGCGATTGACTATCTGCCATCTTAAGCATAATGTCTTCCTCTGTGCGGTGTTTGCATGATTGCTTTCGGTTTCTTCTTCAGAGCTCTTCGTTCTTCCTATTTGTCAACTTCCGCCTTGTCTTCCTTTGTCGCTGTAGGTCTTCTGACCCCCCCCCCCCACTACTACTTGTCTCCTTTCTCTTTAATCCTCTTCTATGTGTTCTTTAAATATCCAGCACCACCTTATTTAATCTTGGCTTTTTCATTAAAAAGCTTTTGATATTCATGTCGTTGCTTTTCCTATGCCTCGCCTTCAGTCTTGTAACGTCAATGATGACGTCATGTAGAGTTGATGATGTCATTGTTAGAAAAAAAACGTCCTTATCAGCTCTTCTTTATTCCACATAGAATCACTATTGGTCTTATTACTTCATGAGTTTCATAAGTATTCTTTTCTTTCACTTTTTCACAACCTTGCTGGAATATATTCATGTTATTACCTTATTATGGGGAAAGCAATTCACAACTTCAATCCCTTCCCCATCATTATAACCATTAATTCCAAGTGAAAGTGGTCACTTCAATGGGTAGTAATGGGTGGCATAAAATGGACTTCAATTTCAATACAGCATATCTCATGAAGGTATTTCATGATTCATGATCTCAACAGTAAGAAGTGACTTTGTTTCCATTCCCATGGATAGTGATTTCTTGGAGTAAGGAATCACCTCAAGTATAGTCTTCCCATGTCTTTGAGCTTTGAAAATGAATATCTTCTTATGAACCCATCTTTCCATGCATTACACCCTATCAAAAATATGCTTTGGAAAAGAACTTTGTGCCCAATCACTCATGTAGTTTGCAAATTAAGTTCCATGCAATGTAATCAATCAAACAATGCTTTCATGCAAAATTATGAACGCATTGAGGAATTTGTGCCTAGCCTAACTATATATGCTTATGCATCATGAAGATGCAAACACACAAGAAACACACAATGGAAAATAAACTCATAATGACGCTGACTTAAGAGTTCAAAAACTTGGCAGAAAATTCCACCCTCAGGTTTGCAATGGTAGATGCGCAGCATTATGACATCCGCCCCCTCCAAACCTGCACATCCTCCAGATGGGCCACAGCTACCCATCCTCATTACCGCCAAGCTCGACGTTTAATGCAATCTCTTCATCTTCTACAAAACCATCTTCAATATCCACATCTTCATCTTCATCATCTCAAGCCCTTCATAAATCGCATCATCCAATTCCTCAACTGCATAGGCTGTACCATCTCTTCTTTTGAAGAGTTTGATTCTCTTTTCTCCAATTGGAATTCGCAAGGCCGTACCATCAAGTTTTGCTAAATAAAATGTAGCATTGTCATGGACATGCTGCACTAGATAGGGCCTAAACCATGGTTTGGAAACCTTGCAGATAGCACTATATTGATTGTCTAGATTGTTGTCATAGACCAACACCCAATCTCCCTCTTTTATCTCTTTAGGTCTCAATCTGTGTCTGCCAAACTGGTCTTTGTTGCAAATTCTAGCCTCTTTAAGCTTTAGAATTGCTCTCTCAATATATTTAGGTCTTCTTTCCAACTGACGAAGACGAAGAGCCAAAAGATCTTCCCTTGTCATCTCTTCTTGTTGCCACAGTATAGCACTCCAAGTAAGTGTGCAAGTCTCTGTAGGCATGACTAGCTTCTGTCCATACATTAACTCAGCTAGCATATAGCCTGTAGTCACACTGTGAGTAGTACGATCGGCCCATAAAGCATAAGGCAATAACCTAGGGCATTCTCGAATCCATCCACCACATGCTTTAGCCAAGGCTTTCACAATTGGCAAATGGCCTCTTTCGCTCTTCCCGTTGCCTTCTGGATTATATGCCAAAGTCAAAGCAAGTTTAATGCCAAGGCGAGAGAAAAAATCTCTAGCCTCATCAGCATCTAACTCACCTCTATCTGCAATAACTTTCCCAATACATCCATACCTACAAAAAAAATCCTCCAATAGGAACTTACAAATCACTGAAGTAGACTTTGTTTGTAATGCTCTTCCTTCTACTTGATTTGTGAGATCTTATCGTGCCAGAAATATAGCGCATCTGCCATAAACCAACAAGCATAGTAATCAAATCAAGAACCCACTTGTAATGAATACATAGCAGGTAGGTAGGATGAAGCTCATCTCTATGCCTCACTGAAGAGAACAATTGACAATCAGGGCATGTCTCAACAAACTGTGAGATATCTTTATACATTTCTTTCCACCAATAACGCTCTTTGATCTTCTCATAGGTCACCCAAACAGCTCAATGCCCAACCCAAAGACTTTCATGGAATTCTTTCATGATACGCACCTGTGAAGTTCTATCACAAACAACTCTCAATGGCTATCCTCCTCACTTTCGTGGATGCTTTCAAAGTAGTCCACTTCATAAGAAGAAACCATGAGCTTTTCTTCAAATTTTCTTGAAATCCGCATCAGTCCATTCATCCTGTTTAGACATTGTGCTCAAATAACGACCAATCTGCAAATACTCTCCTATATACAAAGACTCATCAAAGCTTTCCAAAGCAGACACATGGCAAATATGATCAGCATGTATGGCTGAAAGATCAGCTCCATCATCAATGTAAGAAAAATCCATATCTTCATACCTCGCACATGAAAGCATATCGGCTACTGGGTTGTCTTTACTTGCTATGTACCTGAACTCAGGGTTCATGGATTTTATGTACCCAGTCCATCTAAGCATGGCAATATCTGGAGTAAAACAACTCATGATCATACCTAGAAGAGGCAAATGATCAGTCTCAACCACCACAGGAGCTCCAATGAAATACTCTCTATCGTTTTTGAGATCCGTGACAACCCCCAAAAGCTCTCTCTTAATTTGTGGATACCTTTGTTGTTGCTCGTTTAGTACTTTCACCCCAAACCGAATAGTATACATATTCCCATTTGCATCATCTTGGCCAACAGCCCATCGAATGCCAATAGGACTAGTATCAACAGTAAGCATAATAGGTCTTCCACACTCATAATCTGCCTTCTGAAGATGGAGTGGCTCTCAATAAATTCTTCAATTTTTGCATGGTTTAGTATGCCTTATCTCCCAAGAAAAACATTGCCCTTTTCTCAAGAGTTGGTAAAGATCATCTGCAACATGAGCAAAGTGAGGAATCCAAATAAGATAAAACACACAAGCTCCAAGAAGCCTGCGAACCTCTAAAGTAGAGGAACAAGTTTCCACAATCTTTTTTATGGCATCAGCCTTTGCAGGAGAAGGCTTTCTGCCATAATATCCACACATATGACCAACAATCAAAACTTCTCTGGCACCAAAAATAGACTTCATCCCTGACAAGGTCAAATTCACTTCTTCTAGTCTACAAAGAATCTTCTTAACATCTCTAATATTGAAGTCACAAAGAATCTACATCCATGATCATCTAAAGAATCATCTTTACCTTCTTCCAAACAACCCTTGATAGGTAAGTCATCAATGAAAGGCATAGTAACCTCGGGGATAAAATCTCGTAGAACCTTGTTCATTCCATTCATCATATGAGCAACCGAATTAGTAGCTCCTTATGGAAGTGTACACATTCGGACAATGCTAGAGATGTCTTCATTCTAGTTAAATCTCTACTTTCAAGGGCAAGCTGGAACCAATCATATTCCAAATAAAGATCACCAAGAGAATAGATAGCACATCTAGCAAAAGCTTCAGAAAACTCATCTATAGTAGGTCCAGCATCAACATTTCGAATAGTGACCTTGTTTGATGGCTGTAGGTCCTGTATGAATCTGAGTGTCCCATTCTTCTTAGGGACTGTGAACCACCTGTTGGAATATGGAGCTGAAGATGGTTCTAGAATTCCCATCTTGATCCGCTCATTCAAGAGCTCTACCAGTTTCGGCAAGTGAGTCCTTGGCACAGGAATAGGTCGTAGATTCCAAGGAACATATGGAATGGTGAAAATAACCATAGGCGTCACAACCCTAGAATCAACACATCCAATTTCATGTGGAAAGAAAGCAAAAGCTTTTTCATGTCTACATAGCATCTCTTCAAAACATCTTACCTCTTTAGAAAGTAGAAAAATTTCAGTCCCAATCTTCATATCTTTCAGTGTCTCAGCTGAAAACTTATGTCCAACACTTGCAGGATCTCACAAAGGAGGTTGCATAGCAGCTCTTCTAATCATCTCATCATTGTCCAAAGGTAGTGGTCCTGCAACTAGATGAACCTTCTTGTCAACTGTCTTATATTTTGTCTAAACTTTGCTTCATTGCTTCAACCTGCAGATTTCACCTCATGATGAGAAAACCCTGGTAAGCACAAATTTTGTTGTGTATAAACAACAACACCCAAATCTTTTTACTGAAATATGTCAGCAAGGATTTTTTTTTTTGAGAATCCTCAATACCCAAATTCTTTTGAAGCATGAAATTAGCAATCTCACAATACATCACCAGAGAATGAACCTGGAAGACATATGACATCTCTTGATTGTTAGCATTAAGCAAATCCAAAAGTTCTTCCATGGTATATGAGCATGAAAGGCCATCATAGAGACCATTTATCCGGTTTTCTTCCTGCCAAACACCTGCAATCATTAATTCTTTTTCTTTTCTTTTTACATAGTGCCTGGCAGCTCTAGGCATATAAAAAATATGCTTAAAAACACAAAGTACTTTCAGTGGATACACCATAAACACATGAGAAAAAACTACCGTTGCCAGGAGGCGAGTGCTTCCCCTGACTCGTACCACCATCGTCTCACAAGACAGTGGTACCTAGCAAAAATTTGGCTCTCCTGTTGGAAGAGGGGAATCCCTCAAGGAATCTTTATTCCGCTGATGATTAATACAAATAGTCATGAATTGAACAGCTCTCTTCCCATCCCCTTGCTTCGGATGCCGATCCATCATCCAGAACCTTAGTCTCCATCCGAGACTCAGCAATAAATGGCTGCTCCAAAATAATAGGATAAGAACAAGAGTTTTGTACAAAGAAATGATAGGACTCACCCACATCTCCAATGGAAATCTTCAGATTTGGGCAAGCAGCATATAAATCCCCTGCAGTGTTGTTGGCTGCACGCATGCACTAACCATGATCAACATCAACTGGCCATCTACCAATATCATATAATCCTCGCACAATTACATTAATCTTGGAACCATGATCCAAAATTGCAACGCAAGGAGTTTCAGTCTCACCAAGCTTGACAATAGTTTCCGTAGTCACACAAGCCCAATGACTTCGAGAAAAATGACTTCGAGGCACCAATCTAGGCATATCTTTGCTCTCATCATACTACACGGGCTGAAGTAAAGGATGAAGAGACTTCTTAGACTACATACATAAAGATCCTTTTGTAGATTCCTCGTTGATCTCTTCTTCAAAATCAACCACCTTAATTTGTAATCCATAGAGAATAGCCTCTGCAACAGCTAAAACCTCTCAATGGATTATATCTTGCGATGGTTCTTCAATAATTTGGTGCTTTCTTTTTATGATGTCTATAATAACATCATGGAACTCTCTCTTAGCAATCCCCAAAACTTCTCGAAGTGCAAATTCAATCTTGCAATTAAGAATTTGATCTTCAAGTACCTTTTTCAAATCTGTGGAAGACTCGATGTCGAATAGTAGCTTGAATCCATGTTGCTTCTTCGGCTTTAAATCCTTTCATTTTGAGGCCTTTTTGTCTTCTTGCATCTTTAGCTTTTGCTCATCAGCCATGCTCTGCTCCGGTCCTAAAGAAGAAGGTTGAAGAACTGGCTCACTCCTCCTAGTTGCTTTCTTTGATCCTTCTAGTTGATCATTATCTCTTTTGCGCTTTTCTTCAACAAGTACTTCAAATCCTTGAGATTTTGTAAAATAAACATAGATAGAGAAGACATCTACGTGATCATTCCATCCGATTCCTTTTCTAATTGCATCTCTTAAGAATGAAAGTTCAGATGAAGAAGCTTTACCTTTCTTTTCCACATGTAGTGCATAAGACCATAAAGGAGACTTATCTTTCGGTAACTGCTCCAATTGAAGACCATAGGCTACAGCTTCTCTTGCTACCTCTTGCTTTACATAAGAGGAACGTAAAAGAGTTTCTTCCAATAATTTCTTCATACCTCCTTTGCCGAAATTTGTTTTGAGTGGTTGCTCTGAATCTCTGAAGCATATCATCCTATCAACACAATATTAGTGAGTTTGGGAATCTCCCAATTCCCATTTTTTGAATACTAACAAGGTGGCATCCGGATAACATGCCCATAAGTTTCTTAAAACCTTATGATGTAACCTATCATTGGAAAGTACTTGAAAAATGGAATCTATTGAGCTATAGAGTGCTTGATTTGGAGTTATAGTGTTCAAGTTATGACAAATCCAAAGATTTGACCATGTGTCCCAAACTTATGGGAAATTCCCATATTCCCCAATATGGTGTTTATCCTTCCACACTACCAACTTCAATCTTTTCGCCTCTTCGAAGTCTTGACAGTCTTTGTGCCCATGGTCTGGACTATTGCACCATATGCAACAGTGAACACCATCATTTCTGGAAGAATTCATAGGAGTGGAAGAAGAGGGAATAGAAGTTGGAGGTGGGTTAAGTGGATGTTGATCTCTTATGGCCATCTTTATCTGAAGACCCTTCAGGTTCTTTAAACTTTCTTCCACCATGTCTTTGATAGTTGGTTTGGTAGATGGCCTGACAACTACCACAGGAATAGGCATAGGCATAGGTATAGAAGTAGACATAGACATGGGATGGGAGGTAGAAGAAGTGGAAGGAGCAGTAGGAGAAGTAGGATAAGTGGAGGTAGGAGTAGACATCATTAGGGGAGTTTGCATACCGTTTTGTAGGCATGTCTTCCATCTTTGCCTCTTCGTTAATGTGGAGACCACTTCAATAGCATCGTGCCAATCTGTCTTCAATCCCATAGGCTATGTTCGGTCTTCAAGAAGCTCTCCCAACTCGTCTTGAAGTGCAGGATTAGTCGGCTTCAAAAATAACTCCACTTTCTCTGAGTTTAGGGCTCTTTGTTCAAGTGTATCCAACTGATTATAGCGTTCTTCAAACTCCGGAATAACTCGGAAGCAACAAGTCCTTTATTGGGCTAATAGACCCACTCTCTGAACGTCTTCCGAGTAGCAATGCCATAATCTTCCAAGAAATATTCATCTTTAAGCGCCTTCTTGAAGACATTCCAGTTTGAATCTTGCACAAATAAATCAGTCACTCTAACCTGCAAAGCAAGCGTGATAAGCCATAAGAAATAATTGCTCGAGTTGGTAGGAACACCAAAAAATGCATATGGCTTTCAAAAGTTTTAAGATAAGCTAAGACATTCCGGCCATCAAATAGTTTACATTCACTTACCATGGCCTCAATTTCTTTGGTTGCTCCATGTGTATGTTCTTGTTCTTAATGTAGCATCCATTGTTGATCCAATTGTTGTTGGATGTAGTTGCTGTTGTGCTGCTGCATAGATAACTACATTTGTTGGTTCTGCATCATAATAGCCGAAGATAGAGTCTGCAATAGATTCTTCATCTCGTCGGTCGAAAAGGATGAAGCACTCGATGATGAAGTGGGTGGAGTATTTGAAGAATCTCCCATCTCGCCAATCAAAAGCGACGCTTTCATGTCCGGTTCACCAGATGTTGCATGGAATTCGCACAGGGGTTCGTATAAAAGTTGCTCGCCACAGAGACGCTTTGCAAGATGGAAGCAAAAGAAGAAATACAATGAATCATTTCACAAGAGATCTTCAAAATTTTGTCACAAGACAATAAGGATGAAAAGATTGAAGTATATTTGGTATTTTGAGGAAGAAGGAACTTCTAGGTAAAGGGTTTTTAAGATTGGGAAGACCCTTTTAAGCATGTCCTTTTAGTATTCCTTCGGAACTTCTTCTTCAGTCAAAATCTTCCACCAAAATTGTCAAAATCTTCTGAATTCGTAGTCATTATTCGTATGTGGAGCCAAAGAAGAAAATATGTGCCATGAGAAAGGAAGCGTGTGCTGCAACTACATTCTGATAATTGAGCTACTCTCCCACATCAGCAAATGCATCAGATTAACAACCGAGCTTCAATTTGCATTGTACAAATCTCCAACCAGTGTTCCCTAGCCTCTTAACCATGTATTCCTAAAAGATGAATTATCTCGTAGTAATGCGTCATGAGGCTTGTACTCCATCACATAGCTTTGAGGTAAATGCAGATGTCACATAGAATCTCGAAGTGACATGACAGCCTGGTTATCTGATGCATTCTGATTCCAGACACTAAGTATGTCCTCACCAAAATGACTGCTCAAAACATCTCCACAGACGGTATCACCAGCCTCCAATTGATCTCGAACAATGGCTAATACCAGATTTTCCTAAAATTGCCCAGAGACAATTTTTTTTAAACCGTATAATCCATTTACCACCATTTCTATTGGCAACATCCTCCCACAAAGGCCAAAAAATCTCCTCCCTGAATAAATGAAAATCAGTGCAGATTGGCAGAGATGATGTTCTTACAAGATGGCAGTAGCAACTCCAAAATCCTTCAACAGTGCTGAAGTCTGTAATCTTTTTCACACTATCTTCATAAGATGTTTGTGAGCGTACCCCAGGGGTGTGTCATGTATACCAAAAAACAAATCGATGTTGTAGAGGATGAAGGCCTGCCTTAAGCTCATGACTCTTGCGTTCCCGCTCTTTGCCTTCACGAGCATGCCTCTCCTTCTCTTCAATCTCCTTCACAGCCTTCTCATCAGGTAGGAGATCGGTCATAAGTAGAAGAAGGGGCGGCCAGTCATCGCTGGGAGGAAGAACCTCCAACACACTGTTTTTGCTTTCCTTTGTCTCATCCGCCACCTTCCTTCATGTCAGTCAACTTCGTTGGCCCATCTTCTCTTCCATCATTCGCTCGTCGTTTCTCCTTACGTCACTGCAGCTTTAGACTCCTGCGATGCTTCCTCTCTGCCATTTTTTTCTACTCACGGTTGGACAGCAAGACTTTTCCTTCGTCGTTCCCATCATCTGCGATTGACTGTCTACCATCTTATGGATAATGTCTTCCTCTGTGCGGTGTTTGCATGACTGCTTTCGGTTTCTTCTTCAGAGCTCTTCGGCTCAGGATAAATATTAGTATGGGCCTCGCCACGGGCCATACTTTTCCATTGGTATGACCGAAAGCGTCAGTTTTAGGCACATGTGTCTCTTTTTTCACCATTAAAGGATTTAATAAAATTAAAAACCTTTACTGCCAACAAATGTACGCGTGCCCAGAGTGATAGAGCACCTTGCATGAGAATGCGAGTTCAAATTCTACTGTGTGCAGCAGGCGATCAGACCAAACCCCCTTTTAGGGGCCTTTTATATTTTAATTAATTTCCACCGAGTGACCAGGTGAACCCTTTCGCGGTGGTGGGGGCCATGCCGAAATCTATCCTCAGCCGAGCTCTTCGTTCTTCCTCTTTGTAAACTTCCGCCTTGTCTTCCTTCGTCGATGTAGGTCTTCTGACCCCCCCCCCCCCCCCCCCCACTGCTACTTGTCTCCTTTCTCTTTAATCCTCTTCTATGTGTTCTTTAAATATCCAGTGCCACCTTATTTAATCTTGGATTTTTCATTAAAAAGCTTTTGATATTCATGTCGTTGCTTTTCCCATGCCTCGCCTTCAGTCTTTTAACATCAATGATGATGTCATGTAGAGTTGATGATGTCATTGTTAGAAAAAAACATCCTTATCAGCTCTTCTTTATTCTACATAGAATCACTATTGGTCTTATTACTTCATGAGTTTCAAAAGTATTCTTTTCTTTCACTGAGAGTGGAATTTAGGAGACGGCAAGTGCTTAAAAATAGCTAAAAATTATGAATATCAAGGGAAAAATATTCACTGTCAAAGGCGGCGGCTCGATCTAGGACGATTTTAAGCGCCAAAGTGCTTTAAAGACGCCCGAGCGACACTTGGTGATTTTTCATAATTTTTCAGACAGTCGTGCGGGTTGACACAAGCTACTGGCCAATGCGGGATGCTAAGCCCGGCGCCTAGGATTTTTCAGAGCTCGATTCCGAGTCCGGACGGGGGAAAGGCCACAAACCGGTCAAGATTTGAAAAGGTGGACTTATTTTTGGCCAAAGTGGGCATGACCTTTGGGGCCCAAAATTTAATGTCACATGAAAGTTTGGGAGAGGATGGATGAAGAAAATCGTGGAGAGAGGGCGCCATCAACAGGCGCCGAAAAATGCGCCATGTTGATGGAGATGCTCCTCCCTGCCTGAAAACAACCCCCCCGTTTGACAATGGTCCTTGCCTACACTCCGTATGCTGATCATATCGCCGCCCTTCGCCCGTGGAATGGTGGCCTGGTTTGAAATTTCTGATTCTAGTCTTTCTCTCTCCTCCCTCTCTCTCTTCTAAAGGCAAGATCATGTGGGGAGAAGAAGGAAAAAGAAAGAATGATGGAGGCTTGTCCGGCATGGACCGGATTGCTCCACGGGCTGAGAATGGTGATTTGTGATGTTGCTGGACATGAAGTGTTGCTGTTTTCCAAGTTTACAGCCATGGACACAAAACCCGAAACACGCGTTTAAGCGGTAAACCAAAAAAATTACAAAGAAAATTTAGTGTTTTATGCTTTTGATTGATGGAATGCCGTTCATATGGACTAAGATTTGATTATGTTGCTGATTCTTCTGAGTTCTTATTGTTTATAACCAGAAATTATGAAAAACATGCATTTCATGGCTCGAAATAATGTCAAGAAACCCGAAAACGTATGAAAAATGGGGAAAAACAAGGGTTTTGGGCATATAAATGGGGAAAACCGTCGATACACATCAACTAATCTTTCAATTTTGTTGCAAATGAACTAAGGGCCACAGCCCACAAACTGGTTTTCATTTTCAGCAATTTAAAAAATACAAGAAAATGAAGAAAATGGGGAAAAATGATAAAAACACCATGAAAAATAGGGGAAAAATACATTTGGGGCTACGAAAAATATAGAAAAATAGGATTTATGTTTGTTGATGTATAGCAAGGCTGGGGCATGAAGTTATGCTTCAGTTCAGCCTTATTTATATGTTTTAGTGCGTGTTTCCTTCCTTTCTCCACATAAAATGACAAGGAAACCCTAAAAGAAATGAATGCAATGATGCACTATCAACGGGGAAGGGTAGAGTTGTGGAAAAAATGGTTAAATGACGCTGAGCATGAGGAATAATTTGCTGATTTTATATGCATTGCATCTAGGACGGAATAATAATGATAAGAATTAAAACCTAGTAGCACGAAGATCACTTCGGTGCTAGGTATTGCAGCGAAGCACAAAGCGGGTTGAAAGAAAAGCATGAAAGAGATGTTTTGCACTTGCACGCTGCTGGTTTTTAAAATGTTTGAGCACTAGACATCCACCTCTTTGCATGATCATTTAGAGGAAATTAAAAGTATCAGAGTTAGCTCCTGGATATGCATAGCAATTGTTTTTAGCAGGCCTGTGACCCACCGTTGAGAGTGTGAGGTTCCTATGCTGTAGGCTAGTCGTGGGATCATAAAGGGGAAATCGAGTAAGGACAATGGTACATTCCTGGATACGCTCATTTGGTACCTTGAGCGACGTTTGTGCGAAATGTCTAAATGTTGAGCGGCGCATCGAGGGGCCAATCCCTAAGGTGTAGGAGAGTCGCAGAGGGTTGACGGCATTCAGCCGTAGGAGGAACCCCACGTGTGTGTGATTCGAGCCTTTTGGCTATGTGAAAGGGACTCCCTCTGAGGAGCAATATTGGGTTAGGATCAGTTGGACTACAACGTATTACAAACGCAATGTTTAGGAAGGCAGAGATTTTGATAGACGCTCCTGGCCGCGAGGCCGAGGGGTTGTCTTGTGCATAGTGACGAGGTCCGGCTAGTGCATGAGCCAGTGCCGGCCCGTTTTTAGGTCCATCAGTGGTGCGTTTGCCGGGAGCTGCTTAAAAGTGGCGGTTCTCGAATCCTGGTTGTTTAAGGACCAACTAGCAGTTTATGCCAGAGGATACTGAGCTTGACCCGTTATTTATTGATAAGCATCGTCTAGCAGAAATCCAAAAGCAAGAAAGAGACGAAAGAGCTAGGCGACGTGCTGAAATTTTTAGGAGATATTCCCCTAAGCGTAGCGGTGCTGAACCCTTACGAGGGAGTGGATCTAGTGGTCTTAGGACCACAAGCAGTAAGTTAGGAGAAGGTGGAAGCTCTAGTGCTCCCCTTCCTTCCATAAGCCAGTCCACGTCAATTGCGGGAGGTGTAACCCCACCGTTCCCTATTCCTAGTGCAAATCCAATCCACGTCATGGCGCAGCCTATTGCAATTCCAGCAGGAACGACGGATTTGCCGGCTCTAGGTTACCCACTACCCATTTTTAATGGGCTAGTTGAGGAAGATGCGGAACTCCACATTAGGGAGTTTCAAAAGCTGATGTTTAACTGTCGCATCCAAGAAGAAGGACATTTAATGATGTTCTTCAACATGACTCTCAAAGGAAGAGCCGCTATATGGTATCATGGTTTAGAAGCCGGAACCATATTGAACATTGATGCATTTTATGGAGCTTTTCGAAGGGAGTTTGCCCCTGAAAGGGGTGGGCAATATTGGTTGCGTGTACTCAACGTGACCCGCCAAGATCCACACGAGGATATTCGTGCTTATGCGAAGAAGATAAAAGAGGTCTTCCGTAAGTTGGACACCTCTATTCCTATCCCCGCAGCTGCCCAATTGCAATATTTCCTACATGGTTTGGACTTTAATATCCAATTGCAGTTGAGTAGTGTCCCCTTGGGGGATATAGATACTGCCATTACACGAGCACAAGAGGTGGAATCCCGACTACAAGCAGCTTATGCTTCTCGAGGCAATTCGAATATGGGTTTAGTATTGGGAAACAATATGGCCATAGCCAATGGCAGTAGTGGCCAAGGGATAGCGATGGCTAACCCTAATGGGAGAGGGAACATGATACAGAATGTCCCTCTATTACCAGCTCCCCCTAGCATGTCGATGCCGACGGGCAGCCAAATGGCTCCAAGTGGTGGAGGCCAGGCGGTCAATTCCAATACCATGCCTGTGACTCAACAGCCTGTGCCTAATTGAATTGTTAGGCCGATTGAAAGACACGGTAATGACCAAGGCTATGAGTCGAGTTCTTCCAATGTTCTTGGCGAGGTTAAGGACATGATGAAGCATTATACCGACATGATTACGGAGCAGTATCGACAAATAGCTGTTGATGTCAACTTCCTTAAAAAACAACAAAATTTGATAGGAAGTAGATACCCGGAGGAGGGTGCACCGTCGAGGTTTAGTTGCAAATGGTGTGGCGGGCAGCACTATCCAAGAAATTGCCCAAATGTTAAGTGCGACATTTATGGAAAATCCGGCCATTTAGCAGCTACTTGCTGGAGTAAGATCAGTTCTCTCCAGCGTGGAAGTCGGCAACCAGGGCCTGTCAATCATCGTGCCCAAGGAAATGACCCCCAGCCAGAAAATGGGCCTAAACAAATACTTCAACGACCAAAGACTACAGTGGAAGAGCTACCAAGTGGTAGTGGGGTTAGTTTGATTGAGGCTGTACGCGTTAATGATGCTGAAACCTCTAATTTACGAGCTGTTATTACAAGAGGTCAAAAGGGTAGAGAAGCCGACAAGGATAAGCCTGTCGACGGAAACCCTAAACAAGGCGACAAAGGAACACAAGTTTTGGATCCTGCCCTAGAAGGGGGACCTTTGAAGCCCGTAGAGAGTAAAGCCGATAAGGAAGCACCAAAGAAGAAGGTGAAAGTTAAGAAAGAGGCAATAAAGCCAGTTCAGCGACCTAAAGAGCGGATGATTTGGCGTGAAAAGCGAGCTCTATCGAACTATCATGAATTCGATTTGGTGTGCTCTCTTTGCGAAGTCAAGCCGGATGTGAACCTTTTGCAGCTTATTAAGCTTTCCCCAGGAGTACGTAAGGAATTTAGAAAGATCCTACGTACCGGGTATATCGTAGAACCTTTGGGTATTGCGCGAGTTGGTGATGACTGGTTCGAGCATGCTGAGAAGCATTGCCCAAGGGTTGCAGCCTATGTCGATGGGATATTAGTAGATTATGCCATTGTCGACACGGGATCATCTGTTAACATTATGAGTTCTGAACTGATGGAAAGGTTAGGTCTTGCGATTCAGAAAGATACCTCCACAATTCTCAGAATGGCAGATGATAGTTTGAGACAGCCGGAAGGCTGCATTACTAAGGTCCATGTCACTGTTGCAAATGTAGAATGCCTGTTGGACTTTAGGGTGATTCGTTTTGCAGGGCGGCCAAGTTACCAAGTATTACTTGGACGACCTTGGATCTTGCAAGCGGATTGCCAAGTGGATATACCCGCCGGTCGATTGATATTCGGCAGAGGTGCCCAGCGTGTGGTGGTTGATGCTTATCCTGAGTCCCCGCAGAGCGAGAGAGCTCCTCTATCTTCTACAGAATTGGAGACATTAGAAGATTTATCTGCCAGTGAGACATCATCGAGCGATGAGTCCAAAGAGGGATCCACCACGGAGGACATCTATCAGATCACTTTGAACGAGCCGATAGAGGGCCAAGATCGTATAAGAGATGCAGATGTTATCGAGCTAGACCTTGGTACGCTTGGTGATTCGCGGCCAATCAAATTAGGCTCTATGCTCAGCTCAGCAGAAAGGGAGGACTATGTGGCCTTGATCCAGGAATTCCGTGATATCTTTGCCTGGAGTTATGATGAGTTGAGAGGCATCCCTCCCAGTCTTGCTGTTCATACAATTCCGTTGAAAGAGGGTAGTCGTCCTGTACGGCAGAAAGTAAGGCGTATGCCTTTCGAATTGAGGGACGGGCTGTTTGAGGAGTTACAGAAGCTTCGAAAAGCGGGTTTGATTTTTCCTGTGCAACACACGGAATGGTGTTCGCCAGTTGTGATTAGAAAGAAGAAGAATAATCAGATCCGTTTATGTGTAGACTTTAGGGAGCTGAATAAACAGACAGTTAAGGACTACTACCCATTACCATTTATTGACCAGATTTTGGATCAATTAGCGGGTAGGGAGATATATTCATTTATGGATTGCTTTGCATGATATAACCAAATGGCAATTGCAGAAGAGGACAAGTTGAAAACAACTTTTATCACTGTATTTGGCACTTTTGCTTACCACGTGATGGCTTTTGGTTTATGCAATGCGCCTGGTTCGTGGCAACGAACAGCCGATAAGACATTCGGCGACATATCCCCTGAAGAGTTGAGGGTGTTTATTGATGACTTAGGGGCCGCCACCGTGAGAGAAAGGCAGTTGATCATTTTGCGAAAATGCTTTGAGCGCTGTAGACAATTTTGCATCGCCCTAAACCCACGGAAGTGTGCTTTTGGAGTACCTTATGGGCTATTGCTGGGTCATGTAGTCAGTTCGGTAGGAATTGCGACAGACCCTGAGAAGGTCAAAGTTATAGTTGCCATGGGTCCACCACGCACTCCGAAAGAAGTTCATAGCTTTCTGTCTTCGGTTGGTTACTACCGTAGATTCATTAACGCCTTAGCAGAAAGAACGTTGCCACTTACAAATTTATTGTCCTTTAGCTGTTCGTTTGTATGGGGTGACCCTTGCAAGGTAGCATTCGAGGACGTGAAACAAGAGCTAGCAAGAGCGCCCGTTTTAAAAGCACCTAAAAGAGATGAGGTGTTCTATATATTTTCAGCAGCCACCATGTATAGTATCAGCTGCTGTTTAGCCCAATTTTGGGAAGAGAAGTGGTACCACCCGATTGCTTTTGCTAGTCGGAAGCTGGGGGTATCCGAAATCAATTACACCTACATGGAGAAGCTGTGTCTAGCGATGGTCTTTGGGACCAAGAAGTTCAGGCATTACATTCTCTATGAGAAAGTCGTGCTTTACACGAAGGCGGAGGGACTTCGACTGTTGATGAATAAGTTACAGCCGCCTGATCGTTTAGCGAAGTGGTTGATCACTTTGCAGGAATTTGATTATGAAATCAAGAGTAAGCCACCAAGGTTGCAAGGCATCGTGGAATGTCTAGTGGACTTTGGGGAGCCGAAAGAATCTGTGGCTGAAGGTAGTGACATGGAGATGATATTTAAAATAGATACGGCATCTATTCCCTCCTGGTATGCTGCAATAACGCATTATTTATCAACAGGAGAGGCGGGATCCGAATTATCTAAGGCTGAGAAAAGGAAAATTAAGCAGCAAGCGTTAAAGTTTGCCTTGATCGCAGGTACATTATATCGGCAAGGGGTTGATGATATCTATCGCCGATGTGTGACGCCTGACGAGGTGCCATTCATTTTGGAAGAGTGCCATGATTCTGCTTGCGGTGGCCATTTTGCTGGACGGCTTACAGCACAAAAGGCTTTAAGAGCAGGTTATTGGTGGCCTGCCATCTTCCAGGATGCGTTTGCGTATGTGAAGAGATGCGATATTTGCCAACAACATGATAGTCGAGAGAATAGGAAACGACCACTCAACCCTATTATGGCGATACTTCCATTTGAGAAGTGGGGAATAGACTTTGTGGGTCCTATTACTCCGTCATCGACTACGCAAAAGAGGTACATCATTGTCGCAACTGACTACTTCACAAAGTGGTCAGAAGCACGTGCAACAAGGAAAGATGATGCTAAAGAAACTGCTAGTTTCCTTTTAGAGCAGATAATATGCCGGTTTGGTCCACCGAAAGAATTAGTGTCGGACCGCGGAACTCATTTCCTGAATAAGGTGATTAAAGGTTTGACAGAGTTGTGGAACATCAAGCATAACAAGACAACCCCATATAACCCGCAAGCCAATGGGCAAGTTGAAAGTACCAACAAGCAGCTTGTGGGCATTCTGTCCAAAATTGTTTCAGAAAAGAAACGGGATTGGGATAAAAAGTTATACGTGGCAGTGTGGGCCTATAATACGACATTCAAACGAGCCACTGGCCATACCCCGTTCAAGTTAGTATATGGGGAGGAGTGTGTCTTGCCTTTAGAGATTGAGCTGCCGACTATTCGGTTTGCCATCAATCATTCTTTGAGCGATGAAGACGCTCTTTTTGAGCGCTTGATGACACTGGCACATTTAGATGAACTTAAGCTGCAGAGCTTATTGCACCAAGAAGTGGCGAAGCGCCGAATGAAGAAGCTACACGACCTCAAAGCCAAGAAATACACCTTCAAGAAAGGACAGCTTGTTCTGTATTATGACGCACGACGTGAATTATTCCCAGGCAAGCTAGAACCCAAATGGGATGGGCCCTATAAGATCGTTAGAATAGGAAAGAATAAATCTACAGTGTTGTTAGCTGACCTTGAGGGGATAGAATTTAAAAATAAGGTTAAACCTTATTACTTCTGATTGCACTAATGCTATGACTGCCTTGCAGGTCTAGGCAAGATTGATCAAACATCTGCAAGGAAATCGTGATAGAGGTTGATGGGTCGTCTGATCCCTTATTTAGAACACCCATATTTGGAACAGAGGTATCATCAGGGAAAGCTCATTTGGTGGAGCAAAGGATACAAGGTGATTGAGCAAGAAGGCGGGACATTTATTTGGGAAATCAAGGTCTTCTGCCATCACTGCCTACAAATTTTGACGAGCATCCCTGTCGAATTCAATGATGATGGAGGGATGGAGCCTACAGTCCACCCGTTGAATATGCTGAATTTCGATTACCATAATTACGAGTAGAGTTCAGGATGGTAGAATATGTAAACCCTTTATGGACGTACACCTTGTACTTTGATGGGGCGTCCAGGGGTCCATGCAAAAAAGGAAGCGTAGGAGTTGTCATCCGAGACCCCCGACGACGCATTGTCATGAAGTTAGCTGCTCATCTCGAGGCGAATTTTACTAATAATATGGCCGAATACAAAGCCCTGATCATGGATTTGAATATTGCAAAAAAGGGGGGTATCCGCCAGTTGTTGGTGAAAGGGGACTCTCAGTTGGTTTTAAATCAACTCAATGGGACGTACATGGTGCGGAACCCGATCCTTTGTATGTACCATCACACTGCCATAGCCCTGCTAGACGAATTCGATAGAGTGTCTTTTCAGCTGATTCCACGGAATTGGAATCAGTTTGCCGATTCATTGGCTAATCTTGCGTATGAAGAGGACCTCTTCTTTAATTGTGGCCCTTGTCACGATATATCTATTGATGGTGATACAGGACCTGGTCGTTTGTGGGGTATGCTTTCTGAACATGCCCTCTTTGGCAGACGATGGTTGATTTGGGTGATGCAAAGGGTAAGCGAGACGCATCTACCTTTATTATCGGGGACCCACAGACTGATTAGACGACATGTGATGCGAACACCTCTTGCGATATACGCAGGGGGGATAGGTCATAATTTAATGCACCTAGTTTAGGGCTACGAGCCTTTGTTCCCCTGGGAATGGTATGCTTTGATGTCTATCATGGTTGTTTCCAGGTGGATGTTCTGCATAGTATTGGTTTATTTCATTAGGCCAAGAGGGCCATTTTCCTGTCTAGTGCGGGTGCGTTTAATTGGGGTTTTGTTGAGTGTTGTACTGGACAGGTTTCGTGGTTCGTGGAATTTGGTGGAGCCTGGAGGAGCCTTTGCTGCGATGGAAGCTTCTTGTGGCCACTCCAGGTGATATTTCTCCTTTACGAGTACCTTTCTTTCCTGTTATATGTGTATTTGTACTTGTCGAGGGGATCTATTTTTTTTTGGGACCGGCAACCAAGGCATGAAGTCCCAGGTTTAGGCTACGTATGTTTGAGGGAGGTCGGAGTAGTCATTGCCTCCTGTAAAGACATTGTTAGACATTGAAAGACCTGTTTTAGAAGGAAGTCCTAGTGGCTCTGTTCTGCTAACCTGCTAGGCAGCCGTTCTAGGAGTTCTTGTTAGTAGTGAGGCAGTTAGAGAAGCCTGCTAGAAGATAATAATAATGATGCCAAGAAATCCTGAATATCCGAAAAGATGAATATAAATGCGAAGGTGTGTAAAAAGGGGTTCTAACCCCTATCAATGAAAAGAAATGAAATGAAAATATATAAGCAGTTGATCATCGCCTTGCGAAGGCCTGGTAGGTTCCTGGGGACGAGTCAGACCCGGGGCCGATACCTTGTCTTCCTAGGGGTGGCTTCTTGCTGGAAAAATAATATCAAAACAAGGAAGGTTGGAGCGAAAATAAAAGTGAGCGTTTGAAAAGGATTAAGTGTCGCCTTGCGAGGGCTTGGTAGGTTCTTGGGTGCTGAGACAGGTCCTGAGACCGATGCCCTGTTCTCCTTGGGTCACTACGCTCAGCTCCCTCCTTTTTACATGCCCAAGTATGTTCATCCCATAAAAATCCTAAAAGAAGAAATGAACTGAAAGAAAATATCCTTTGCTCAGGCTATAGGAGTCCTCGCCTTGTAGGAGCTCCTAGTTGCGTTGTCTTTAGTTGGTAAGTAGTTCAGACTACCACCTAGGGCAACCTCTTTGGCAGTTCTTTTTAGTTTGGATGTGTTGGAGCAGCTGGTTAGTGATTCACTTCGGATCTTCTGTTAAATGATGCTAGGCCTACTCCTTGTGGATGTCATGCCTTGGTTCTGTCTAGGGGTAGGGGGAGCATTGTGCTGAGTTTTATGATGATAATTGTTTTGTATCAGTTTGATGCTTCTTTGGTTGTTTATGTGCAGATATGTTCGTGGATTCGACGGGCTGAGTCGCCCTATCCCGTGGTCGCCAATGAGAGCGGAATTTAGGAGACGGCAAGTGCTTAAAAATAGCTAAAAATTATGAATATCAAGGGAAAAATATTCACTGTCAAAGGCGGCGGCTCGATCTAGGACGATTTTAAGCGCCAAAGTGCTTTAAAGGCGCCCGAGCGACACTTGGTGATTTTTCATAATTTTTCAGACAGTCGTGCGGGTTGACACAAGCTACTGGCCAATGCGGGATGCTAAGCCGGACGCCCAGGATTTTTCAGAGCTCGATTCCGAGTCCGGACGGGGGAAAGGCCACAAACCGGTCAAGATTTGAAAATGTGGACTTATTTTTGGCCAAAGTGGGCATGACCTTTGGGGCCCAAAATTTAATGTCACATGAAAGTTTGGGAGAGGATGGATGAAGAAAATCGTGGAGAGAGGGCGCCATCAACAGGCGCCGAAAAATGCGCCATGTTGATTGAGATGCTCCTCCCTGCCTGAAAACAACCCCCCCGTTTGACAATGGTCCTTGCCTACACTCCGTATGCTGATCATATCGCCGCCCTTCGCCCGTGGAATGGTGGCCTGGTTTGAAATTTCTGATTCTAGTCTTTCTCTCTCCTCCCTCTCTCTCTTCTAAAGGCAAGATCATGTGGGGAGAAGAAGGAAGAAGAAAGAATGATGGAGGCTTGTCCGGCATGGACCGGATTGCTCCACGGGCTGAGAATGGTGATTTGTGATGTTGCTGGACATGAAGTGTTGCTGTTTTCCAAGTTTACAGCCATGGACACAAAACCCGAAACACGCGTTTAAGCGGTAAACCAAAAAAATTACAAAGAAAATTTAGTGTTTTATGCTTTTGATTGATGGAATGCCGTTCATATGGACTAAGATTTGATTATGTTGCTGATTCTTCTGAGTTCTTACTGTTTATAACCAGAAATTATGAAAAACATGCATTTCATGGCTCGAAATAATGTCAAGAAACCCGAAAACGTATGAAAAATGGGGAAAAACAAGGGTTTTGGGCATATAAATGGGGAAAACCGTCGATACACATCAACTAATCTTTCAATTTTGTTGCAAATGAACTAAGGGCCACAGCCCACAAACTGGTTTTCATTTTCAGCAATTTAAAAAATACAAGAAAATGAAGAAAATGGGGAAAAATGATAAAAACACCATGAAAAATAGGGGAAAAATACATTTGGGGCTACGAAAAATATAGAAAAATAGGATTTATGTTTGTTGATGTATAGCAAGGCTGGGGCATGAAGTTATGCTTCAGTTCAGCCTTGTTTATATGTTTTAGTGCGTGTTTCCTTCCTTTCTCCACATAAAATGACAAGGAAACCCTAAAAGAAATGAATGCAATGATGCACTATCAACGGGGAAGGGTAGAGTTGTGGAAAAAATGGTTAAATGACGCTGAGCATGAGGAATAATTTGCTGATTTTATATGCATTGCATCTAGGACGGAATAATAATGATAAGAATTAAAACCTAGTAGCACGAAGATCACTTCGGTGCTAGGTGTTGCAGCGAAGCACAAAGCGGGTTGAAAGAAAAGCATGAAAGAGATGTTTTGCACTTGCACGCTGCTGGTTTTTAAAATGTTTGAGCACTAGACATCCACCTCTTTGCATGATCATTTAGAGGAAATTAAAAGTATCAGAGTTAGCTCCTGGATATGCATAGCAATTGTTTTCAGCAGGCCTGTGACCCACCGTTGAGAGTGTGAGGTTCCTATGCTGTAGGCTAGTCGTGGGATCATAAAGGGGAAATCGAGTAAGGACAATGGTACATTCCTGGATAGGCTCATTTGGTACCTTGAGCGATGTTTGTGCGAAATGTCTAAATGTTGAGCGGCGCATCGAGGGGCCAATCCCCAAGGTGTAGGAGAGTCGCAGAGGGTTGACGGCATTCAGCCGTAGGAGGAACCCCACGTGTGTGTGATTCGAGCCTTTTGGCTATGTGAAAGGGACTCCCTCTGAGGAGCAATATTGGGTTAGGATCAGTTGGACTACAACGTATTACAAACGCAATGTTTAGGAAGGCAGAGATTTTGATAGACGCTCCTGGCCGCGAGGCCGAGGGGTTGTCTTGTGCATAGTGACGAGGTCCGGCTAGTGCATGAGCCAGTGCCGGCCCGTTTTTAGGTCCATCATTCACTTTTTCGCAACCTTGCTGGAATATATTGATGTTATTACCTTATTATAGGGAAAGCAATTCACAACTTCAATCCCTTCCCCATCATTATAACCATTAATTCCAAGTGAAAGTGGTCACTTCAATGGGTAATAATGTGTGGCACAAAATGGACTTCAATTTCAATACAACATATCTCATGAAGGTATTTCATGATTCATGATCTCAATGGTAAGAAGTGAATTTGTTTCCATTCCCATGGATAGTGATTTCCTAGAGTAAGTAATCACCTCAAGTATAGTCTTCCCATGTCTTTGAGCTTTCAAAATGAATATCTTCTTATGAACCTATCTTCCCATGCGTTACACCCTATCGAAAATATGCTTTGGAAAAGAACTTCGTGCCCAATCACTCATGTAGTTTGCAAATTAGGTTCCATGCAATGTAATCAATCAAACAATGCTTTCACGCAAAATTATGAATGCATTGAGGAATTTGTGCCTAGCCTAACTATATGTGCTTGTGCGTCATGAAGATGCAAACACAAAAGAAATACACAACGGAAAATAAACTCATAATGACGCTAACTTAAGAGCTCGAAAAATTGGCAGAAAATTTCACCCTCAGGTTTGCAATGGTAGATATGCAATGTCACGACAACGAGTACACTCAAAACTCATAAACATCCATTAATTTAAAAATGTATTTTGCGGAATCACTCACCATGGAATCACCCATGTGCACATTAAATTAATATGATGCCCGAAAAGGACAGGCATCCCATCAACTTCTCGCACAAGGAATCAACCTTGTGTACGAGCCCCAACAAATAAATATAGCTTGACAAAATCCATCACAAAACCTCACGGAATCCATCGTAAAATAAAAACCTCATGGAATCCACCGTGGAATATGCCTCTTGGCATCACTTAGATTAGCAACCATAGAACTTCTTTTGCCACCATCTCAGCCTCAAAACCACCTCAATTGCCCCTCAACTCAACCTTATGCCAGTAGACATCTTGGACGACTATCATTATTGCACAGGCCATCAAACTTGAGAACTAATTAAGATTTTAAAAGCTTAGAGCTTTTAAGGATTTAAAGCTTTCTTTCTTTTTTTCCCCTTCCCCCACAAGCAATCTTTCGTTTTTTTTTTCTTTTTGGGGAGGGAGGGTGGGCATTGAATAAACCCCTCTTCCCACAAGCCCTTTTTCACATTGCATTGTTACCCACATCAAGGGTGTTCCTATACAAAGAATTCTAACCGTAGTCTACCACTATCGCAAGCCTTTATTCCTATGCGGGAGAACTTATAAGTGTTCCTTGTCTATATGTAGAAAATTATAGTGCTTAATTTGTACTCAAGTCATTGTTCATATGCATGGAATTTAATATTATGGATTCTTCAATGGTTTATTTATACACAGAAGGTTCTATTCAATGCTCTTTCTTACACAGCAAATTTCTTCTATCAGGTTGAGACCTTCAAATACTGACAAAGTTAATATGACGAATATAGAATCATCTCTTTCTAAAATTTCCTTACAACAAAAAATCAATCTTCTTTTAAAAAAATTGAATGTAGTCGTGAGGAAGCTTCATGAGCATGAATGCTAACAAATTTTCGTGGCTCAAGATAAAGATGATTGCATTGCTCAGATTTTGAAGTGTAAGAAGCTGAGAATAAGGAATTATTGATATTATGCCATGTCAAACTGACATTGATATAAAAGGGGAGGACATGTAATTTTACATATCTTTTTGACACAATAATACAATTACAAACTTTCTCTCCCTTCTTGCTCACAGCTTCTATGGCTTCCCCTTCTTTCCTGTCTTTCTCTCTCTAAATCTAGTCTTTCTCTCTCCTTGTCACTCTTCTTCTCTCTCTTCCTACAGTCTTTCTCTCCTCTTTCTCTCTCCTCTTTGACACAATAACACAATTACATATTTTTTTGACACAATAATACAATTACAGACTTTCTCTCCCTCTTGCTCATCAAAGCTTCTATGGCTTTCCCTTCTTTCCTGTCTTTCTCTCTCTAAATCTAGTCTTTCTCTCTCCTCGTCACTCTTCTTCTCTCTCTTCTTGCAGTATTCTCTCTCCTCTCTCTCTCCTCGTCACTCTTCTTCTCTCTCTTCTTGCAGTCTTTCTCTTTCCTCTGCCGTCTTCTCTCTCCTCTTTCTCTCTGAGAGGAGAGATTTAGAGAGAGAAAGACAGGAAAGAAGGGGAAGCCATAGAAGATGTGAGCAAGAAGGGAGAGAAAATCTGTAATTGTATTATTGTGTCAAAAAGATATGTAAAATTACATGTCCTCCCCTTTTATACCAATGTCAGTGTGACATGGCATAATATCAATAATTTCTTATTCTCAGCTTCCTACAATCCATCCCTTCCCAAAAGTTTTTGTTCTCAAAAACAAACCTGAAAGACTAGAAAAGGATAGATGAAACAGAGTACTACTCTGATACAAGGGCTACAAAAATAGGAAAAGCACTAGTTTGTACTAAGTAATAGAGAGGATCATAAGTGGGAAAAGTGAATAGGCCATATGAACATCCATTTTGAAATGATAAAACTGAAAACTGAACCATCATAACTCCCAGAAAGGACACCTGCAAGAAATAGACAACTTGTTGTCTACTACAGAACCTGCTGTAGTAAAATGGAGATATCTTGGGATGGGCATATCCAAATCAAGTGTGCCATGAGTGAAAAGAAAACTCATTAGACATACTTGCAACCCATATAGATATTTTTCTTTTGTAATCAAACCAAAATTGAAGCTGAACCAAAACAGTAAGCTATCCAGAAACTGTCTGCAATAGAACCAGAGATAAATGGACTAATTTTCAGCCAAATAAGCCTCTCAAAGATGAAAATTCTGAACCCCAATATGGATGTTGGCCTAATGAAGGTGCAAAAAATTTCTCAAAACCTCCTGGATCAAAAGGTATTCCGTCATAATGATTGTCCAAGAGAATAGAATGCCTCTCAACCACAAACTCCAATCCACCCGGATCAAATGGATACGATGAAATATCCCCATAATCAAATCCATGATCACATCCATAATCCCCTGGATCATATGGAAGCACAATACCATCTTCATATTCATGTATGCCCAAATCATGTATTATATCATCATCAGACATGTGCCAGTCATCATAACCATGATGAAGGTACTCATTATCAAATGCGTTCAATGGCTATTGTAGACATTGATTAAGTGTAAACTGATGCCCAAAAATATCATCATGAGGTTTCTCTAAGAGTCTAAAACCTTCAACATGACCATCTACATCTGCAAGTGTTTCATGTGATTCATCAACGAAGATGCCATCAGCTTGTACATCTTGCTCATCTGCAAGTGCCTCATGTAATTCATCAGCAAAGATACCATCAGCTTGTATATCTTGCTCTTCATTGTTCCCTTCTTGTACATCTTCTTGGTCTTCTTGCTCATCCTCTTGTTGATCATGTTGTTCATTATCCAAATCTTGTTTTTGAAGAGGTGGATGCTCATAAGCATAAGCATGTTGACCATAATAGCCATTCTGCTGCCAAGGTTCAATGGAATGATACTCTACATTATGATATGGTACATCATATTTATAAGCATTAACATGCTGTCCAGATGTACTTGCATACTACTCATATTCATTTGCATGTTGTTGCTGTTCATATTCATAAGATGCATGTAGATCATAGTGTTTTCCATAAGCATAAGCATTTGATTCAAGTGTACCACCAGCATATACATGTTGGCCATAAGCATAAGCATTTGATTCAGGTCTTGCTGTTTTTTCCATAACCGCCTTTATAAGAGCAATACACTGATCAGTTAAAACTCCAAGTTTGTCAATTTTAGCCTGTGTTTGAATCCAACCTTGTTCACTAGAGCTTGAGCTATTGATCTCAGTTGCCATTGTAGTCAAGTTGCTGTGTTGGTGAATTTTATATTGTAATGTGGTTGATCAGATCAAGCCAAAGCCATGGAGTCGAAAGACTTGCTGTAGGGGAATTATCACAATCGTTACTGTCTCTAGTACTTCTCAGCTGGATGAGACCTGAGCCTCACTATTTTTGATGGCAAGTGTTCAAAACCGGATGTCAAGCAACAGAATGAGCTGCAATTTTGTCAGAGAGACATCCAGAGAGAGACCAGCAAATATTCTCCCATCAAGAGAGAGACCAGCAGGTATTCTGCACCCCATTTCACCTGGGCCTATGTTGCCAATGGGTTTCTCCCAGCCATTTCGCCTATATTTGTTCCCTCAGATCTTAAACACAGGTATTATGATGGCTTCTTCAACTTCAGAGATTTACCGAACACTTCCTGTCCGCGAAGAGATCCTGCGGGGCTTCTTAATGCAGATTCTGATTGGTTTCTTGTCAGAGAGAGAACTAGGGAGAGAGAAAGAGGAGAGAGAAGATTGCAGAAGAGAGAGAAAGACTACAGGAAGAGAGAGAATAAGAGTGACGAGGAGAGAGAAAGACTAGATTTAGAGAGAGAAAGACAGGAAAGAAGGGGAAGCCATAGAAGCTGAGAGCAAGAAGGGAGAGAAAGACTGTAATTGTATTAATGTGTCAAAAAGATATGTAAAATTACATGTCCTCCCCTTTTATACCAATGTCAGTGTGACATGGCATAATATCAATAATTCCTTATTCTCAACTTCTTACAATCCATCCCTTCCCAAAAGTTTTTGTCCTCAAAAACAAACCTGAAAGATTAGAAAAGCATAGATGAAACACAGTACTACTCTGATACAAGGGCTACAAAAATAGGAAAAGCACTAGTTTGTACTAAGTAATAGAGAGGATCATAAGTGGGAAAAGTGAATAGGCCATATGAACATCCATTTTGAAATGATAAAACTGAAAACTGAACCATCATAACTCCCAGAAAGGACACCTGCAAGAAATAGATAACTTGTTGTCTACTACAGAACCTGCTATAGTAAAATGGAGATAACTTGGGATGGGCATATCCAAAACAAGTGTGCTATGAGTGAAAAGAAAACTCATTAGACATACTTGCAACCCATATAGATATCCTTCTTTTGTAATCAAACCAGAATTGAAGCTGAACCAAAACAGTAAGCTGTCCAGAAACTGTCTGCAATAGAACCAGAGATAAATGGACTAATTTTCAGCCAAATAAGCCTCTCAAAGATGAAAATTCTGAACCCCAATATGAATGTTGGCCTAATGAAGGTGCAAAATCTTGCTCAAAACCTCCTGGATCAAAAGGTATTCCATCATAATGATTGTCCAAGAGAATAGAATGCCTCTCAACCACAAACTCCAATCCACCCGGATCAAATGGATACGATGAAATATCCCCATAATCAAATCCATGATCACATCCATAATCCCCTAGATCATACGGAAGCACAATGCCATCTTCATATTCATGTATGCCCAAATCATGTATTATATCATCATCAGACATGTGCCAGTCATCATAACCATGATCAAGGTACTCATTATCAAATACGTTCAATGGCTGTTGCAGACCTTGATTAAGTGTAAACTGATGCCCAAAAATATCATCATGAGGTTTCTCTAAGAGTCTAAAACCTTCAACATGGCCATCTACATCTATAAGCGTTTCATGTGATTCATCAACGAAGATGCCATCAGCTTGTACATCTTGCTCATCTGCAAGTGCCTCATGTAATTCATCAACGAAGATACCATCAGCTTGTACATCTTGCTCTTCATTGTTCCCTTCTTGTACATCTTCTTGGGCTCGTACATCTTCTTAGTCTTCTTGCTCATCCTCTTGTTGATCATGTTGTTCATTATCCAAATCTTGTTGTTGAAGAGGTGGATGCTCATAAGCATAAGCATGTTGACCATAATAGCCATTCTACTGCCAAGGTTCAATGGAATGATACTCTACATTATGATATGGTACATCATATTTATAAGCATTAACATGCTGTCCAGATGTACTTGCATACTGCTCATATTCATTTGCATGTTGTTGCTGTTCATATTCATAACATTCATGTAGATCATAGTGTGTACCATCAGCATATACATGTTGTCCATAAGCATAAGCATTTGATTCAAGTGTACCATCAGCATATACATGTTGGCCATAAGCATAAGCATTTGATTGAGGTCTTGCTGTTTTTTTCATAACCACCTTTATAAGAGCAATACACTGATAAGTTAAAACTCCAAGTTTGTCAATTTTAGCCTGTGTTTGAAGCCAACCTTGTTCACTAGAGCTTGAGCTATTGATCTCAGTTGCCATTGTACTCAAGTTGTTGTGTTGGTGAATTTTATTTTGTAATGTGGCTGATCAGATCAAGCCAAAGCCATGGAGTCGGAAGACCTGCTGTAGGGGAATTATCACAATCGTTACTGTCTCTAGTACTTCTCAGCTGGATGAGACCTTGAGCCTCGCTATTGTTGATGGCAAGTGTTCAAAACCGGATGTCAAGCAACAAAATGAGCTGCAATTTTGTCAGAGAGACAGCGAGAGAGAGACTAGCAGATATTCTCCCATCAAGAGAGAGACAAGCATGTATTCTGCACCCCATTTCACCTGGGCCTATGTTTCCAATGGGTTTCTCCTAGACACTCTGCTTGTGTTTGTTCCTCCAGATCTTAAACACAGGTATTATGATGGCTTCTTCAACTTCAGAGATTTACCGAACACTTCATGTCTGCAAAGAGATCCTACGGGGCTTCTTAATGCAGATTTTGATTGGTTTCCATACCTTCAACTATGCCAGACACTTCCTTTCTGAAATCTGAAGTACGAGGAGACACTTGAGTTGAAGTCACAATTTGCAGACAAGACTCTGATTCTTAGAGTTGATGATCCTGAAGTTTTTCAAGGCATCAGCCTGAAACTTGTGGCAATGGAACAACTGTTGATGTAGCACCTTGAGTGGAAGGGAAAGTTGGTCATTGTACCGATTGCAAATCCAACATTGTAGACTCTTGTGTTGTGACTACAATGAGAGATGGATTCAATTTGATCCCTTATGAATACACAGCCAACATTCTCATCAGAAACTTGGGCAATCTCCAGAATCTAAACTCTGCCCTCATAAGAAATAAGTGTCCCACCCCTAACATCTGGTAATGCAGTCCCGATACAATCCTTGATGAACTCAAAATGTTTCTTATTCAAATTAGTAGTTCCCCACTGTCAATACTGTGCTTTCTCCAACTGGTTCTTATCATGGGAGAAATGGCAGATAATGAAGCTGCTCTAAATGCACGGTGATCCAGATGAGCACAAAAGGCAACTTGAATCTTTGTTGTTGCTTCCACCCTGTAAACCTTCCGTGAAGTCACTCTGAAGATCATCAAATTGGATTCCTTCTGAGATCAAGCCTGAAATAGTGTTCTGGAACTTGACAGGCAGCAGCACTTGATTCCAATTCTTGCTGGCCAGTAATCCTGATGTCATTACAGTAGTTGCTAATGCCAACATGGATTATGCAATTGACTATCTGTACATTGCCTTGCTCATTGCCTCTATTTTCTGTTATGCAGCAACTTTCACCTTGTCAGGACTTCTTTTCCACTGGTTCACCCCATCTGAGTATGATTGCCAGTTGAACACTTACTTTATTACTGTCACCATTTTTCCTCGTCTACGCCTGCTTCTGTTGTATCCCTCTATTGTGCATACTTGTGCTTTAGTGGCCTATCAAGTGAGACAGATTCTGGAAGGGAAGAAGGTGGTTTTGAGATGCCATATCTCAAGTCTGCAGTTCCTACTGTTGCATTTCAGGAACTTGTGAGAAGGATTCGAGCTTGTCATGGAGACTTTCGAGTACTAGAGAGAAACAGAAGCCTGGGCCGTCAACTGTTCAACAGAGGTCCATGTTTGCTGATCCTTCAGTGGAGATTCAAGATCTCATAGCTTGGGCCAATGGTTCAACAACTGGTTCATAGGTTCCAACTTCAAGGCTTGGTAATCATGAGGAGAGTACAATGGCTTTTACTCCGCAGCAAGTTGCACAACAACAGATGGTTCCACTCAGTTTTTGTTGTGCTTATATAACTGTTGCGGCCTTTAGAGTGAGCACGTTTTGTAGGACCTAATTCAGATGAATCTGCTGCAAGAGTTGGGGATGGAGGAGATCCGCAGAAGAGCTGGGGTAGATGACAAACCACTTCGTATGGTGAAAATTGTGCTTCATGAGTTAGTGAAACTTCGTGGAACCCATCTGGAGCTATGGGTTAGGGGCATTGATCAGATTCAACTACAAATAGTCCTGCCTCATCAGTGCCACATTCAAATGAGGCTCAATTGAAGCAAGATCTGGCTGTTGTATTCAAAAAAATTGGTGATAAACAGACTTGCACAATAGGTCCGTATGAGCTGTATCAGATCACACAATTGTATCCACAGGTAGACATATTTTCACAACTACAAAATGCCGAATCTACGATCACAGAATTGGGCAACATGTTTACGCAGCTTGCAACGATGGTTGCTCAGTAGGGAGAAATGGCTATCAAGATTGATGAGGATGAGATGCATTTCCTCCTCCACGTTCGCTGCTGGAAGTAGCAGCAGCAGCTGCCCAGTATTATGCATATCACTCAAATTGCTATTGTTTAGTCATAATGGACATCTCTCCCATCTTGAAAAGAGCATACACTGGTGATGGTAGCCCATAGAAATCTGCCTACGTGTGATCAACACCAGGCTACTAAAGTGGAAAGGCAAAATGCAAATGGAGAACAAGCGATGCAAGTGGTGAAAACTTCAGTCGTGATGTTCATCTAGCATCTAGTAGAAGAGGGGTAGAAACTGATAGTATTTCAGAACATAACCAGTCTTTCTATAGTGATGGAGTTTCAGTGCCCCACAGTCGTGGATTGAATAAGCTAACACTAAAGCATGAAACAGCTCCAATGGATCTGGACAAGAATCCACTGAAAAGAGCCGTTGACACTTAGGCATGGCATGCAAGCAGTCGCATCTTAAGTACAGGTAGCAATGGGCTTTTTGAGGAGAGTCAGACTCAAAATGAAAGTTCCAACTGGCATTTCATGCACAAACAGCTCTCTCAACTCGAATTGCATCAGATTTAGAGAATATGTTCTTTGTTTGTTAAGACAATCCCTCTGCAATGCTTCCTCTGACGGTGAGACATCAGTTTTCTACTGCCAAAGCTGACGGTTGGAATCATCCTCTGATAGACTTTTGATCACTAATGTAGAGATCTTTTGCTGAAGCCATATCTGTGTCTTAAACAGCTTATCCACAAATACCCTTTTGAAAGTGGAGGAAGAGCTGTCCAATATTTTCTTCCATTTTGCCTCCAGCTTTTAGAACAAATCTTCAGTGCTGCCTGTCTTTAGGGTTTGAAGAAGAACAAAATACTTGTGAGGGGAGGTTGCTGAAAACACCATAGATGCTGGAAAGAAATCTTGAAGAAGAAGAAGAAGAAATGTTTACTCCCTAAAGCCTCTTCAAAGCCTTCAATAATGGTGCTCCACTTGTTAAGAATGAAGAGTAAAGAAAGTTTCGACCATGAAATGCCTGTAAAAACCTCATGGCTGAAAGCTAGGAGAAGATCTCTGCTGTAACTCCATGAAAGCTTGGCAAAAGCTTGGAGAAAGAGGAAAGGAAGACCTCTTTTGAAAAGTAACCACAGTTGAACCCCAAACTAAGCCCGGTTAACTCTTCTTTACCCTAATTACCTTCAATTTTGCATAAAATTTGATGGACGACCTATCATTTAAGCCATTATCCGCCATATTTGACCTTGGATATCTCCATATGTAGTCTCCTACTAACTGTAGATGTCCTGCAGCACTCCACTAGTCACTATCTTATACCATTTTTGTCTGAAATTGATTTTGAAATAGGAAAATGGGACTAAAAATGGAAGAAAAGAATGGATCAAAGACTCAAGCTCTGATACCACTTGTCAGAGAGAGAACTAGGGAGAGAGAAAGAGGAGAGAGAAGACTGCAGAAGAGAGAGAAAGACTGCAGGAAGAGAGAGAAGAATAGTGACGATGAGAGAGAAAGACTAGATTTAGAGAGAGAAATACTGGAAAGAAGGGGAAGCCATAAAAGCTAAGAGCAAGAAGGGAGAGAAAGACTGTAATTGTATTAATGTGTCAAAAAGATATGTGAAATTACATGTCCTCCCCTTTTATACCAATGTCAATGTGACATGGCATAATATCAATAATTCCTTATTCTCAGCTTCTTACAATCGATAACTTATGTTTTCGTATTTTAACGGGTTCACCGAATATCATAGGGTGCCTTCGCGCAACGAAATAGAACTGAAACTATGCAGTTATCATAGGCTTCAGCATTATTACATAAGCCTGGCTTCCGAACCGTACATGAAACTGATGGCCTCATACGGCTCTTCCCATTGTATCGAGCCCTTTCCTATTTAATCATGACACAAGGTTAGGCTTGTCTTAAGTTATGTAGAAAGGTCAATTCAATACGTAATCGAAATGATACATGCTCTAACACACATTACATTTATTATATACGATTTATCATTATCTACTACATTATTAAAAATTAATGGGTTTTCGCGTCAGCTTTAAAGCTTAAGGAAAAATCCCATTTTCAAAAACATATGGCTTGGCCGGCCCTCCTTTGGGGGAGCTTTTGAAAGTTACTCCGTTTCCCAACCGAAAGTCTGGACGCGAGCCATACTCCGTGGGGAGCGCGGCGAGCGTAGATGGCCTATCTTAGACAAAGCTATCAATAACTTACCCTTTTTGGACGTTCAAAAAGGCTCAATGGCGATCCCCGATCTGTCGTTGCCTTGCTCTCTCCCGCTGCTATAATGACGAGTCCTTAAGTATAATCAGCACTGTTAATTGTCAAGCCACGAAGCTTACACTCATTCATTTTTCATCTTACGCTTCAAGCCTTCTGCTTCTACAGCTCTAAGGGCAGCCATTCCTTTGCTAAGGCTTGAAAGTCAGCTGAATATTTTAGCTATTGGCAGGAGGTCTTGACGATTTCTTTTTGCCTTTGATTGGAGTTTACATTACTAATATAATAGCGCTGGGTATTTTACAAGACCAATGGATGACACCGAGGAATAATGAGGCGAAGTCCATTTTGCTTTCCCTTGTTCTTGTTTGGTCTTTTATTCCAAGCAATGTTTGTGATATTTATGATGGTTTGTAAAAAAAAAAGTGCTTGTAAAATATTTTGTTATTTTTGCTATTCATCAAGCATTGTCTGCTAACAGGATCATAAGCTAATCAGATGGGGTGAACCAGTGGAAAAGAAGTCCTGACAAGGTGAAAGTTGCTGCATAACGGAAAATAGAGGCAATGAGCAAGGCAATGTACATACAGTCAATTGCATAATCCCTGTTGGCATTAGCAACTACTGTAATGACATCAGCATCACTGGCCAGCAAGAATTGGAACCGAGTGCTGCTGCCTGTCAAGTTCCAGAACACTATTTTAGGCTTGATCTCAGAAGGAATCCAATTCGATGATCTTCAGAGTGACTTCACGGAAGGTTTACAGGGTGGAAGCAACAACAAAGATTCAAGTTGCCTTTTGTGCTCATCTGGATCACCGTGCATTTAGAGCAGCTTCATTATCTGCCATCTCTCCCATGATAAGAACCAGTTGGAGAAAGCACAGTATTGACAGTGGGGAACTACTAATTTGATTAAGAAACATTTTGAGTTCATCAAGGACTGTATTAGGACTGCATTACCAGATGTTAGGGGTGGGACACTTATTTCTTATGAGGGTAGAGTTCAAATTCTGGAGATTGCCCAAGTTTCTGATGAGCATGTTGGCTGTGTATTCATAAGGGATCAAATTGAATCCATCTCTCACTGCAGTCACAACACAAGAGTCTGCAATGTTGGATTTGCAATCGGTATCATGACCAACTTTCCCTTCCACTCAGGGTGCTACATCAGCAGTTGTTCCATTGCCAGAATTTCAAGCTAATTCCTTGAATAACTTCAGGATCATCAACTCTAAGAATCAGAGTCTTGTCTGCAAATTGTGACTTCAACTCAAGTGTCTCCTCGTGCTTCAGATTTCAAAAAGGAAGTGTCTGGCATAGTTGAAGGTATGGAAACCAATCAAAATCTGCATTAAGAAGCCCCGCAGGATCTCTTCGCGGACAGGAAGTGTTTGGTAAATCTCTGAAGTTGAAGAAGCCATCATAATACCTGTGTTTAAGATCTGGAGGAACAAACACAGGTGGAGTGTCTGGGAGAAACCCATTGGCAACATAGGCCCAGGTGAAATGGGGTGCAGAATACCTGCTGGTCTCTCTCTTGATGGGTGAATATCTACTAGTCTCTCTCTCGCTGTCTCTCTGACAAAATTGTAGCTCATTCAGTTGCTTGACATCCGATTTTGAACACTTGCCATCAACAATAGCGAGGCTCAAGGTCTCATCCAGCTGAGAAGTACTAGAGATAGTAACGATTGTGATAATTCCCCTACAGCAGGTCTTTCGACTCCATGGCTTTGGCTTGATCTGATCAGCCACATAACAAAATAAAATTCACCAACACAGCAACTTGAGTACAATGGCAACTGAGATCAATAGCTCAAGCTCTAGTGAACAAGGTTGGCTTCAAACATAGGCTAAAATTGACAAACTTGGAGTTTTAACTGATCAGTGTATTGCTCTTATAAAGGCAGTTATGGAAACAATAGCAAGACCTGAATCAAATGCTTATGCTTATGGCCAACATGTATATGCTGATGGTACACTTGAATCAAATGCTTATGCTTATGGACAACATGTATATGCTGATGGTACACACTATGATCTACATGCATCTTATGAATATGAACAGCAACAACATGCAAATGAATATGAGCAGTATGCAAGTACATCTCGACAACATGTTAATGCTTATAAATATGATGCACCATATCATAATGTAGAGTATCATTCCATTGAACCTTGGCAGCAGAATGGCTATTATGGTCAACATGCTTATGCTTTTGAGCTTCCACCTCTTCAACAACAAGATTTGGATAATGAACAACATGATCAACAAGAGGATGAGCAAGAAGACCAAGAAGATGTACGAGCCCAAGAAGATGTACAAGAAGGGAACAATGAAGAGCAACATGTACAAGCTGATGGTATCTTCGTTGATGACTTACATGAGGCACTTGATGAGCAAGATGTACAAGCTGATGGCATCTTCGTTGATGAATCACATGAAACACTTGCAGATGTAGATGGTCATGTTGAAGGTTTTAGACTCTTAGAGAAACCTCATGATTATATTTTTGGGCATCAATTTACACTTAATCAAGGTCTACAACATCCATTGAACACATTTGATAATGAGTACCTTGATCATGGTTATGATGACTGGCACATGTCTGATGATGATATAATACATGATTTGGGCATACATGAATATGAAGATGGCATTGTGCTTCCCTATTATCCAGGGGATTATGGATGTGATCATGGATTTGATTATGGGGATATTTCATCGTATCCATTTGATCCGGGTGGATTGGAGTTTGTGGTTGAGAGGCATTCTATTCTCTTGGACAATCATTATGACGGAATACCTTTTGATCCATGAGGTTTTGAGCAAGATTTTGCACCTTCATTAGGCCAACATCCATAATGGGGTTCAGAATTTTCATCTTTGAGAAGCTTATTTGGCTGAAAATTAGTCCATTTATCTCTAGTTCTATTGCAGACAGTTTCTGGACAGCTTACTGTTTTGGTTCAGCTTCAATTCTAGTTTGATTACAAAAGAAGGATATCTATATGGGTTGCAAGTATGTCTAATGAGTTTTCTTTTCACTCATAGAACACTTGATTTGGATATGCCCATCCCAAGATATCTCCATTTTACTACAGCAGGTTTGTCTATTTCTTGCAGGTGTCCTTTCTGGGAGTTATGATGGTTCAGTTTTCAGTTTTATCATTTCAAAATGGATGTTCATATGGCCTATTCACTTTTCCCACTTATGATCCTCTCTATTACTTAGTACAAACTAGTGCTTTTCCTATTTTTGTAGCCCTTGCATCAGAGTAGTACTCTGATTCATCTATCCTTTTCTAGTCTTTCAGGTTTGTTTTTTAGGACAAAAACTTTTGGGAAGGGATGGATTGTAAGAAGCTGAGAATAAGGAATTATTGATATTATGCCATGTCACACTGACATTGGTATAAAAGGGGAGGACGTGTAATTTTACATATCTTTTTGACACAATAATACAATTATAGACTTTCTCTCCCTTCTTGCTCACAGCTTCTATGGCTTTCCCTTCTTTCATGTCTTTCTCTCTCTAAATCTAGTCTTTCTCTCTCCTTGTCACTCTTCTTCTCTCTCTTCCTACAGTCTTTCTCTCTCCTCTACAGTCTTCTCTCTCCTCTTTCTCTCTCCCTGGTTCTCTCTCTGACATGAAGGTTGTATTCAACACTCAATAAATCAAGATGGACTAAAAATTTAGCTATAAGCCTTTTTAATTTTCTAAATTTGATGGAAAAATGTTTTTTTTTTCTTGGTTGAGCCATTTTGATGATTACTTTGACAAATAATCTTTTTTTGAGAAGAATAAAATCAAGTGTGTAACCAATTATTTGATAGATAAAGATTCACTTTGGTAGAATGTCCTATGCCATAACACTAGTGATCCAAAGATGTAGACTGACTTTCAAGAAAAATGTAAATAATATTTTCTTTTGCCTTAGTTTCATCTTCAAGCAAGGCGTAATTAGTCTAACTTGTCTTGGCAAGAAGTTTATAATATGGCTATCTATACCAAAATATTCTGGCAAAGGATTTTGCTATTGCACATACTTGAGAAAGTTTCCAAGAGCATGTTGTAACATAAATACGAAGATTGTATTCAATCTAGCATCCAAGCTAAATTGAATTTGATTACACCCAATTTTCTTCATCAAGATATCTCTTATGCCCACCACCATGATGTTGAGAAAGAATTTCAATCTATTGCCCATATGCTTCACCACCAAAAAATCAATCTACCATATTCCTTCAACAACAACAATTGCAACTCAAAGAAATATTTTGTGTCTTATTGCCCTAACTCTTTTCCATCTAACAAGACTTTCAATTTCTAACCAAGAATTGGCAATGTGCAAAGGTATCCAACCAATAATTCGAACACCAATATAAAGTCTCAAACTACAAATCTTGATGTTCAAAATAAAAAGGCCAAATTTACTTCCTATCATTGTGAAAAACTTGGACATTATTGATTAGATTGTCAAGTCCCATTATCACCCAGCAATAATCAAAGCACGGCCTAGTTGCACAATATCGAGGAGATACATGACTATGCCCTTGGATATTACTGATTAGATTGTTGAGTTCCATTTCTACCCAACAACAATCAAAGAACAACCCAATTGCACAAACTTGGACATTATTAATCAAATTGTCGAGTTTTATTACCACCCAACAACAATCAAAGCATGGCCTAGTTGCACAATATCAAGAAGGTATCAGATTACACCCCTAAATGGACTACCAACACATTGTAGCAACAAGAAGCAACAATTAATAAAAAATTAGGTACGCCTATCTCTTTACATGCTTTATTGAAAATAAAAGTTTCTTGCATGATTCATATGTAACTATTTTGCATGACAATGATAGTTCTCATGACTTTATTTTAGGAGATTGTAACTAGAAACTAGTTCTTTACTATACAATGTTAAATTTACATTTCAATGCATTATATACAATAGAACAATAAAAATTAAGGGGTTTGTAATCTCTATGGATAAATACAAAGAAAAATGTGATTTCTTAGTTACATCTCTACAATCATCAGTCATTATTCTTATACCATTCAGATATCAATTTAATCATATAATTGATTGTCACACTCACACAATAACTTTCCAAGGACAAAAAATCTCTCTAATTAGTGACTCCAAATGAATTGTTTCTATTAACCAGTCACATACAAGCTAAGCGAGCAATTAGAAAGCAATACAAGATATGAATGATTTTTGTGGCAAAAGTTGAAAAGTTGTATCACCCCCACAAAAAAAGTTCTTAGACTCAAAGAAACATTGATTTGCAAATGATTACCCACCTGAGTTGCCACCATCAGGAGGAGAGTTAGATCACAAAATTGAGTTTTTTCTTGGTGTTACTCCATTGCAGAAAGCATCATATATGCATAATACTTTGCATCTAAAAGAAATTCAATGACAAGTAAATGAATTGTTAGATAAGGGTTTGATTCATCCCAATTATTCTCCTTCTAGTGCATCTATCTTGTTGGTTGAAAAGTAAAGTAAGATATGCAGGATATCCATTGATTATTGAGCCTTAAACAAAGTGACTATTAAAAATTAGTATTTATCACATGCCTGCATAACAATTCCCTGGCAGCATGTTTTAGTGGTCCATCAGGGAACTATCCTAGACGGCTTCACTCGGCACTCGTGAGAATGCACGGGGTCTATCATCTAGGTTTCACAAGGCCCGCTCTGTAACGGATGGTACTGCCCGTCCTGACAAGGATCAACCTGCAAGCTCGAGGTCCTAATTTGACAACTAAGGTCTTGATACATCAGCTAGCTCCATCGGAGGTGTCCCACAAGCGTTTCTCGTTTGCTGATTGGAGCAATAGTAGTTACATTTGATTCATGGAGTACAATGCTTTTTTCCAATTGATTAGGATTCAGGGAACCTTAAGGGAGTTTTGGCACAGCTACCGCACCTTTCCCCTAAGATTATTTTTTATCAAGGTTTTAAGACATAACCCTAGGTAAGTCAACACTAATCTCTACCTAGTTTTTCCTAATTAAGGTTTCATTTAATCTCTTGAGAGAAGCTCCCAGCTTACTAGGACCACCCATCCGTAGGATAGATTTGTCATGGATCTCGCCCACCCCGCTTCCCACAAATGGTTTTCTTTATTTTTCTAATTATCTATCACATTAAGTTATGACATATGAAGGCAGCTTCATTGATTAACCCGTTATCACAAGTTCCTCAGTGTACTTTTACGCCACAACACAAAGATAGATAAAAACAGTCTTTTGGCAAAACATATTTATTTATTATTTCACAAATTTATTTACAATGATTTTTTCGTTCTACCTATGCAGAAGATAAACCTCCATTCACTGAAACCCCCCCTTTTGTCTATTACAAAAGAAAAGAAACCCTCCAAGACTTCTGTCCCTTCACTAGTACTGGGGACTCTAGAATCCCATCCTGATTCGTGTGAGGGTTAGGGAGTTTCTAGGATTGATCAAGAGATTTATGGCCAGAGCCTCCCTAGCACTCCCACCTCCTCCTAACTAGCAGATTCCTCACTGAGCGACCTCTCACCATCGAGGTCCATATCCAAAGCTCCTCGTGGGTGGTACAAAACAATTCCCCTTAGAGCAAGGTTCTGTGTCTAGCCCTAAGGGAGACATAGCACGATCTTTCCTCTTATTATCCTGATTATATATTTACAATCTGATCTAACTGCTGCAAGAACAATCAATATTTCCTCTGCAACCATCAATGCATGCACAAATAAAAAAGAAACAAGAAGTGTTTTTAGCATAGGAAGTAGTCCCACCCAAATCTAGGGTTTCTCTTTTAAGGTCCCACCTTATTCTTGGGGTTTTGCTTCCTACTTCCAACTCTTTTTTGAGATCCACAAGTTATTTCACAAATCTGAAGTCTATTTATCCTTATGAAAAATTTGGTATTTCCGTCCTAAAAGATAATATGGGCCTTTATATCTATGGGAAGCAATTCATGCACTGCCCTGCCCTAACCCGTGCTTAGCAAGATTTCAATGCTTTTCCAAGTCTATTTAGACTTTAGAATTTGTATTGAAAAATTCTTATAAATGTCTAAAAAGTCCTATAGACTTCATATATTTATTTAATTTCTTGAGAATACTAATAGCTCCAAGGTTAACGAGCATTTCATAATTATTTTTGCTTCAACATTCTTGATATTTTAGGTTAGGTTTTCTAGTTGATTCATACGTGAGTCAAATCATGATATTGATGCTCTCACTAATATAATAATTAATATTAACATTATGTGTGTTCTCAACAAGAAAATAATTTATATTTTATTCTACTCATATTCTATGGTTTAATTGTTAATGTCTGACCATTTGCTGAACTTTCAATGTTATCTAGAAAGATCAATTTTCATTTAGTTATGTTCTAAGTGCAATGCTGATTTTTTTTCTAAAAACTTTATTTCAAGCAATGCAAAAATCATAAGTGAATTTTTTCTTTTATATTTTAAACATTGAATTATATTTCCACGAACCTAATTTATGTGTGTCTAGTATATATTTTCTTATACAATTTTTTGTTAATTTAATGCATTGATTATTTCATGATATTATCTAACTGATTTTTTATAAATTATTGTAAAATTTATATGTGTTTATTTATCATTAGAAAAATGAAATATAGATAGTCACTTCCAAGGGAAAATTATAAAATATTCCCTTCCCTAATATTGTCTACATTTTGTGTGTTATTATGATCACATGCATCATTAATGAAATAACAATAAATATCACAAAATAAACCATAATTAAGATATTTTCTTAATGATAGACATATAATCCTTGTTCAAATGAAAGATTCTTTTCACTGAATAGCTAATTATTATACTACTTAGGTTATTTTCCTAAGCGACAATTCATATGCATTTTCTTTTAAATGCGTTTATAATTGCTTAAAGCCAAATATAGTGATAAGCTTATAAAACATTAATTTTTTCCAACCGGCAAGAAGTTACCTCTCTCATGTTTGCTACTCTAATGGGGGTTTCACCAATTTCTACCACGCCATTTTCTCCATTGATCGCGTTCCTTACTTCCCTTGCTTCAAATGGGCTTTTTGAATTTCTGCAACCTCGCGGAGCCATTGAATGTTAGGTGAAACTGATGTGGTAGTTTAGGGAGAGTTGTGGTCATCTAGAAAAATTTCGCCACCGTTTCGCTTAACGGTATGGTCATATGGAACGAAGGCGTAACAAGGGATAAAGAAAATAAAAATGAGATAGAAGTTTAGCAAGAGGGGATCAAAATGGCATGTGCTCCTGATGTTTGAGAAGGCCTATCTCTCTCCCACACTCTCTAACTCTCCAATTTTCACAATATGATGGCCTATGAATCTCTCTCTCTCTCTCTCTCTCTCAGTTGACATGAGGGGTGGGGGGGTTTGCTATTTTTCTCTTTCAAGCTTCAAAGCTTCAATGGATAAGAGTACATAAATTTTTCCAACAATCAACAAGAGGTCTTCATTCTTGCATTTTTTTGTAAAGGAGAGGGAATGTATTTATAGGCATGAGGGGGAGCATGCAGTCTACTCATTCTTTTGGCTACTTATCAAGAGCCAATTGAGCTTTATTAAAAATGAATTTTGATTGCCTATTGTTGGATGGTGACATGGGGATGATTATTTTATGATTTCTCTCCCTCTAGGCCAAGCTACCTCATGACTTATCTAGTTTATAAAGTCATATCATACTCTTTGATACTTAACTTACTCAATATCATGCCCATTCTTGCACGTTCTTTGTCTATCGATTATTAAAGCTTTTATGATTTGTCTTATGGTTATGAAATCAATGCGATCTTTAACGCATTAAATGAAATTGGGAATGCTAAATCAAATATAATGCGAAAAAATTATATGATCAATACATCTTAATATTATTTACGAGGCGACTTTGCTTTTTGTTGGCTAGGAACATTGAGGCATCTTCTCATGTCAAATTGCAGAATTGATTTAATGTGACTCGATATTAAGAAAATTACGTGCGGTCACTTATGTGATAGCTTGACGAGTAATTTTTAAAACACCTCAAGCCCAAATTCATTTCTTGATATGAAGTGTTATGGCAGGAATATTATATCCTCTCCTCCTTAGAGGAATCGAGATGTCCTCATCTCGAAAAGAACAAGGAAAGCTGTTTTTCTAGAGCTTTCTCTTCTATCCAGGTGGCATGCTCCTCAAGATAGTATTTCCACTGGATATGATGTAACTCTCTAATGGTTCTGTTTCTCAGAGGTTTCTCTTTTACTTCTAGAATCTTATCAGGCTAGAGTTCAAGGGCTTCTTGACTAGGCATTAAAATTTGATGGTCATCAAGAATATGATCTTGATTCGTCACATAAGCTTTCAAAAGACTAATGTGAAATACATTTTGGACATGATCAAGAAGTTGCAGTTTGTAGGCATTAGCTCCTGGGCATTTGAGAACCTTGTATGGTCCACAATACCTTGGACTCAACTTTTTGAACAAACCGTCTCCCTCTTGGAAAATATGGTCTTTCCGTCCTAAATCAGCATAAGCTTTCTGGCGGTCTTTGGCAGCTTGGATGTCTTGTCTGATAGTTTTGACCTGATCATCCACACCTTCTAGCATTTTCTTAGAAGCCTCAACCTTTAGGGTTGGATCAGAGAAATTTAGTGGCGTCAAACAATCTTGCCCATACAATGTTTGAAATGGAGTCATTTAAATACTTTGGTGATATGACTCATTGTGGAGAAATTCTACTAAAGGCAAGTACTATATCCACATTGTCGAATCTCTGGAACAATAAGCTTTTAGTATATCTTCAATGGCATGATTAACCAACTTTGTTTGACCATTAGCTTGGGGATGGTAAGCTGTGCTAAAGAAAAGCTGGGTTCCAATTGCTTCAAATAAGCTTTTCAGAAATGTGACATAAACAGAGAGTCGCGGTCAGTAACGATCCATTTAGGCAATCCATGAAGCCTAAAGATTTCTTTCACAAATAGTCGTGCAATATCTGAAGCTTTGTAGTTGGTCTTGATTAGAATAAGATGAGTGACCTTTGTCAGCATATCCACAATCACCATGATTGAATTATACCCTCCTTGAATAGAAGGTAAGCAAACTACGAAATCCAAACTAATGAACTCCCATTTCATCTGTGAAATGTCAAGTGGCTGGAGCTTGCCTGGCATTTTGACATGCTTAGCTTTCACCTGTTGGCAACTTAGACATTCAATAACATATTTGAGTACATCATGCTTCAGTCTTTCCTAGTAGTAACTTTTCTTGACTATCAATCTTGATTCCTACCACAATTTCTACATTCGTTGCTACCCCAAGTGGAGAAATCTTAGCAATCTGCTAACCATAGGCTTTAGTCAAGTCAAGGTTAGGATGAAATGTTTTTCTTTATTGGTGAAAGGTGTCACTAGTCATGGATGAAGAATAAACTACCTCTTCCAATCTCAAGCATGCCCTTCCCTAAAGCCACATTGATTCCATTTAGTTTAGTGCCTTTTATTTTGGCATTCAGCCTCATGACCTTAGCTAGGCTTACATGCTCTAGAAGAAAGGCATGATGCAATGTGAAAGCATGCTACCATGCTATCAATGGGATTGATTATAGCCCATGTTTTAAAGGATAGACAAGTGTACTAATGATTTAATTTTCAAGAAGAATGGCCAAGCTACAAGTACCTAGTCAACGAGCTTAAAGAGACGTTGCTTCTCACTTGGACTCTTAACCAAATTTCAAATCATTTGGGACTGCTCCATTTAACCTGATATGGCTTACCTTGTGTGGCTTGTTTTACATAAAATTGTATGGACAAATAAAAAATACCTGAGGTATTGGAATGTGCTTTATATATGATTTGAAGTAGAAACCAAACCCCCATTTTTTTGTATTTTTACAAATTGTAACTTTCATGTGTTAAGATTCTATAGGAGCCCATTGTTCCTTCTCCCCTCTCCCCCCAAAGAGGGCCCACAAGAAAGCAAGATTAGCAAAGCTTTAATGGTGCTAATGCAAATGCTTTACTTGGTTTGAAATTGGATATTGTAGTGTAGGTAAATGTTGATATATAGAACATTTAAAAGGCTTTGGCCAAGATTGATGTTGCAAAAATCTGAATGGGAATGTCAAGTCTAGACTTATGTCAACATGATAGATGCTAGCCTCTCTACCATGTCAATTGAGTTGATCAAGAAATTTGCCAATTTATTGACACCCTTAGATACTACAATGCATCCAAATCTACCTTGAGTTTTGTTATCAATTAGAAGTGCTTCATTTGCAAGTAAGATATAAAGATGGTAGAATTCCATTTTTTTCATGAAGCAACATGCAATTATCTGTCTCACTTTTGTTCTTTATTTAACCTTCAAATTTCCACCAAAATTATTTAAAAAAGATTGTGAAACAAGACCCTCATGAGAATTCTTCCAAAAAGCATGACTTTCCAAATATTCCCACCCTAAAATAGAAGTGGAATCTCTAACTTCTTGTTACTTCTGGGATCCATCACCATGATTAGCCCCTCATGGTTGGTCCATACGTCAAATATGTAAATATTGATTCAACATGAAAACAACTATTGCTTGTCAACCTCTTTGATGTGGCATAAGTATAAACTATTTGATGACAATAACACACCCTAAAAAAGCCTGAAATATATGTGATCCCATAATTTGAGGTAAGATCCATTATATCTTTGAACCTCCATGAAGCCTCAAAAGGATCACAAATAGCTACCTACTAATTTAGAGAATAAGGTGATATAATCATAATGGCCATTGCAAGATAGGTGATATGGAATTACATTGTTGATCAATTTAGCATTTGGTTTTCTTTATAAGCCTCTACAAAATGACTGTTTGGTCTTACCATATTATACCAACATTCATAACAATTATAAAATGAATAAATGGTAATTAATGCTAGCTATAGACACCCATTATTAGAAAATTTGATTTGCACAAATTTATTAGCATTTAGTTTTCTTTATAAGCTACTACAAAATGACTATTTGGCCTTACCATATTATACGAACATTCATAACAATTATAAAATGAAATAATTAACGCTAGCTATAGAAATCCATTACTAGAAAATTTGATTTTCACAAATCTATTAGCATTTCTTGATGGGGCATTTGCTATTACAATTGAATGGTGGCCCAATGGATGTTCATCTAAAGACGTACCCCACTTGAGTTAAGAGCACAGTTAAGAGGCTTATTTCTAGACTTCCAATTAAGAGGCTTACTTTTAATGAGCTTACTTTCATTAGGGAATGTTACTCATCTAATGACTTTACCCCACTTGAGTTAAGAGCATGAGTTAAGAGGCTTGGTTTTAGACTTCCACAAAAGGCAATGCTAATGTAGACACTCATGCACCCTTGTTTATACTAAACAATGGAATGTCAAGGATTTAAATGGGAAAGAGGGAAATTAAAGCAAATGTAAAATTTGAAGGGGTCGAGGGACATGAAATTGAAATGTCTAAATTGAACAGTCAAGCTTACACTTCTGAAGCTCCGTCACAATCAAATGCCTAAGGCTTTCGATAACAAAAGGTCATGACTACGATGGATTCAATCTCCATTAGAGAAGCTCAACAAACTGATGAAACGCAATGGCCAGCCTTGAAAGGCCAATGAACCTCCTGAAATGTCAAAGAACCCTCTCCGGGAGACTAACACAGTACTTTGGATTGAAATTTAGAGGGGTTGGCACTTGCAATTCTGCAACTTGAATAATAGTTGTGATTTATGTATGAGAATGAGAATGATTTACAAGGATTTAATGTAATTGTGAACAGATATGTGAGGATCTCTCTCTCTCATGAAAGAGAAATCCGCTTCAGTCTGGCCTCTTTCTTGGATTGTTCAAAGGAAGCTTGGCTAGATGTACTAGAGATGGAGCTTGCTCTGCGTTGTGTATGTTGCTGGGAACAGGAGTGAGACTGAGACTGAGGATAAGAGTGAGAATGAGAATGGTGAAATGGGTTAAGCTTGTGATGATGGAAAGGATTCAGCTTGTTTAAGGACTTGGACACTGCATGGAAGAAACCATGGTGATGATTCTGGTGGTGTTGCTGATGTGGTAAATGGCCCTTCTCCATCTCATGCTTCATGTTCATGTGGTCCTTCTCCAAATCACTCAGCCTCATCCGCATCCGTGCAACCTCCAGCTTCAACTCCCGGTTCTCCCGCCGCACCGAGGCATAATGGTCTTTTGGGGACTGGCATCCATTCAGAAGGCCATTGCTCATTTTGTGCATTGATGTGGCTATCACCGGCGCTGCTGCTGTTAGCAATTCCGTCTCATTGTAAGTCCCTGACATCAAGTTGCGGATTCTCATTTGCTCAAAGTAGAGAACCTGAACCACTGCCTGCAGTGGCAGCCTCTCATTCTGTGCCGCATGGGTGCATGCATCTTGTGAAAGCTTTTGGAAGTCCAACAGTCCAGAAAGCTTCTTGCGTTCGACGTCGGTCAAGCCAGTGTGCGCCTGCAACCCAACCAAACCCCAGTAAGGCCATAAATATGAAGCCTAGCCCATAATACATGTCACAGCCAGATGCATTCAGTATAACACAAAGATTTTGATGATGGATTGCTGAGACAAGGTATGGTACGCAGCCTTGAAGTAGCACTCTGAAATTGTGCAAGTTCTTCAGGCTGAAGTGTTCAGAGCAGGACTACAAAAGAAGGCCACAGAAAAGAGAGTACCACACATAGATACGCACATTGAAAGTGCAGGCTCATATCTTCCTTGGTGGAGTAGTAAATACCTTAAGAAAAATATCAATGGCCCTGTATAGTCCATCATCCAGTGGCCGGGCATAATCAGGTAGAAGCTCTGCAAGCGCCATGAACTTGGACAAGCTCAAATTGGCATCCGCAGATACCTCTGCTAGATATGCATCAACCAGCTTACCGACTTTGACCATAGGGTTCTGTGTGGGAGAGTTATAACCATCGTTATCGTCATACACCTGCGAGAAATCATCATCAAAGCCATCTTCCCCATACTGGTCAATGAAGCTGGCAACAAGTCTATGTACAGCATCCACATCAAACAATGTTTCCCCATTATAATTGCAAAGTGAGGGGATAAGGAGGTCATCTAAAGTGGCCCTGTGCATCTGGGCCCCAATTCTTTTCTCTAGGTCTAACCGGCAAGCTAGAGTGGTCTCTAAAATGCAGGCTGTTCTCAGCAAGCCAATGAGAAAACTGATGGATGCAACATGTTTCTCACGTGGCAGTAAGCTTACAATGGTCTCTACGAGCACCCTCTGTTCATGCTCCATGGCTGTTGATGCATCATGCACCTTCAATTTATTCCTGGTCATCGGATCTCGGGAGCCAACATTTTTCTTTGCGAGTCCCCTCAGGGATTTATGTGCATAGTAAACAAGGGCTCCCCCTATGCCTTCTGTCTTCAGACCTCTTCCTCTAAGTGCTGCAAGAACTCTTTGATAGAAGTCAATGCGCAAGACCGATAGATCCTCCACCCACCAATCTATACTGTTACTAAGGTAGTGTTGAATATCTTGAAAGGAAATCAAGCTGCTCTTTTTGTCCTCTTCATCTTGGATTGCCTTGACAGCTGCCCACTCTATGCATCTGTCCACTATCCTCAAATCCTCAGCCAAAGGCAATAAGTCCTCACAAGAGTGTAAGACAGTCACTATCTCTTTGAAGGATTGCTGGGCAAGTCTCCCCAAGAAGGCCTCTGTTTGTGAGATGAGATTGTCTTCACCATGCTCCTCTGACATGTCCAAGAACTCTGCCACACATCGGAGCAAGGCAGCATTGTACTTCGAGATCTCAATGCCGACACCATAGCAAAACTTCACTGCGAGTTCGAAACCCTCTGTTCCTCCAGGCATTCCTTCGAGCTCCACTCTTGAAATCTCCCCTTCTCGGTCCTCCGCTACGAGCATACGCAACAGCCCGCATCTTGACACAAGGGGAATCTGTGTACACAGCATGTGCAAAAGACAATAAAATCAATTGGAGGCCATGAATGAAGATAGGCAGATGGATGTGAGAGGTGATGCAACATACCTTGTGCAGGGCAAAGCTGACACCACTCACTTCAACAACCACATCAGTGGGAACATCTGCAATGGACCTGCATTCACATCATTGCAAAATCATAAGGACCGATCTTTCTAGTACCAATTGAATCTTCACGCAGTGCCCATAGAATCTTCTTCATTGCGCTTCAAAATTCGTACTATTAACGCAACGTTATTCCTCGTACATAGAAGTGAGTCCATAAAGCCAGACAAAAGACACTTGAGTACGGTAGTGTGGGAATATTACCAGCAATCGGCCTTGCTGATGGGTTGTGCTAAAGGCGAGAAGGAGAAGCCAGAGAGGAAGGAAGGTTTGATAGGAGACTTGAGAGGGGAGGGGCTGATAGTCATGGCTGCAAGGTAGGGGCCAATTGATGGTGAATGGAGTGGGAAAGAAATAAGCACGGGAGGGAGAAGAGGGGAAGGGTGAATGAGATTGCATGCGATTGCACGAGAGAGAGAGAGAGAGAGAGAGAGAGAGAGAGGTTTTGCAGAGAGGGGAATGTGAGAGAGAGAGAGAGAGAGAGAGGAGGAGAGAAAGAGAATTGTGGCAGGAAAGAAATGACAAACAAGTTCAGACTTTACTGAAGTCTGTGATACTCTCTCTCTTGTTTTGTGATGATAAGGATTGTTGGTGGTGGCCTCTTACCTTTGCACATAAAAGCCTGCAGATCCATTTAAGGTTGTAGTCTCCCACCCCCTGCCATATAATCTCTCTCTCTCTCTCGTCCCCCCTCCCCGGGGCTTTGGGCCCCTACTCAAGCTCCCCAATGCCCCATCTTAGCCATAGCCGGGTTTCCCTCTCTGCCGAAAAGTGCTATTTTAGCCAGACACCGCCACCACGTAGAGCCCTTTGTCGCATGCATGCCCCGGGTCTGGTGGGCACACGCTTCATATAATACTACATGATCAATGATGATATGTCACGTCTACTCTGAGGTCAATGTCGAGTAAAAATCCCAAATGGAAGGGCTCTGGAGGCGTTTCCCCTAGCGTTCCTTGGAGGGATAGAGATGTCCCCTAGGGCCCGTGGGAGAGAGTGGCATCAAGACACTACCGTCCTGTATGCATGTGTGACAAGGACTATAGAATGGAGAAATGTCGACCAGCAATCTACACCCCACAATAAAAAAGTGCAAGGATTAATATGTGGCCTTGCACATGCAATACACTATATTAGAGTACAATGATTGAGTTGACCTTTGAAGGGTGAAAGGAAGATTGGACCTTAAGCTAATGTGGGAGTTCATCCAAGCTAGCACAAAGCCTTAACTCAAGTATATCATTATACGAGGTGCTTCATGCCTCACACTTGGTGCTTCATGTCAAGACTCAATGGCTGGGTGTGCCCATGACCACAAACATCCGAACAGAAGGTGTAGGACGCAAGCACATGTGGAGCCACCAAAAGGTTTTGTCGAGGGGATCCGCATGTGCCACATGCTCCCCCCACCCACAAAACCTTTTGTTAATAATTGTAGAGATATGACATGACTCTCAATGAGACTAAATGTAGATAAGGTGTTAACATCAAAAGATATTATGTACAATTTTAAGAAAACAAAGGGTTGAGAGGGACTAGGTGGTTAGCAACGATGACCCTCTTACTTTTCGAATAAATGGTTGCCATTGGGCATTATTGAACTAAGTAGTGCCCATAAAAGAACAAGCTTTAGCATCAAGTGAATTGTTAAATTAGAAAGGAAAAAGCTTGAAATTTTTTAAGAATGTGTTAATTTCAAAGACTATGACCATTTTAGTTACAATATAACCAAAAGGTAGCAAAATGTAATTCAAAAACTTGCAAGTTATTAACCTTGAAGGTTTTTGTATCAACTCCCATGGCTTCCCTAGTCTTCCAGGAACAATTGACTAAGTCTCTTGATCAAGATCTTCACCTTCTTCCTCCAGCATTTGAGCTTCCACAAGAGCTGAAAACCTTAGTGCATAGTAGTGAACTATTTTGGGTAGTCGTTGAAGCTCAACATGAGCTCTTAAATTAGTCCACACCCTCTTTGATCTCAGCCTGAAGAGTCTGTTCAGCCACTCTTGACCTCATTCACCTGGATTGAGGACATGGAGCTCAACATACAAAGAATTCTTATGGGCAGCCACCATGAAAGCACCACTTGAAGCTTTCAATTTTGAAGAGCAAGCTCAGGATCCATCACAGGAGTCCCCCACCACCAGAGGAAGCGTCAAGCTCTTGAAGATTGTACCCATTGGAGTGCTTGGCTTACTCGAGTAAACTTAATGGAGAATTTGGATCATTATGGAATCACCCATCTACTTTAGCAGTGAAGAGGTATGCTAATTCAATCTTAATCTCTCATTTTAATCCACTTATTGAGCTTAGTCCTTTTGTTGGAGAGATTAAGGGTGCATATTGCCCACATTGGAGAGTCGTTCATTGAATGCATGTTGTCCACATGGAATTAATAGCCTAATTGCTTCCCATTGCTTTCCAATGCAGCCAATCCCCCTATTGTCGCTCTTGCGTGAGCAAACCATCAAGACCCATAGACCACTTATTGCTTCAGGTATTTCAAGTCGAGAGCTATGGCTACCTCTCACATAGCTATACACACTCTTCCATACACCAATGTAGCAAGCTTACCTTCGAATCCAATCGAGTATCTCCTCCCATAAATCGACTAATAGCTCCACAATTCAAGATGCGTCCTTAAGGAAGCTCCATCGCCAAGCTTCAAGCTCCAACCTCCATAGTTGTGTGCACAAGAAGGGGAAAGAGAGAAGAAGATGATGAAGAGAGGAGAAGAAGAGCTTCTCCATAGTCCCTCACTCTCTCACAGTCCCTCTCTCATGCACAAGAAGCTAGTAAGAACAAGAAGCAAGAAGAGAGTAAGTTTAGCCACACACAAGAATGAGCTTCTTCATTCATTTCTTGACTTTTATATATGTCCTTATCCCCTCCTTGGGTGGCCATCCCCTTTTTGGTCTTTGGCCTTTGTCCATTCCTCTACTCTCTTTTCTTCTCCTTCATATTAGCATAACCCTCAACCCATGCCTCTCATTCTTTACAATTTGCATGGGAGAGAGTCCGACACTCTTTTACAAAATGAATTGCAATGCCCCAGACGCTTTTCTTGCTAGCATATCATGGTGCACTTATTATTGTGTGCTTCCCTTTACATCTAATACTTTTTCTTGCACTTCATATCTTTAGATTTTTTTTGAGTGTGCCTTTCTTCTCCTTTTTTCTCTTGCCTTGGGACTGTCTTTCATTTATGATTTTTTGTCTTTTCCATCTTGGTCTTCTGAGGGTGTAACATTACCCCCTCCTAATTGGGTGCCAGCCCCATGGCACTTGATGGTATGTGCTAAATTTGTAGAGGGTTGATGAGAAATGGTTCTTGGGGTTGTTGGGGAGGTGGGTCATATTGTGAATGCTTATGAAGTGAGTTTGGGAGGTTGATGATGGCAAAGATAGATAATTGGTCAAAGAAGGCCTCCGTAGGTATTAGTTTGCCACATTGCCATACAATGTTCTTTAAAAGAAAAAGAGTACACTTCCTAGGGGGTCATGTCTACCTTATTGTGCAATGTACTACTATGCAAGTGATGGTGGAATTGGGAGATGGGTCACGAACCATAGGCAAGCCTAAGGTATTGTCCCATAGTTGAGAAACCATTTCATGTAAATGGAGGTGCTGTGAGTAACTTAGGAAGACAGGTCTATCAATCATGTCTTGCCCTTGATATGCCCTACGTTGTGATGTGGGGGAGGGCTTGGGTATTCCCTAGGTGCAGTGATCACGATGCTCATAGAGTATAGATGGGCTGATTTCATAGGTGTATTCCTTTTCTTTCTACTTCTTTCTCTTCTTTTCCTTTTCTTTTCTCTATTCCTTTCTTTTTCTCATCTTTTGCTTTTGCTTTTCCTTCTCTTTTCTTTTCTTTTCCTTTTTCTCTATTCTTCTCTCTCTCTCTCTCTCTCTCTCTCTCTCTCTCTCTCTCTCTCTCTCTCTCTCTCTCTCTCTCTCTCTCTCTCTCTCTCTCTCTCTCTCTCTCTCTCTCTCTCTCTCTCTCTCTCTCTCTCTCTCTCTCAATTATAAAGGGAGCACAATAGGTGGCATCCCAATCATGAGTAGGGGCCAAGTTGTGTGGTGGCTTAAGGGCTTTACTTAGGAAGGCCATGCTACTCTACAGATATCCCTTAAAGTTAGCTCTTACATTGAGTGGTGTAGATGACAAAATGGGTGGTTACACCCAATGACTCTACTATCACTCATATCTTCTAATAGTTTCATACAAAATGTTGGTAAGAGGGTGGCTCTCATCATGAGGCGCATCATTGCACGATTATCTATTACAGCATTGATATAAAAAAAGAGGAGCAATAATCACTCTTTCTCTGCACATTAGGTTTTTGTTTCAATAATATCCGCAACAGACGGAGATAGTTACAAGTGGTGTGATGAATAGAGATCAGGGCATGAGGAGCTACGGATGGGTGGAGGTCCCTTTCAGGGCTTTATTTAGGGGTCGAGGTATTTATGTTGTAGATAAGAGGGAAGTCATATCTACCATGCACCTCTCAGTTGAAGTCAACTCCAATCCTCCTTAAGTAGCACATGCAGGTAAGATTATCCCTTTTTAATAAGGTGCTACAGAAAGCCATCTAGGCCTCTAAGTTAGAGTCCTAGATGTTTCTGTGCTACTTAGGTAGTGCCTCATATCCTTCCACTCTTTGGGGTACTTCCACCACCTTGTCTTCCCAATAATTTGTAGGTTCTTGTTGTCACCTTGTGGAATGTCTCATTCTTTCCTCTAGCCATCTCCTTCTCCTAGTCTCACTGAGACCTTTATGACATCCTTCACCACCCTTGAAGATAGTACCCTATCCAATGTATGAGGGAAGGTGAAAGAGAACTCAAAAGGGTGGCCATGGTTTTCTCATTGTTCCCACACTACAAGTTCATGGCCCGAGTTTGCAAGGTCACACTCCTTGCTTTGAGGGATGGCCACTTGTGGAACTTGCAATGTCTTGGCTTGGAGCTTCCTGCAGGATAGTTCCACATAATCTCTATGTTTGTGCCTCATCTCCACCATCCTTTCAGGTGGTATAACTTCCTCCCCTGCTCTTCTAGTTGTGCTTATGGTTGTAGTGGGGGGAATCGATCCATGCACTTATTCTTCCTCTTGTTGGTCCTGTTCAAAATAGGGCTCTTCTTCTTGGATCGACTTTGTTGCTACTCTAGCTCCCCAAACCCTATCAAGGCGAGTTCCTATAAGGTTAAGCTAGCTAAGAATAGATGGGCTCATTGCTCCTCTAGTCCCCAAGCTAGTGCTAGGCTTGGGTGCCTTGGCATGGAGTCCATGTTGCAGCGCTCTTCTTACTAGTTTTAGTCTTCTTTTTACTTCCTCCAATGTTTCTTCTCCTCTTGATTGTGTAACATTCAACATTGTGCTAAAAAAGGCTCATTGTTGCTCCAGCATTCCTAACTTGAGCCAACCACAGCTTTGCTCTCCACTAGGAGGCATTCACTCTTGGAATGGGCCAAGCAGTAAGGCAATTCTTTGACTCTATCCTCATTCTTAGCTACCCATTCCTCTACTTTCTCTTTCATTTGGTCTAGCCCTTGATTTTGGTACTAAGCTAGAGTGGCGATCACCTACTCATGTTCTTGCCACAATGTGTGCATTTGTTTTTGCTCTTGATTTTTGCATTCTACTTGCTCTCTAAGTATATCTTTTTGGTGGAGACCTAATTAAATTTGGTTGTTCAGCTCTGCCAGCTTCTTTGTGATTTCCTCATCTCTTTGGGTCTTTGCCTCATGTAGCTCTTTCCTTGCCTCCTCTCTTTGCCTTTTCAACTCTTTCTTTTCTAGTTCAAGGTGCATGTTTTCCTTGGAGTTGAAGGTGCACATTTCTTCTAGGGCTATGCAATTATCTCTTTCCTCATCGTACAGATCTTTCAAGCTTTCTTCTCCATGTCTTGCCTTTAAGACCTCTTTCAATGCAATCATCTCCCTATTGATGATGGCTATCACCCTCGTTTTTTCCACCATGTAGGTTGCAAAGGTGATCTTCTCTTGTTCTAGCTCTGTTAAAGCACGGCCTTTTTATCATTTTTTATCTTGTCAAGTTGGCTTTGAAGCTCTTTTACCAACTTGTTGCATTCTGCAATGTTGCACATGGCTGATGGCATTGAAGTAGTTGACACTTTCAAATGGGGTATCTTCAGTCCTTATCGTGATTCTGCATTGGCTAGCCTCTTTGTTCTTCCTATAAGGGGGGCTCCTTCATTAGGGGTAGGCACAATTTCTTGCACTTTTCTCACTAAATACTGCACCCAAGCCATGATGTTGCTTTCATTGACCACCCCTTCAGTAGTTCCTTGTGTCGGGTTGATTGTAGGGGTGGCCATGATTGGTGGGATTCGATCATCTTGGTCCTACCGCTTCTGTTGTTGCACTTGTACTTGGCATGTCATCTTTCATAGGGCTTAACATTGCCAATTCCTAAGATCAGAAGGTTTGCTCCACTAATCTCCAAATGGCCAATGCTATCTGTTCCTCCTCCTATTGCCTCAATCGCTCTTTCTCCTCTTCTTGTTTCTTCCTATGCTCTTCTTCAAGCCTTTTCAATTCCTCTTTCACCCTCTATAGTTCTCTATTTTCTTCAAAGGTGGGCCAAGTTCTTCTTATGGGGATTTTAAGAGTTATCTTCCTTCTCCTACCTTGGCTTGACAACTTTGAGCCTTGCTTATTGCTGACAATCCTCTCACTCAAAGTTCCTTGCTATTGAGTGGGTTGATCAACCTACCTCTCATTAGTAGCTCTTTTTGTTTTTTGTCCTATTGATCCTTGTGGAAAATTTCTTTCCCATATTATTATGCTAAGAGTGAAATAGGTAGGCTTGTTGAGCTGGGGGAGTGATGCTCCTCTTGGATAGGTGATGGCTTTGGGGTTTACTACTTCTCTTTCCACCTCCCTAGGGCCTCCTAGATTATGGCCATTAATACTCCTCCAAATCCTATAGTTGAAGCATTGGAAGTAGGTTTTTTCCTTTTTGACTCCATTGTGTCAATGGAGACTCCCCTCCTGTTACCTTTGGTGCTATGGCTAGTACTTTTACTGATCCTTGTATTTTCTTTCGAACGTAGGCATTCCAATTCACCTCATCTAGTATATTTGTTGCAAGGCTCTCCAGCACTGCCACTCCTATTCTATTCATGAGAGCATTGTATCTATAGCTTGAGAAGAAGGTATGGACCATTTTTTCTTGCAGTCGGATGGTGGGTTTAGGAATGTTGGCCAAGCTGATCCCATTGTTTGTGTAGACTTTCTTTTTGTCCATCCCCAGCATCCCGTAGATGTCCCTCTTTGGCCTCTTCTCCAGCTTATCTACTAATCCCAAGTTCTCCACAATTTCTAGACTAAGGGCAACTTCCACCCTTCTGGAGGTCTCTCCTTGCCTGATGGTTACTATGTCGCTATTTCTTTGGGTATCAAAAGTTCTTAGAAACTTTGTGCATTTACTGTTGGTCGATGTCTTGCCCCACCTTCTCTAGGTACTTGGCAAGATTACATCGTTCTGTCATTTGCCCAACTGCTTCTTCAAATGTCACCACTCCTTCTAAATTGTGGATGCTACAATATTTTAGTCAATTGAATGTGTGTATCTCCATGGCTAATCTATATCTTCTATGCTCCTCCTTTGAGAAGAGAAGCTTGTTGGCTTTATCTTGATGACTTGCCATTTAGGTTCATGCCACGACACAATAGCCCACAATTAGTTCTCTTTAAAGGACATCTCTTGCACGGAAGGTAAAGTGACAAGAAGGATTAGTTTCCGATGATGAAGGATATAACCCACAGAATGAGAGTTCTCACATCAATCAATCCACACATTCATTCTTCCCTTTAAATTTCAATTTCTATTTTGATTTTTCATTCATTAAATTCCTATTTTGAGTTTTTATCCATTTTCCACTTTTACCCTCTCCCCCTTGGAAAGGATGAAAATCCATCCTAGGATTGTGGGAATCAAGGTGCATGGGCATTCAATGTGTCCATGATGTGCCTTAGTATTTCAAGAGCTAGTCATAGAACTTGGGGTTATACTCTAGGGTCGCATAATGGTCCATATCCTATGGATGAATGCCCACTTGCATGATATAAGTTACTACATTAGTCAAGAGGTCACCAAAGTTGAGTCAACTTGCAATGTGGAGTTCCTCCTCTATTAGGGTCCTATCCAACTATGGGTGGAGTATGATGTTGTCTTCTAATGGCCGATTCCTTGTCATGGCTAACACTCTAAATGAGGTTAGAGCCACATAGGTCTGGTCATACTTGGTAAGTCTTGATGGCATGTCATTGCTCCACATTCATCATAATTTGGTGATCCTCTTGAGCCCATGAAATGCGCAAAGTATATCACTTGCGTAAGAAATTGGACTCGAACTCGACTAATCATTAGAGTTCAGCTTGGAGTTCAGCAAGTTCATGTAGTGGCATGGGAATTTTTCTCTTCTTATAGGAGGTGATTAAGCATTGTCTTAAGGCCACTTCTCATGAAATTTCACTACCAATCATTCCATCCACAATAGTGGGGGCCTTAGTGAAATGAATTTGTATTCTTCCCGAGAACATAGCAAGGAACATACCTTGTTTGCTATGGGTTCGTCAAGTAGACCTAGGTCCAAACATTCATAACTTCTAGCAAACAACATGAAAGTGGAGTCCAGGTCGGATGCACAAAGTTGTCTCTTGTGTCCATGGCCATATTGGATGCCACCTTAAGAATGGATCATCATTGTGGCAATGGCCTAAGACTTGCTAGTGGATTGGGTTTAGTTAAACTAGACAAGTTGATGCATGGTACTTCCACTTGGGGATTCTCAGTGGGTGTGGCAAGCTTGGTTCGAGAAGTTTGGAGTTCGATTTGATGTTGTGTCGTCATGTTTTGCAATGGTGATCACCTTAGAGTCATTAGGCAAAAGCTCATTCATGAGCAATTACTCAAGGAATCTTGGTTGAGCTTTGGGTTGATAGAACATTTCAACACCCAATGATTGAGCACCCTTCCTTTTGGTTATTCTCCTCCCTTGTTTCAGTTGGCGTTTTTGGGCCTTGGTTTTTGGGGCATGATATAGAGGATTGTACATGGCGTTGGAGAGTTTGGGAAGCCACATCAAGGGGATACCTTCATAGTAGCCTTAGGCTCACAATAGTAGGGCTTTTGGAACCTAGCATTGCTTAGTCACATGTAAACTATAGGAGCGCCAACTCTGCCGTTTAGGCCTAGAGTTTGAGGCATGTAAACTATGAATTCCCAATGAGTGACGTTTGTGAGACTATGGTCCATGCGTGGGGACCCACTCGAGCTTTTGTAGAAGGTGGTGGTATTTGCAACAGGTGTACATTGTGGTGTATTATCCCCCTCCTTAGGGTTGACACTAGATTTAGCTACCAGTAGCACTACAGGCTTTTGGGTGTCCATGGTGGCCTTATTGAAATCCATTACTATTCTAACATTACTGATGGCAAGGTGGATGCACTCTGAGCCGTAATCAACATTACAATGCGCTTGTTTTTTGAACATGTGCCCTAGCAATGATTTCTTACCAACACTTTGCTTGTGTTAGGCAACACATAAAAGACAATTGATAGGCTCTCAATCATGATAAAAACCATGAGTTTGCATTTTCCCAAGAGTGGATAGGATTGCTCCCCAAACGGGTTGAGTTTTCACATTGGTTGGTTGCAAGTGGGGTTGGTGGTCCAATGTTCATGTGTTAAGATATTTGAATATGCTCCCTCATCAATTAGTGCATCAAGGGCTATTCTCAAGCTTGGAACAAATAACTCTGCTGGTAGAATAGCTTCGATTTTGTAGGCCAATCTGAATGGAGTCTGTCCTATGGTTATTTTATAGGTTGTCATATATGCCCATAAAGCTACCATGAGCTTGTGGTCCAAGTCATTGCTTGAAGCAGAGACTACTTTTGTTAGAACACTCACCAAGATCTTGTTCATGGATTTGACTTGACCAGTGTTGGCTTGAGGATAATATGGTGAGGACTTTCTATGGATTATTAAGAAGGTGGATAACAAGTGGGCAATCACTTCATTGATGAAGTGTGTGCCTTGGTCACTAACCAACTCTATGGGGCAGTCAAACCATGAGAATTTTTTGCTTCCAAAGGAACTTGGGCATGGTTCTGGGATCATTTTTTTGAGTTTGTCGAGCTTCCGTCTACTTGGTGAGGTAGTTTGTGGCAACAATGATATACTTGGCTTTGAAGTATTGTACTGCAGGGTTGATTAGACCATTGAAGTTGATTTTCCACTTCTCAAATGGCTGGTGCATGATCACTGGGGTCAACTCCATGTTGTCCTATGAGTAGAGACTTTAGTCCATTGGCACTCATCACAGTGCTTCATAAACTTAGTTGCATCGCGAAATAGTGTTGGCCACCATAATTGAGACTAGAGCACCTTGTGTGCTATAGTGTCTCCGCTAAACTGCCCTCAGGGAAGGGCAAGAATCGAGTCTTGTGAATGAGATTTTGTGCGAGTCTTTTTTGGCAACCCCTCTATTCATATTTCACATATTTCACTTATTCTAGCCTTAGATGTACCCACCTCCACTTCCACCACCACCACCACCACTACTGCCACGACGCTAGCTCTATTACCACCACTATCATCATTGCCTTCACCACCACCTTCTCTCTCTCTCTCTCTCTCTCTCTCTCTCTCTCTACATGTAAGTAGCTCATTCTCTCTATCTCTTTCTCTCCTCTCACACAATACACATTCTCTCTCTCTCTCTCTCTCTCTCTCTCTCTACATGTAAGTAGCTCATTCTCTCTATCTCTCCTCTCACACAATACGCACACACACACACACACACTCTCTCTCTCTCTCTCTCTCTCTCTACATGTAAGTAGCTCATTCTCTCTATCTCTTTCTCTCCTCTGACACAATACACATTCTCTCTCTCTCTCTCTCTCTCTCTCTCTCTCTCTCTCTCTCTCTCTCTCTCTCTCTCTCTCTCTCTACATGTAAGTAGCTCATTCTCTCTATCTCTCTTTCTCTCCTCTCACACAATACGCACACACACACACACACACACACACACTCTCTCTCTCTCTCTCATTTAGAATATAATATAATTTCTGCAACCAATCGAGATCTAGATTTGTATTGCATTGACCTCTAGTAAGTGTACTATTATTCCACAAATTGACAGACCATGATAGAAATAGATTATCATAAATTTGATCATAGCTAACCAAGCGAGGTATGTCTGTATTTTCTCAACAAAATAAAATGCATTTGCTCTAAGAATTAGCAAAGTCTTTGCTTTGCTGGTCACACTATTAGCGACATTGGAAAAGTTCTTCTCTTTCCAAATATGAAATGTAAGTTCTCTTCGGTCAGCATAGGTTGGTGTATAAACATGTCTACATTTGCATCCATTCCAAATACTCATTAAATATTTTTCTTTATACATGGCTCTAGCAACCTCATTAAACATTGGTTAAAAAATAAAAACTCATGATTAAAGCTTGCACATTTGTGGATTATTTGTTGTGGTGGCAAGAAGAGATATTGATTGGTGAACATAAGTATAAATTCGATGCTCAATCAATATGCTTAATGAGAGAGAGAGAGAGAGAGATCATTATCTTGATCTCTCATTGTGCGTCTTTGCTAACTTGACAACATGTTGTTGTAATATTAATATTCATAGGCTATAACATATAGTTATACTTCTTGGAACTAATCATATGTGTGTACAAGTATGTGTGCGTGTGTTAGGACTTCCAATATACACTCATAAATACATGCACACATACATATGTATATATATTAATGAGAGAGAGGGAGAGAAAGAGAGTTTTTAGTGACAATAGTTTTTAAATAAGAAAGAGATATAGAAACAAGTTCTTAATGAGACATACATGTGTTCTTAATGAGACATATACATGTGTGCATACATGCACACACACATACACATAGAAAGACAAATCAAGGTAGGTTTGTCTAGTGTATATTATAGAACTAAAGACATAGCTTGAAATATTATTGCTCATTCAAGTTCTAATCCCCCTTGACAAAGTAATTCATCAACGTTTGACTAGTCTTTAAAATCAAATATATATTCTAGATACTTTGAATGTAAGGAATTTTAATTGGAAGGGTATTAGGACTCAATGGAGAAGAGAGGGAGAAGAGAGAGATAAAAATAACTTTTGGATGAGAGAGAGAGAGGAGATAAAAACAATTATTCATGAGAGATAAGAAAGAGGTGTTTTAAAAAAAATCATTGATAAGGGAGAAGAGAAAGAAATGTGAACACTGAACACCCCCTTCGTTGGCTTCAAAAATTTCTAGGCTCTCTCCTATAATACTGCCTTAGACCCTCTCCTACATTAATAGTATTGTATCTTTATACACACACCTCTCTCTCTCTCTCTCTCTCTCTCTCTCTCTCTCTCTCTCTCTCTCTCTCTCTCTCTCTCTCTCTCTCTCTCTCTCTCTCTCTCTGCTTTAAAAAAATCTAGCAACTCTCCCCTATAATATCACAATACTATCTTTGGACTTATCCTATATTAATAGCTTTAGACCTTTGTAATTTATTTAAAAAAAACACACACACCTATATATATATATATATATATATATATATATATATATATATATATATATATATATATATATGTATATGTATATATGTATATGTATATGTATATATATATATATATATATATATATATATATATATATATATATATATATATATGTATATGTATATATGTATATGTATATGTATATATATGTATGTGTATATATATATATATATATATATGTATGTATATGGCTTAAAACAATTATAGCAACTCTCTCCTATAATACTACATTACTACATTTGGGCTTCTCTTATATTAATAACTTTGGACCTTTATCAATACACACACACACACACACTCTCTCTCTCTCTCTCTCTCTCTCTCTCCAACCTGAGATCAAATTCCTCTATTTAAAAATTTTTGGCCTAAGTACAAGTAGACTAAAAAGTCACATTTTGATTATAATTTCAATAGTATAAAACTTATTTTGAATCTTTGATAAGTCTTTATTTTTCCAAATACACAATGCAAAAGACAATAGTATATGTTATGTTAATTATTAGTTTTCTACGTTAGGAGAAAAAAATGTCCCAAAAGAGAGGACTTCTTTTTGTTCATAATGTCCAAACATTTCAACATAGTTCATTAAAAAGGTCTCAATCTACTATGTCTCATATTAAAACATATCATAAATATACACATAATTTGATCTTCCTAACTAGTAATTATTTTTATCTCTTCTCTCTCATCAAATATTATTTTAAAACTTCCCCCTCCTCTTCTCTTTCATCAAAAATTTATTTTTATATATCACTCTATTTCTCTATTGACTCTATTAAGTCCTCTAACTTTTATATATATATATATATATATAGAAAGAGAGAGAGAGAGGTGCAAGAGATACACATAGTGAAAAATTTGAGATAAGGGCCATGCAAAAATAGATATATATATACATACGCATACACACACACATAGAGAGAGGTGCATACACATATGCACTACTTAAACCTATTGCTTAATTAATATATTAATTACTAATTATTTTTTAAGTACTAAATAAAAATATAAAGAGAGGGAGAGAGAGACAAAGACAAATGAGAGAAGGAGAAAGTGAGATAAACGAGAGAGAGAGAGAGAGAGAGAGAGAGAGATTATGTGACTTGGTTTGACCTTTTTTTTTTGTCGAGAAGGGGGTCGCTAGCAACTCATCGAGAAGAGGGTTGCTTGCAACTCCTTCTCGAGATGATTTTTTTTTTCACAAGTCTCCTCAATCATTTCTTTGAGGGGACTTGTAAAAAAAATTCATTGAACAGGGGGTTGCTAATAATCCCTTCTCAGTGAAAAAAAAAATTCACAAGTCCTCTCTATATTTTTTCCACTAAACATGGAGTTGTCAACAACCCCTTCCCAACAAAAAAAAAAAATCATAAGTCTTCGTAGAGAGATAGAGGCAACTTGTGAATTTTTTTCACCAAGAAGGGATTGCCGACAACTCCTATTTAGTGACAAAAAATTTCATGTCCTCTTAGAGAGATGATAAAGAGGAGTTGTGATTCAAAGCTCTCACACACTCACACTCACACACACACACACACACACTCTCTCTCTCTCTCTCTCTCTCTCTCTTTGTGTGTGTGTGTGTGTGTGTGTGTGTGTGTGTGTGTGTAACTTAGAAGGGGTTGCCGACAACCCCTATTTGGCCAAAAAAATTTCACGTCCCCTCTTCGAGAGAGATGATTATAAAGTCACATAATCTCTCTATTCTCTCTCTCTCTCTCTCTCTCTCTCTCTCTCTCTCTCTCTCTCTCTCTCTCTCTCTCTCTCTCTCTCGTTTTTAATGAGGAAACTACTACAACATTCAAGTGGACAAAGATTTGTTCTTCTAGTTCACATATGAGATAAAGAGATTTTCAATTCAAATGATAATATTAAGTCTCAAAAGGCATGCAAGTTAGCAACATGGAGACTTCTCTATAGGCATATTTGCAATGGTATCATGTCGATGTGTTCTGTGGGCAATTGGAGAAGGGGATGTTGTAAACTTTCCTAAGGAAATGCACAAATTAGGTGCACTTGAATGAGGAGTAGCTCATGTATAAGGATCGTTAGATTGACGAATAGTGGAATGAGGAGGCATACCAGAGACGTTCTATCTTCCTTGACTACCTAAAGATGAATTCTCCTCCAACAAAAATGCATTATTACCAAAAATACTCAAAGAAAAATAAGTGCAAGAGACATAAGGATCCAAATTCCTTGGTAAGTAATTCCATATGTATTCTTTAGAATATGTCACACTTTTATGTCTTCTTTTAAAGAGAATATAGTTGATCATAGGAAAGTGTTACCTCCAGTGCATTTTTTCTCGTAACTCATTTCTTGGTAAGGAGTCAAGGTGAAGCCACAATTTCTAAAATGTTTTGATGATATTGATTGGCCACACTTTAGCCCTACAATGATACTATTTGTGGATGATAGCATAAAGAAGATGCAATGTAACCCACCTAACTCCTTTACATATCCATTTACATTTCAAGAAAATCCCATGGATACCATCCTCTTCAAACACATGCTTCCCTATTTGATTGAGAAAAATCCCTTCAATACTATCCTCTTGGAATACATGCTTTCATGTTTGCCTGAGCTAGTAAGTTTTCACGGGGGAGTCTAGGAGTTTGTTAGAGAGAATACCCATTTCACCCTCAACACCATATTGGAAAATTTGGGAGTTTCCCAAGTCCCAATTTCAAATAAGTGATAAATATTTGCCCACATGTCTAAATCTTGATCCATATTTAAAAGTGGGATTTGGCAAGGTAGCTTATATAGCATTTAGGGTAGACTCCATAAGACAATAAGGTTTGAACATGTGGTCAAATAATAAAGGTATTGGGGGTTCCCAAAGTGCATGAAATTTCCAAAATTCCCTAATATAGTGTTCCTCCAACAATGGACATCTAGATTGATATTTAATATTTGCAATAAATATATTCATTTGCTTTGCGCTGCCATAGAGTTCACGCAAAGGCTGCAGAACACGGGGTTCAAGATACAGCAAGAAATGAGGCTAACAAGAAAAACTCAAATATTTGATACCAAAGTTCACTATATTTCTTGTCAAGTGAGTTACAGGAAACTCATGTACAGAAAAATCTGAAGTTTCTCTTAGTCAGCATTGCATCTAAGTGGAAGTATCTCTTAAACTGTTTACATTCAGATGCATGATGACATTTACATTGAACGGAATAATGGGCATTAACTTATAATCCAATCAAGCATGTCCTTTAGTGCAGAGAACCTTCTGTTGTTCCACACATCTGATTTCAGATGCTTTCAGAGATTTTCTATCAAATTTGGATCACATCAGCAGGTACATCAGACCAGCAGAAGCTTTCAGCAATCCAACTCCTGTTTTTGAGCATCAAGGGGTCTCAATTGGGATTGTTTATGCATAAGAATAGTCATTCTCTGTTTCCCAGCATAACCTCTTGAAGACACCCATAGCCACTGTTTGTCTCATATCAGGAGCAACAAAAATGACCAAGTAGAGGATATTCAGCATTGGTACAAAACATTTTCATAAATCCTGCATTTCTGCCTCTTATCACAGACAGCATCCATTCTTCAAAAACTTCAGCTCCTTCTTTCTACAGCCTGATTTGCAAGTGTGTTGAAATGTATGATGTTTCACATCATCCAAACAGATTTGTAAAATGGGCAGAACCTATCATAGAGGGTAAAGGCATTCTGTGCCAAATACTCTTCACGAAGAAGTTTGGCAACCTCCAAGGTTATCTTATCTGTCTCAGCGAGGGCATCTTTACCTACAAGCTGTACAATCTCATTCAAATCATCTTAACGTTGCAGTACTTCACGAGCTTTGGTCCTAATTGAAACAAAATCTGGATCAAAGTTTTCATAGAATGGCTCCAAAGCTTTAGAATACTTTGAGTAAGATATAAGCCAGTTGATAGAAGGAAAATGTTTCCGCTGGGCTAGCTTCTTATCCAAACCCCAAAATACTTGTACAATACTAAGAGTAGCAGCGGTCTCACTGGATCAGAAAAGTCTCCACCGGGTCAATTTTTAGTCAGAATCTCAGCAAACTTCACAGTTATGTGTGAAGTGTGACAGTCAAGAACAGGAACATATCCATTTCCAATCTGACCAGAATGTTTCAAAATGATCACTTGAGACATGAAATTGACAGCCTCTATATGGAAACGCTCACTGATAAATCCCAATCAGATGCGCCTGGAAAAGGAGAAGCTGTATCTCCATCGAAATCTCTCTACTCCGAATGTGATACGGAAATCCTTATTCGTCTGTGGACAAATTCACGGTGTTTCAGATGGTGGCCAACACTAATGCTTTGTAGGCTGAAAGGCAGGGAATTTGGAGGAGGCGAATAAGGGGAGATTGATTCGCTATGATCCATAGATGAAGAACAAAATGCGGAGCAGAGGAAAAAAGCATTGCCCTGAATTTTTTGCAAGTCATAAATGCTTGATTCGATAGAAGACTGTCTGGTTCACGATCTCTCACTGTCTCTCTCCTCAGACATGATTTGTGTATAGACTTCCAAAGCAATACAAAGATTGAATCCTCAAGACCTGAAGCTTCTGATTCTCAGGTCATCGAGAGTTGCAAAACAACAATCAGAAACTAATTTTTACTGGTTCTAACAAAGTCTGCGTAAATCCTTTACTACACAGCACATCGAAAGCAAGCTTTGACAAAGCATGAGATCAGCAGAACTTCCCAAGACTCCGTTTTGTGTTTTAAATTGGAGATAGCGCCATTGATTTCTCTGCTAGCCTGCATCTTTCTCCGTCAGAGCATCAAATGTAGCTTCCTTGTCATCCCATCATCTGCAAATTTCATCAACACTGCTGCTCTACGTCGACTCGTGCCGTCTAATAGGATGATCCTCCATTTTCTGCACTACCGCTTTCACCGGTTGAAGTCTTACTGTAGTCAACTTTTGTCAATTCCCCCAGATCCGATTCCTTTGCTACTAGATTTTGATCAAGAAGATTAACACTGGGCTTCACATCTCTGTGAATAACCGATGAGATTGCGGAAGAACACCTTGAGCACCTACAATTAATTACTCCCTGTCACCATAGTCGAAATCGTTGAGCTCCAAGGATTCATCCTAATTCTCTCATAGGCATCCCACAAGCGGTCTGTTCCAAATTTAGTTGTGTCGGCCTCCCCTTCACTCGTTAATTTTGGCCATTCCCAAAACAGCCTATTTTTTCCCCTCCAAAAGCAGTTTAAAACCTGAATATAGGTTTTCCCTCTTCCTCCTTTTACACCTTTAGCTATAACGCTAATCTCCAATTCTGCCCATGTAAAGCATAACATGTGATAAGGGCATTCCAAGTTATTGCATTCCGGACAAGAAGCTCCAACACTCCCTGTGCTTTGCCAAATGCACCACACTTGGCATACATATCCACCACAGCAGTCCCAAGTGCTGTACATACCCAGCAATAAGTGCATTCCAAGAGTCTACATCTCGACAAGGGAACCCGTTCAGCACTCCTTGAACTTTTCCCATTACACATGATATTCCTGAATTTACACCTTTGTCTTCATAGCTTAAATGTCAGCTTCTATAAAGCTTCCTTTGATTCCACGGTATCCTGCACTTTTCTTCGAGTTCATTAAAATTATCAGCTTGATAATGACCTTTGGCATTAGTTTTTCATATTTTTCTAATACACACACACATCATGCTTCCAAACAAATCATGCACATACACTAAGGGAATATGTACATTGGATGCAGATTATCGAAATGCATCCCACAAACAATGAATCACACGCAGAAAATAACACAAATGCACAACAAAAGAAATGGAGGTGTATACGACTCGGATGTGGAGCAGCACGACATCCACCCCTTCTAAACCTGCGCATCCTCTGGATGTGCCAACTATCCAGGATCATTCAAATCCACAAACAGGTCAAGTCCATCATCTATTTCTAGTAGACCTGTTTCTCCATCAGCTTCATCATCTATGTTCTCTGTTTCTTCTGCTTGTCTTTCTTCTACCTGCTCTTCTTCTGTCAATGCTTCAAGTGCATATTCTTAATCTTCTCTTCTCTTGAAAATCTTGACTCGTTTTCCAGCAATAGGCACCCTCAATACTGTTCCATCTAATTCAGCCAGTTCATAGGTACCATTATCAAAAACCTGCTTCACTTCATACGGTCCAAACCATCTTTGAACCATTTTTCTCATGCTACTATGCTGATTTTCTAGACTACTGTCATAGACTAGAACCCAATCTCCTTCTTTTATGGCTCTAGGCCTCAAGCGATGCCTTAAATCAAACCTGTCCTTATTTCTAAGACGGGCTGCTTCAAACGATCAACTGCTAGCTGCACATCTTCTGTCCTTCTCTCTAGTTGACGAATCCGAAGAGCTAGAAGCTCTTCCCTTGATAAATTCTCTTGCCACGGAAGAACACTCCAAGTGAGAGCACAAATTTCTGTAGGCATGACAGGTTTTTGCCCATACATCAACTCTGCAGGCATGTATCCAGTAGTCACACTATGTGTAGAGCGATCACCCCACAATGCAAAAGGTAGTAATCTCGGCCAATCTCCAATCCGACCTCTACAAGCTTTTGCTAATGCTTTAACTATTGGCAGATGTCCTCTTTCACTCTTGCCATTTCCCTCTGGATTATAGGCAGTACTAAGAGCCAATTTAATCCCAAGCCGTGAGAAGAATTCTCTAGCTTCATTTGCATCTAGCTCTCCACGATCAGCTGTAATCTTGCCTATACATCCATACCTGCAAAATATTTCTTCCAACAAGAATTTACATACTGTAGAGGTGGTCTTTGTCCGCAAAGATCTGCCTTCAACATAGTTTGTAAGATCCTCTCTATCCAAGACAAGATATCTCATCTGCCAAAGTCCCACAGGCAAAGTAACCAAGTCTACCACCCACTTATAATGCATACATAGTGGATAAGTCGGATGCAACTCATCACGATGTCGCACTAAAGAGTAAAGCTGGCAGTCCCTGCAAGTCTCCACAAAATGAGAAACATCTTTATACATCCCTTTCCACCAGTATCTTTCTTTGATTTTCTCATAGGTAGCCCACACACCTCTATGTCCAGCCCATGAGCTCTCATGAAACTCTCGCATAATCTGTATCTGCATCACTACATCACAAACTACTCTCAAGGGCAAGCCTCCTCTCTTCTTTGGATGCTTCCAAAGAAAACCATCTTTCAAGAAATACCCATAAGCCTTCCTTCTGATTTTCTTGAATTCATCATCTGTCCAATCAGCTCTTCGAGTCAATGAACTTAGGTACTGTCCAATTTGCAGCCATTCGTCAACATAAAGTTCTTCAATAAAGGCTTCAATAGTAGATACATGACAATCATGAACAAGGACAGAAGCAATAAACTCTGTCTCATCATCTTCTGCAAGCATTGACTCCTCATTCTCATATCTTGCTCTAGATAGCATGTCAGCAACTGGATTATCTTTCCCTGCTATGTGTCGAAATTCTGGATTCAATGATTTGATATAGGCTATCCAACGAAGCATCGCTATATCTGGAGCCGAGCAACTAGTAATCATGCCAAGCAAAGGCAAACAATCTGTTTCCACAACAACTGAAGCTCCAATAAAATACCCTTTGTCACACTTCAATGCAGTGACTACTCCCCACAACTCTCTTTTGATCTGCGGATATCTTCTTTATCGCTCATTAAGAACTTTAGCTCCAAAGTGGATAGCATACCTATTTCCATCAGCATCATCCTGTCCCACAGCCCAACCTATGCCAATAGGGCTAGTATCAACTGTCAACATGATCGACCGTTCACACTGATAATCCGCCTTGCGTAGAGTAGGAGCTGATTGCAACAGCTTCTTGAGCTTACGCATGGATTTTGAATGCTTCTCATCCCAAAGAAATTTCTGCCCCTTTCAAAGCAGCTGATAGAGAACATCTGCTATATGAGCAAAATGAGGAATCCAAATCATGTAAAATACACAAGCTCCCATAAATGTCCGCACCTCTGAAGTAGTCGAGCAATACTCTACAATCTTGTTTATGGCATCCACCTTTGCAGGAGAAGGCTTCCTGCCATAATATCCAACCATATGCCCAACTATGATGACTTCATTAACACCAAAGACAGATTTCAGCCCTGAAAGTGTCAATTTTACCTCCTCTAATCGTGTCAATATTTTCTCGCAAGCAATCAAGTGGTCAGCCACAAACTGTCTACATCCACGCAAATCAAGACTTTCATTCTTTTCTTCTTCTGCACAACCCTTAATAGGCACATCATCTAAAAAAGGCATGGTATACTGTGGAATATAGTCTTGTAGAACTCTATGCATAGCATTCATCATATGAGCAACTGAGTTTGTGGCACCTTGAGGCAAGGTACACATCCTCACAAGACCAATAGGTGTCTGCATAGTAGTAATATCCCTGCTTTCCAAGGCAAGCTGAAACTGATCATAACCTGAATACAAGTCACCTAGAGAATAGATGGCTTGTCCTGCAAAAGCCTCAGCAAATTCATCCACAACTGGACCTGTTCCCACATTCCTGATTGTCACTTTGTTCACGGGTTGTATATCCTGAATAAATCTCAAAGTACCATTCTTCTTTGGTACAGTAAACCACCTGTTAGAGTAGGGTGCAGAAGAGGGTTCCAAAATCCCCATTTTAATCTTCTCATTCAGCAACTCTATCAGCTTTGGCAAGTGTGCTTTAGGCACAGGTATAGGATGTATATTCCATGGTACATGAGGAACAGTGAAGATGACCATAGGTGCAACCAATTCGGGACTAATGCAACCAATTTCATGTGGAAAGAAAGCAAATGCCTTACCATGACGTCCAAGCATTTCTCTAAAACATTCTTTTTCCACTGGAAGCAAAAAATCATCATTTCCAATCTTCAATTCTGCAAGAGTTTCAGCTGTAAACTTATGTCCAATATTTGCAGGGTCCCTCAACATAGGCTGCTTCATAGCTTTTTCAATCTGTTCATCACTATCAGAAGGAAGCGGGCCTGCAACCGGCTTAACCTTCTTATCAACTGTTTTATATTTTGTGTCAACCTTGGCATCATTCAAGCACTCTTTTCTTTGCTGCAATTTCTGCAAATTTTCAGCAACTTTCAACTCTGTTGGCTGAAAAATTTCAGCCTTTCGCTCTATGGACTGCATGGATGCAGCCTGAAACTCTGTATGCAGAAATTTTTCTGCATTCAACTCTGTTGGCTGAATGGATTCAGCCCTCGGCTCTATGGACTGCATAGGTGCATCCTGAAACTCTGTATGCAGAAATTTTTCTGCATTCAGCTCTGTTGGCTGAATGGATTTAGCCCTCTGCAATTCTGTTAGCTGATCAAGATCAGCCATAAATTCAATTTGCTGAGTTTTCTCAGCCTCTAACTCTGTTTGCAGCATAAAACTAGAAATTTCCTGAAACATATCCAAGGTTTGCATAGGTATGATCTTTGAATCCTTACATACATCAGTTTTCAGCATTGCTCTCATCTCAAACAATGTATCTGCATAAGACATTCCTTCATACAATCCATCTACATACTCTTCTGCTTGCAAAATACCTGCATTCTTCAACTCTTTCTCCTTACGACCAATGTACTGCCTGGCAGCTCTAGGCAAATCTGAAATTTTCTGATAACTCACTGAACTATCTGAAGAAAAACCAACAAAATTATTGGAGAAAGACTGGCTGCCAGGAGGCGAGATCTCCTCTTTTCTCCGCTCCGTACCACTGGCGTCTCGCAAGACAGCGGTACCTAATGAAAATCCAACTCCTTTGCAAGTAGTGGTGCCTCACGCAAGGAGTCCCTGTTTCTCGGATGATTTACCCCAACAGTCATAAACTGAACAACTCGCATACCATCTTTACTGTGTATTCGTGCATAAGCTGACCCGTCATCCATTACTTTCATTTCCATTCTTACTTCTGTAATGAAAGGCTGTCCAAGAATAATCGGATAAGAGCATGAATCCTGAACAAAGCAATGATAATCCTCTTCAACATTACCAATAGAAATTCTGATACTCGGACAAGCAGCATACATATCACCAGAAGTATTATTGGGGGCTCTCATGCGCCAGCCATGCTCTGCATCCATAGGCCCCTTGCCACTCTCACAAACACCTCGAGCAATAAGATTAATCTCAGATCCATGATCAACTAAAGCGACCAATGGAATTTGTTTCTCTCCAATCCTTACCACTGTCTCAGTGGTTGCTCTAGCCCAATGACTTCGTGAAAAATGGCTGCGAGGAATGAGAATAGGGGTATCATCATTTTCATACTGCATAGGCTGAATTATTTTCTCCAATTGCGGATTAACAGAAGCATTCTCAACCATCACTGCATCATCATGCTCTTCCCCAAGAGCTCCATGCCACAATCCCTGTAAAGCAGGTCCTTCCATCGCATGTCGTTTCCTCCGCAAAAGATCCTGCATCTGATCCTGTATTTCTCTTCTAGCAATCCCAAGAGCTTCTCCAATAGTAAAAGTAACTTCACTATTTAAAATTCTTTCATGAAAAATCTTACTCATATCCGTTTGCATATCAAGGTCTGACAAGAGCTTGAATCCTGGCTCTTTTCTTGGTTGTCTCTTTTCTTTCTGTTTGTCTCCCATTGGTTGATCAGAACCTGTTTGAGCTGGAGAATTTGACATAGGTGGAGCTGTAACAGGTGGTGAAACAAAGTCACCCCCTCTGGTCTTTTTGGAGGAGCTAGGACCCTCCTCATCTCTTCTTCTCTTTTCCTCAACCATGGCATCTAAACCCTGCGTTTTAGCCATATAAGCAAAAATAGAATACCTGTCAATAGGAGAATCCCATCCTGTTTCTCCTCAGATGCCAGAGCCCACACAAGTCATAGTAGATGCCTGAACTTTCCCTCTTCTCGCTATCTCCAAGGCAGAGGACCATAAAGCAGAGTCTCTATCAGATTTCTGCTCAAGCTGGACTCCAAAAGCTGAAGCATCTCCTCTAACACTCACATAAGCTGATCGCGCAGCCATATCATCAACAAGCTTCTTCATACCTCCCTTACCAAAGTTCGTGTCAAGAGGAGCGCCAGTCTCTGTCAGCCATATCTTCCCATCTTGTCCCCAGAACACTACATTCTTCTTACGTGTTTCCTGAAAAGCATCACAATCTCTGCAGTGTTGGTGCTCTGTACTATCACACCAAATACATCGTCGCCCTTTTCTTTGACCAGCTGGAAAAGCAGTCGCTAGAGCAGGTGCTACAGCAGGTACTGACATAAGTTGCTCCTTTAACTTACCAACTTCAGCTTTGACTGCTTCAATCGTCAAATCCGCCAAGCCTTTAATAACATCATCTACAGATAAGGGCACTGGAGCTGCAGGAACTGGTGGATTCACAGCAGGAAGAGTAGGCTTAGGCAAAGAAGTTGCAGCAGGGGTAGAAGAAGAAGTCTCCAAGGATTTTTCAGGAATTGATCCTGTATTACGATGCAATCTTACTCTCTTGCGCTGCTTCTTAACAAGAGCATTCACAGCATCAATGACATGTCTCCACTCAGTCTTTAAACCTGAATCAGTAGCTTGATCTTCCAAAAGATCATCCAACTTTTCCTGTAAATCAGCATCTGCATCTTGTAAAAATAACTCCACTTTCTGCATCTCCAAAGCTTGCTGTTCAGTCCCATCCAACTGATCATAACAGCTTTCAAACTCTCGCAGAAGAGCGGTAACAGAAAGTCCCTTATTAGGCATAGAAACCCATGCTAAAAAATTCCTGCGATTCATAAGACCTGTATCCTCCAGGAAATATTCATCTTTTAATGCCTTTTTAAATTCAGCCCAACCTGCATGTGCTTCTTGAATTTCTGCAATTCGACCTTCAAGAGCGCGCACCACGATCCGCAAGAAGTAGCGGCTCCAAATATCTTGAGAAACCCCAAAAAACTTCATCTTTTCTTCATACAAATGCAGGTAAGTTGACACTTGCTGGCCATTAAACTGCTTCATCTCCTGTTGGACAGCTTTCGAGGCATCCATAGCATCACTGTCTCGTTTTGCATGAGCTTGCTGTTGCATATACATGGTAAATGACTGAAACAGGTTCTTCATGACATTATCATCTGTCATCTCTTCTTGCGAGTCTCCCATCTTGCTAAAAAGTGACGCAACACTTTCACGTCGGGTTCACCAGAAATGTCGTAGAGTTCACGCAAAGGCTGCAGAACACGGGGTTCAAGATACAGCAAGAAATGAGGCTAACAAGAAAAACTCAAATATTTGATACCAAAGTTCACTATATTTCTTGTCAAGTGAGTTACAGGAAACTCATGTACAGAAAAATCTGAAGTTTCTCTTAGTCAGCATTGCATCTAAGTGGAAGTATCTCTTAAACTGTTTACATTCAGATGTATGATGACATTTACATTGAAGGAATAATGGGCATTAACTTATAATCCAATCAAGCATGTCCTTTAGTGCAGAGAACCTTCTGTTGTTCCACACATCTGATTTCAGATGCTTTCAGAGATTTTCTATCAAATTTGGATCACATCAGTAGGTACATCAGACCAGCAGAAGCTTTCAGCAATCCAACTCCTGTTTTTGAGCATCAAGGGTTCTCAATTGGGATTGTTTATGCATAAGAATAGTCATTCTCTGTTTCCCAGCAAAACCTCTTGAAGACACCCATAGCCATTGTTTGTCTCATATCAGGAGCAACAAAAATGACCAAGCAGAGGATATTCAGCATTGGTACAAAACATTTTCATAAATCCTGCATTTCTGCCTCTTATCACAGACAGCATCCATTCTTCAAAAACTTCAACTCCTTTCTACAGCCTGATTTGCAAGTGTGTTGAAATGTATGATGTTTCACATCATCCAAACATATTTGTAAAATGGGCAGAACCTATCATAGAGGGTAAAGGCATTCTGTGCCAAATAATCTTCACGAAGAAGTTTGGCAACCTCCAAGGTTATCTTATCTGTCTCAGCGAGGGCATCTTTACCTACAAGCTGTACAATCTCATTCAAATCATCTTCACGTTGCAGTACTTCACGAGCTTTGGTCCTAATTGAAACAAAATCTGGATCAAAGTTTTCATAGAACGGCTCCAGTGCTTTAGAATACTTTGAGTAAGATATAAGCCAGTTGATAGAAGGAAAATGTTTCCGCTGGGCTAGCTTCTTATCCAAACCCCAAAATACTTGTACAATACTAAGAGTAGCAGCAGTCTCACTAGATCAGAAAAGTCTCCACCGGGTCAATTTTTAGTCAGAATCTCAGCAAACTTCACAGTTATGTGTGAAGTGTGACAGTCAAGAACAGGAATATATCCATTTCCAATCTGACCAGAATGTTTCAAAATTATCACTTGAGACATGAAATTGACAGCCTCTATATGGAAACGCTCACTGATAAAGCCCAATCAGATGCGACTGGAAAAGGAGAAGCTGTATCTCCATCGAAATCTCTCTACTCCGAATGTGATATGGAAATCCTTATTCGTCTGTGGACGAATTCATGGTGTTTCAGATGGTGGCCAACACTAATGCTTTGTAGGCTGAAAGGCAGGGAATTTGGAGGAGGCGAATAAGGGGAGATTGATTCGCTATGATCCATAGATGAAGAACAAAATGCGGAGCAGAGGAAAAAAGCATTGCCCTGATTTTTTTGCAAGTCATAAATGCTTGATTCGATAGAAGACTGTCTGGTTCACGATCTCTCACTGTCTCTCTCCTCAGACATGATTTGTGTATAGACTTCCAAAGCAATACAAAGATTGAATCCTCAAGACCTGAAGCTTCTGATTCTCAGGTCATCGAGAGTTGCAAAACAGCAATCAGAAACTAATTTTTACTGGTTCTAACAAAGTCTGCGTAAATCCTTTACTGCATAGCACATCGAAAGCAAGCTTTAACAATGCATGAGATCAGCAGAACTTCCCAAGACTCCGTTTTGTGTTTTAAATTGGAGATAGCGCCATTGATTTCTCTGCTAGCCTGCATCTTTCTCCGTCAGAGCATCAAATGTAGCTTCCTTGTCATCCCATCATCTGCAAATTTCATCAACACTGCTGCTCTACGTCGACTCTTGCCGTCTAATAGGATGATCCTCCATTTTCTGCACTACCGCTTTCACCGGTTGAAGTCTTACTGTAGTCAACTTTTGTCAATTCCCCCAGATCCGATTCCTTTGCTACTAGATTTTGATCAAGAAGATTAACACTGGGCTTCACATCTTTGTGAATAACCGGTGAGATTGCGGAAGAACACCTTGAGCACCTACAATTAATTACTCCCTGTCACCATAGTCGAAATCGTTGAGCTCCAAGGATTCATCCTAATTCTCTCATAGGCATCCCACAGGCGGTCTGTTCCAAATTTAGTTGTGTCGGCCTCCCCTTCACCCGTTAATTTTGGCCATTCCCAAAACAGCCTATTTTTTTCCCTCCAAAAGCAGTTTAAAACCTGAATATAGGTTTTCCCTCTTCCTCCTTTTACACCTTTAGCTATAACGCTAATCTCCAATTCTGCCCATGTAAAGCATAACCTGTGATAAGGGCATTCCAAGTTATTGCATTCCGGACAAGAAGCTCCAACACTCCCTGTGCTTTGCCAAATGCACCACACTTGGCATACATATCCACCACAGCAGTCCCAAGTGCTGTACATACCCAGCAATAAGTGCATTCCAAGAGTCTACATCTCGACAAGGGAACCCGTTCAGCACTCCTTGAACTTTTCCCATTACACATGATATTCCTGAATTTACACCTTTGTCTTCATAGCTTAAATGTCAGCTTCTATAAAGCTTCCTTTGATTCCACGGTATCCTACACTTTTCTTCGAGTTCATCATTAAAATTATCAACTTGATAATGACCTTTGGCATCAGTTTTTCATATTTTTCTAATACACACACACATCATGCTTCCAAACAAATCATGCACATGCACTAAGGGAATATGTACATTGGATGCAGATTATCGAAATGCATCCCACAAACAATGAATCACACGCAGAAAATAACACAAATGCACAACAAAAGAAATGGAGGTGTATACGACTCGGATGCGCAGCAGCACGACAGCGCATAGTAATTCCCTAACTTGCAAATGCATTTGTGGATTTAGTAAATTTTATGTAGTAAGTTCATGCAGTACAATGTGAAATATATTAGTATATTAAAATACTTGATTGTTAAAGTTTGGAGTTTAAAATGAAGAATTCTTAAAATGAATAAGAGTTACAAGTAATAAAGCAATATGGAGCTATATTTGACAAAGATTGTCAAGAAATTGCTTACAAGGGTGTATTGTAAATGAATGCATAACTTCAATCCATATATAAGCCTAATCAAATGAGAAAGAGAGAGATAAATATGCAACTATAAGTGAATGTGTCTGTAGTTTGCTTGTGTGTGCCTAATTAAAGTAGTAACACATCAAGATGTAATTATAAAATGAGTGCAAAGAAGGAAGAGAGGGGGGATGGGAATGTATAGGTAGTGTGATATCTCATCTGTATGCATAATTGAACCATTAACATTGTGATAATATTATTAAAGATAAGAACATAAGCTTATTCTAGTTATGTAAATAAGTTAAGGAGACAGAACTTTTACTGCATTGTTAGAGAGATATATATATAATAAATGACAAAGTTGGGAGTGAAAGAGAGAGAGAGAGAGAGAGAGAGAGAGAGAGAGAGAGAGAGAGAGAGAGAGAGAGAGAGAGAGAGAGAGTTTTAGAAGGAGGAGAGGGAGATGCATGTGGTGGATCCTCAACATATGAGAGAGAGAGAGAGAGAGAGAGAGAGAGAGAGATGTATGCGTAAGTGTACATGGTTTTGCTCATATGTGCACAATTAAAGTACTACTACATCATAATATAATTATAACATATATGCAAATAATTGAGAGAGGGAAGATGTAAATGTATACAAAGTGTGATATCACTTGTGTGTGTGTAATTCAACTACTAACATTGTGATAATATTATAAAAAATAATCACATAAGTTTAAGGTAGTGACATATAGAAATTAAGGAGAGAGACCTACTAATGTGTGGGGAGAGAGAGAGAGTTGGGTGTAAAAAAGTGAAAGAGAGAGAGAGGGTGTTATTGAGGGGGAGGAGGAGAGGGAGACGCATTTTGTGGGTCTCTAAGATATGAGAGAGAGAGAGAGAGAGAGAGAGAGAGAGAGAATCAGTTGTGGTTTTGATGAGGAGGAGGAGAGTAAGATGTGGTGGTGTAGTGGCAGTGCTAGTGGTGGTAATGTTATTGAGGGGAGTGAGATATTGGTGGTTGGTCCCCAACATGAGGAGATAGAGAGAGAGGAGAATTGGCTGTGGTTCTAATGAGGAGGGGGACTTGAGTAAGATGTCATGATGGTGCTAGTGGTGGTGGTGGTGGTGGTGGTGGTGGTGGTGGCAATGAAGGAGAAGCATTGGTGCTTGATATATGCCCAAAAGAAAAAGAGAACCAACTGGACTATGTGGAAAAAAACTCGAGGTTGCCAAAAAAAACTCACTCTAAAAGCTCACTTCTTACACGCACTCAATGTCCTCTAATGATCGCGCCATGTGTTTCGTTGAGCACATAATACATTTTGGGTTTGCAAGCACATCTGTTTAGGACTTCATCATGTCCTAACCAATACGATTGACCTACATTAATCAACTAATAGGGTTGGGCCTTCAAGATTAGTCTTTTTAACCTAGTTTTTTCTATGGGTCATTTCTGACAATCCGTTCTTAAGGATGTGAACTATTCATCAGCCCAATATGGTGTGAGGTGTGCTCTAGACAAATCTCATTCATTAGACTTTCTAAAAAGATGTGCATTTGGTAGATCATCATTGATTCCCTATCTAGCGACTTCTCCTGTGGGTATGCAGGATATGTGATCTGCCATATAATGTTGTTTGCCCTTGCTTATGACCACAGAGAAGTCAAATTCTAGTAGCAGAAGTAACCATCGAGCAATGCATCCTGTTGCATATGGTTTATTTACAAGATAAAGCAATGCTTAATGATCCACAAGGGAGATAAAAGGTGTCACTTAAAGATAGTGTTTAAACTTTTTTATGGCAAACACCATGGTTAACCCTTCCCTCTCTGTTGTGGAATAGTTCATTTCCATATTAGTGAGTTGTTTGCTAGCAAAGCTCACTAGATAGTCTAGGTTATGTTCACTATGTTGGCACAACACTGCCCTCACGAAAAATTTTGATGCATCAATGTGCACATGGAAGGTAATGGACCAATCTGGGGCTCTTAAGATAGGAGCTGAAGTTAGAGCATGTTTAAGCCTCTCATAGTCCTGTTGACATTCTTTGGTCCACTCAAATACTATTAATAGCTTGTACAAAGGTCTAGCAATTAATGCATAGTTTAGAACAAATTGCTGATAGTATCATGTGTAACCTAAGAAACATTGAACTCCCTTGAAGTTGGTTGGAGGGGAGAGGTCTATAATCACCTTGACTTTAGAGAAATTTGTGGCTATACCATTCCTCGACACAACGTGCCCTGAAATACAACTATGCTTCACCCAAAACTAACACCTTAAGGGGTTCAATGAGAGACCATATTGTCGACACTATTCAAAGACTATTCATAGCTTTTCTAAGTGCTCTTCCCAATTGGTGTGGACACATAAGCATCGATGAAGAACTTCCAACCATGTTTAAAGCATGTCCTTGAAGATGGCAGCACTGGAAGGTGGCAAGAGCATTGGGTCAGTCCAAATGGCATGACTATGTAGGCAAACACTCCCCATTCAGTGGTGAATGCTATCTTGTGCCTATTTTTTGGATGGAATTGCACTTGGTTATAGTCTGAGAAGCCATCCAAAAAATTGTAGGCTTCATTTCCTACCACTCTCTTTAGCATGTGCTCTGTGTATGGTAACGAGTAGTTGTCTTTCTTTATGGTTGCGTTGATCTTCTTATAGTTTATGCACACTCAAATCTTCCCATTCTTTTCCATGACTATGACTATGAGGGATACCCAGTCTATGTGCTCTATCTTGTAAATGAATCATACCCTCAATAGCTTACCAATCTCTTCCTTTATTGCTTGTGCAAGCTTATGATTCATCACATATGGTCATTGCTTAACTAATACTACTTCGAGGGTCATGGGAATATTTTGAGTCACTATACTCGGATCTATTCACTTCAACTCATCTAAGGACCATGCAAACACATCGAAAAATTCCCTGAAGAGATTTGTGGGATCATTCTCCTCCTCCTTGGTTAGGTCGTCGCTATGTACACTGTTCGAAGCTTATCGTCCTCTCTCACCAAGTTGGCCTCCTTAACCTTGACTGGTCCTCAATAGGTTCAGTTGCTTGCCCTTTCCATTTGGCTCCTACTAACACTACTATTTGGTCACCCTTCTTGCACTTTGTGAAGTGCTTGGGGTTTCTTTTGCCATTTAGCTTTTGAAGACTTTGAGTATTTCTTTTTCTCCTCCTTTAGCCTCTTACACCTTAGGTGGACTGGAAGGTCCCCCTTGGTGTGTTGGGTTCGATGTGGTCGAATTATTTCAGGGTCACTATCAAAGCTCGCCTTTGACTTGGAGGTGTACTTGTCATCCTCACTAGAAGAGGTTGTCTCCCCTAGTGGTTCAACTCTGAAGCTGACTCCACTCCAAATAATGGTTTGGTGCAAGGTTGAACTAATCTTGCTTGCTCATAATCTACCACCTCTAGGCATTCTAGCCAAGCTCGATCACAATCTACCTTGGAAACTCCTGTGCTAATTTGAAATGTGTTGACCCTCTTAGGCTTTAATGTATACTCTGATTTTCTCAATCACTCTTCCATACATGTCATATTCTATGGTCTCTATTCCCTCTTCACTCTCCTCATTGATGGAATAGTAGTCTTCATACACATCATCGAAATCCTCATACTGGGATTGTGTGTCACTTGGAGGGTTCCTATTTTTGAGCTCTTGTCATGAGAGTCTAGTTATATGACAAGTTTAAGTCATGCACCTTAGTCCATTGCCACTCCTTGCTTTCTATAAGATCCTTGAGGGGCTTTAAATTGGCAGGCAGCTGGGTTTCTAGCTAGCTCACTTGATAGGTAGTTGAGGATTTTGTGGAGTTCCAATTTGTTGCTAGGACATGATAGGTGATTGGTATTGGTTGGTTGATGGGAGTCCTAGCTATCATGCACAAGGGCACTATGGTTAGGTTAGAAGTGATGGCATTGTTCAATTTGCTAGTTGAGTCTATAGATTGCCTACATTCATCCTCTTCCTACAAGAATGGGAGATCAATTATGGTTGCCAATACATGCATCTAGTCACACTCATCCTCAGGGAAAGGAATGCACCTTGTTATAGGTCTATAATCGCTTCTAGCCCTTGAGTCACCCTTTAGAAGGGTAGAGATGGCATCTAGGTCCAATGGTGAGGTTTTCCAAGTGTGCATCTCTACTCAAACTACTTTTGATCTATTTCCCAAGAATATCAAGCTATTACTCTAGTCCTCTATCACTCTGGCATTCCTCATCCAAGGTCTACCTAGCAAGATATCATAATCCACTCCCTTCATAACTATGAAGTTCACATAGAATTGGATTTCTGCTATCTTTAGAGGCCAATCCTTCAAGACTTCGAAAGGTTTAACCTTTATCCCATTCAGTAGAGTGACATTGAACCATGTAGTTTCCACTTGTGTGTTTTCCCAAGCTTGGGTTTCTACGTGACTAAGTACGCTAACCCTTGTTCATGTGTCTACTATCCCCTTTTGCATAGTATATCCTAGGGCAACAATAGATAAGATTGTGTGCATCTCAATGCCTTCCCAAAATCCATTCACTTGTGGGGACTTGGATATTGGATTTAGCATTAGGCTTGGTATGTGTGTCACAGTATCGTGATCTGGGAAATCTTGCGGTTTATGTTGAATAGTGTGCTCTACCCATCACTTCAATTCTTGCCATAATGCATAGTTTCGCCTAAGCGATTCTCCCAATGACAATGTCACATGAGTTTTTATTAGTGTGGTTAGCAATTTTCCATTCCTCTTTCTCTCCTCGGATTCATGGGCTCCCTACCAATGCTTTTGAGTCGTTTGCCTATTCATAGCACCCTCATTGTGCCTATGAAGTTGTTCATGTGATGGTGTTGCCTCTCCTGCTCTGAAATATGTGGGAGAGATTAGTGGGCTTGTGGTTGAGAATTCATTGATCCCATCCTCAATGATAGGTTCAACTTCTCACAAGTGAGCTTATGCTTCCTTTCAACCATTCCTTGACCTTATCCACATCCATCTATTAGTTGGGGTCAAGGTGCTCTCCAACCCTAGTGCTTCCCTTCTCTCTTATCCTAGGAGCATATGTTTCTACTTTAGCATCAATGACCTATTTTCCTTTTATTAACGTGGTCTCACTATCTATCTTAAATGTTAATTTTGTCTCAATCCTCTTTTTCCTCCTTCACTGGCTCTTCTTTCCTATAGAAGGTGCATCTAGGTTGCTAGGTCTAGGTAACGAGATATCACCATGCTTTGTTTGAGCTTATGTCATGATATTTATAGGGATAGGTGTGGTATTGTTGTCAAATGACTCGACACAAAAGGGTCCGAGTGGCATAGATGGTATGATTGCTAAGCTAATGGAGGTTTTCCACCTAGGGAAATAGGTGTGTGACTCCGCATTTGGGACACCTCAAGTCATCCTTCTCCTATTTGCTTGGTCCTTTTCAGGGCAATGAGATGAGATATGCCCTAGATGGCCACACATCCCAACATGTTAAGGGCTCTTGGTCCTGAGCTCCACCTAGGCCTCTACCTCTCCTTCTGCATGAGGCCATGACTAGAAAATGTCTATAGGCCATCAATATGGGATTACCCTCTTCATCATAAGAGACATAAGGGTCACATATGAGTTTTCCTCTAGTGGATCCTCCACAAAGTGCACATGAGCATTACATGGCAGATGGGTCATGATAGGTCATGGTAGTCTTGTTGAGATATCCAGCTCCACTCGTGATATGCCAGGGTGACCGTTGTGCATTTATGTCACCGAATTGTCAATGAGATGCGGTTGGTACACCGCCCATGAATAATAGCTACATGATAGCTATCCTTATCTACTCTAGCTCGTGGCTCAGTTAGTATGCCACCTTAGTTAGTTGAGTTTGGTTTGAGACCCATATATAGGGTTATTCTATTTCTTTGTACTTGAGTTCTTTTTGGCTTACACAACTAAGAAGAGGAAAACTATTTTCAGCCTCCATCTCTGTGTGTATTCCCCCATTGTGCAAGCAAGAAAGCTTCAAGTGAGACTCCTTCCTTCTCTCCCACAATCTTGACAAGTCTAGGGATTCCCATTGGGTTGATGTCTATCCTCAGAGTGGTTGGCTTCAAATCATTAGGTGTAGGTAGAGCCAAAGGGGGTCCTCTTCCGAAGTATGGTTGCCTAATTCTTGGATGGTATAGCTTAGTGTAGGGTTTCTGGTAAGGCAACCAGTGCAATGTATGGTATCATGCCTAAATCTTCTACAATTGGAACAAGGCCTTGATCTAGGATTGGGACATTTAGATGTGGCAGGTGGTTCCCTCCACCACAATGCACACGTTGCACATGAGGTTGTATTGGCCTTTCTATTGACTCTTGTAGTCTAGCCAGCTCTAATTTTAGGTCACTTATAGCTTGGTCTGGTCAACACTCTTTCCTTTTTCTTGTTCATTAGGGGTTGCTCGTTCACTAGTTGATGCAGTTCTCTCGGCATTTATAAATGTATTGCTCCCTTGCTACATAGCCTTAAAGCTTCTCTCCGTGAGAGCGAGTCATCCACCCGTATGGCCTCCTCAAAGACTCTTGCAAGAAATCACTGTGCATGTTCAAGTTGTTTGCTATAGAGTTCTTTGTTGTGGATCCTGTTAATGAATGCAGTAGAGATGGCTCTCTCATTGGGTCACTCAGCTTTGCAAGTATCCTCTTGTATTAGAGACTCCTCACATGTGTAACATAGTCTCGTATGTCCTCTTTGTCTTTTTGGTTGACATTCATCAACTTAACAATGAGGTTATTAGAGTATCTTACCTTTGAGAATCTCTTGACGAAGAGATCCTTCAACTAAGTGAAGCTATTATGCATTCGATCCAGATTGGTAAACCAAGTCCGTCCCTTATCTCCAAGCTCGAATGCTTGTGCTCATTGAGTGGGGTCCATGAGGTTATTAGCCTCACACACCTGCTCAAATTACTCAACAAAGTTGTAGGGGTCATTGCTTGCTTGGTATTTATTGAGTTACTTTGCAACTATGGGTATTTTCATTTGGCTTCTCATATTTGGAGTAACTTCCAGCCCATCTAGCAATGATGCCGCCAAGGATGCCCCACTTTGCTTAGCATTGGCATTGTCTAGCAATAGTTTTGTGAGTAGCTCCCTCACTATAAGTTGGCTTCTAGGGCTCTCTCCCTATCGGAATTCCCTCCTATTCTATTTCTACCTAAGATGACTAGAATCATGTGAACTTCATTGAGCTCTCTCTCATGACAATCTCTAAACCCTTTGCTCCTAGCTATAACTCATAATGTATTGCAATGCGATCCTTCCCAGTCTGCTCTCATCCTCAAGGTCGGCTATGATATCGGTTGCTTCCATGATGTGCTATCCTTGTGTATTGGTCATACTGTGTGACAAGTTGCTGGATGTTGTTCACGTACTTTGCCACATTAATGTCCAGGTTAAGGTTGTTCTCATTAGAGTTGGTACATGTCATAGTGGTTGCCTCCTGACCCACTAGTACTTTTATGAGGTCAACTAGGTTGGCTAAAGATGTATCCCTAATCTTGGCTAGTCTTTCCTCCCCTTAGTGGTCTAACGAGTCTATCCCCTCTAGGCTTTTGATTCTAGTACCTTAGGTCACTCGTCTGATTATCGAGGTTGTACTTCCACTGGTGGATTCATTTTTTGAATAACCCCCCTCATGTGTTCCTTGTTAATCCAATAGTTTGCAAATGTACAATACTTATACTCTAGGAGTGCGAATCAATGTGAGCTATGCAAAATCAAGCTTTCTAGGTTTCACATGTGCTTAAATGTCTACAATGCAAAGTGTAATCTTTAATGAAGTCAACTGCATATCCAATAATCAATTTCATGCCATTGCTACTTTTGGAGTTGGTTTTGATAACTCCTAACAATTGAAAGTGGATCCTTCATGGGTTGTGAGAGGTAGTCTGATGGGCATTCTGTCGAGTAGGTCAATTTAGGCCACTATCCAAGGTAGTGCCCAATGGCCAATTCTCTCAGCCACCCCTAGATTGCTAGGTCAGTTTTTGACTGCAAATAGTTCTATGGTTTTGCCTACTCGTCTGGATTTCAACTTGGTTGCTTGACACCTAGTAGAAAGCCCTAACAGGTCTCAAAGTGGCCAAAACATAGTCAAATTAGGGTTTTAGACAACTTGTTTGAGTCCTAGAATCAACCATCTGAGGTGCAAATTCGGTTGTCCGAGTGGGTTCCTCAATGTATATGGATGTCCGAGTGGTAAGACTTGGATTTGGACAAGGAGTGCTCGTCTAAGCATTCGAGTGTTGTTTGAGGCCCAAGATTCGGCCATGTGAGGCCTAAATTTGGTTTGATTCTGAGTGCTCAACCGAGTGTCGTACGTCTGAGTGGGCCAACTTAAGTGGCTTGGACGTCCAAGCCATCTGAGGCCTATGGGTCAATGTCTAAGTAGTGCACTAAAACACGCTAAATGATACAAATATCCACTTTAAATGTCTTGATAATCAATACCCAATGCACCCAAGGTTCTAAAGTAATGCAACAATCAGCAATAAGCACTCAGAGCGTACTTGGAAGGCCTGAATGTGTCAATGGAGAATATTGTAGTAGTTGCTGCTTGTAGACCTGTCACTCCCTATCTCTCTCTCAATAGTTCACTCTCTCAATCTCACAATGTGAAAATAAGCTCTCTCTTCCCCTTTTTCACCTTTTGTGTTCTCTCTTTCTCCCCTCACACTCTATTCTCCTTTATTGACATAAAAATCTCTTTCATTTCTTCCTCTCTTTCCATGTTTCTTGGTTGTATAGAGAGTTTTCTTTCCTTTTTCTTTTCTTATTTCCCAAACCTTAATGTCTCAAATCTGATCAAGCCACACAACAATGTAGTGAGCTTACCTTCAAATCTGATCAATACCTCCTCCCACAAATCCACCCGATAGCTCTACGATTCAAGATGCGCCCTCAAGCAAGCTCCATCTCCAAGCTTTGATCTCTGACCTCCATAGCGGTGTGCACAAGAAGGGGAAAGAGAGAAGAAGAAGATGAAGAGAGGAGAAGAAGAGCTTCTCCATAGTCCCTCACCAGTCCCTCACTCTCACACACTCTCTCTCTCCCTCTCTAACACTCCCTCTCTCCCTCTCTCATGCACAAGTAGGTAGTAAGAACAAGAAGTAAGAAGAGAGCAAGTTTAGCCACTATCACACAAGAATGAGCTTCTTCATTCATTTCTTGACTTTTATACATGCCCTTATCCCCTCGTTATGCAACCATCCCCTTTTTGGTCCATTCCTCTACTCTATTTTCTTCTCCCTCCTATTAATGTAGGCCTCAATCCGCGACTCTCATTCTTTACCATTTGCATGGAGAGAGCCCGACACTCTTTTACAAAATGAATTGCAATGTGCCTAGTGCTTTTCTTGCTATCATATCACGGTGCACTTATTATTGTGTGCTTCCTTTTATAACCGAAACTTTTTCATGCACTTCATGTCTTTAGTTTTTTTCTAAGTGTGCCTTTCTCCTTCGTTTTCCTCTTGCCTTGGGACTATCTTCCATTTCTAATTTTTCAGCTTTTCCATCTTGGTCTTCCAAGGGTGAAATATCCCTTGTAAGACCCTCACCCCACATTGGCCGAACCTTACCCACTCTCCCTAGGAGCTCTAATGGGTCTTATCTAGCTCAGTTCCATCATGGACTGCATAGTGTTAATGGTCAACATGGCAACAACAATGGGTAGCATGGGTTCAATGCACAACATGGCATGTATGGATAGCATGGTATATATGGGCAGCATGGTATACATGGATAGCAAGGCCCCAATGAACTCTGTGACAAGATCATTCTTACCAAGTACAATGGGCAATCACCATCTCCATTAAACTTTGAAGAATGGGCATCCAAATTAGAGTTCTACTTCAATATTTACCCATGCTCTAATGATTAGAAAATTCTCTTTGCTTCTCTCCATCCAGAGGGATTTTCCCACACATGGTGGCACTACATCAACCATGATAATATTAGTTTATTGATTATGAAGACTTTAAGATGCATGTGGTTCATGTCTTTGTATCCCAATGGAAAAAGAGTGATTGGCAAGATGATGGTATCAGCTTGACCAATGTCATCTCACAATACGAGAGTATACTAATCAATTCATGAACTTGACCATGTATGCTGAGATTGTTAGTGATGATGCAAAATTCACAAGTACATCTAGGTTAGAACCTAGCTTGTCTAGCTGATGTAATGGCTCAAAAGCCTTCCAATTTATTTGATGCAATTGAGTTGGCTGAAAGATATGCAAGAAAGGACCATACAAATGAGAATTTTTGGCAAGGTTATGGACAACCCCACATCCCATTGAGGTCAACCCCATATGGGGGTGTTTTTAGAGGCAATCCCATGCCTAGTAGCAGCCCCAAAATACCTACTTATCCCCCCCTTCCATGTTGAAAGAAAATAAAGTACTTTTGGGATAGCACTTGGCTCTAATGGTGAGAGTAAATATGTTGAAAATAGACCACGAATTGCATCAACCTTGAACGATCCAAGTTTTCAAAAGTTCATCTCCCCAAATGTTGTGAAGAACCAGAAAGAAAAAGGACTATGTTTTAAATGTGGTGTAAGTACATGACCGACCATGCCTCAAAATGTCCTTACAAGACAACCAAGGTCAAAGTTTATAGCATGTACATAATGGAAGATTTAAACAAAGATGAGAAGGAATTACATATTGGAAATGAGGAGTATGCTGAGGATTTGGACCAAGAGTAGTTCTATGATCCACATGATGGGTTTCCCTTTGACCTAGGCAGTTGCACATCTTGTGCTCTTGATTTTACTACCCCTACTACACCTCAGTTGACTCTACCACTTCCCTTTACTTCATCTCCATGGATGCATGGAGGACTAGCTCTACATCACTCTATGCATTCAAGGCATTATTAATGGAAAACATGTATTTATCCTTGTGGATAGTGGCAGTACACATGGTTTTTTCAATAAATCAACCATTGATGATTGGGTGAAATGGACTGCTATTGAATTAGTACACATCCACTCTTTAACCACTCTATCAAGTCCCTCCAATTGTCCTTTGTTTTTTAGGGAAAAAACTTTTAGGGTCAGGATAGAATGTAATGAGCAAGATACATGAGAACTAGGGATTAGATACCCAGACACATTGATGGGGTTATATAAGGTGTAAGAGACCTAGTTTAGGGCATCCAGACATAATTAAGAACAAACTCTTCACCTTCTCCTTTAGCATCCATGGCTTCCTTCCTCCTTCTTCCCTTTTTCCTATCTTTCTCTCCCCTCTTCTAGTATTTCTCTCTCTCCTTCTTCTCTTTTTTTCTCTTCTACTCATTCTCCTCTCTCCTCTTAGCCTCATTCATTGCACACTCAAATAATACCTTGATAAATACTTTGAGTTTTGATTCTAAACTTAATATCTTGAGATCATTTTTTAGCAAATTAGCAATAAGCATCCAAACAAATGAGGCAGCTTCCATAGAGTAGCTTACAAGTAAATCTAAAATGAGAAACCTATATACCCAAAGGCAACAATACATTAATTATTCACATCTCGAATTTGGCACTAAAGTGGCCTCATCTTCATCATCTATATTGCTTAGTCTCATAGCATGATTCATTAATTCATAGTAAATCTTCATCTTTTCCTCTTTCACAATTTCACTTTCATCAAACTTGGCTAAAGTGTGCCATGGTACTCTTTGATTGTTATAAACACTAACCATGGCACTTTGAACCTTATGAACATTCAACACAAAGTTGTTTGTCTTGTGAAAAGCTATTATATATGCATCTAAGTTCACTCTATGAATATGTCATGTATATGATCCTAGAACATCTTTAATTGTTTTCGCTTCTCATTCACAACCTAATGTTTTGCTAAAGATGTTGTTTCAAAGTTTGAAAGAAACTATGCAAACCTTGAGTTACATTATGAATCCTAAATATGCATTTACTATTTCTCTCAAAATTTCTTAAAAGTTCATTTTTTATCATGAAAGACAAGCTTGATAAAACTTGTCATTAATTCAAATGGGGAAGGATGACTAGTTAAGGGATTAATAGGATAAATTGATCCATCAACCCAAATATCAATATTTTGGTACCTCATTTCTTTGTAACTTTGCATTGCACTTGCATTGCACTAGGATCAACCATAGCTTTTTCATTCCACTTGAAGAGTGGGAAGCTTTCCACATCTAATAAAAAGTGAACTTTTTTTTTGTTTAAGAGTAGATGTGACTATCATTCAACAAATTTGCCAATAAGAAATCCTCTATAATATGTGCATTCAAGAGGTATTTTAAAGCCCCTTATATTTAGATATTTTTATGATCAAATTACCTTTTTTAAAATTGGCTTGCATGTTTACTCTAGAATCTACTTTTAAATTACTTTCCATAGTGAAAGTTTCTATATATTTCTCCAAATTATGAATTAAAAACCCCCTTATGTGCTACACTTACATATTCTAAGGTGAACCGCTGGTGGGGACTATCATTGTGCCTAGATATTAATATCATCCTATAACCATGAATTGTTTCTCCACATATAAACATTGGACACCGATAATATTAAAACATTGCAAAATGGTCAAAGTTAAGGAGGATTAGATTAAAAGCTAGCATATCACATAAAGATCATTATAAGTGTTTATCTTCTATAAAAGCTTATCCTCAATAAAAGCATGAAATAAACATAAAAATGTCTACATGTCTATAGAATAAGTAACAAAACTCACAATGTATCTTATCTCAAACACACCTAAGTGTAAAGCTTCCTCTTCTTCCAAAGCATGCAAAATGATAAGGAAGTTTGAAGAAGTACTTATGGAGCTTCAAAGCTAGTTTAGGGGAGGGGAGGATGACAATTTATGAAATGAAGGTAGAGTTCCGACCAAAAATACTTGCAAAAATCAAGACAATCATAGCCATTTCTCATTAGCAACTAATCAAGAATGTAACCATAGCCATAAAACCAAGAGAATACAATGGAAATATAGGATAATCTACATGCAATGTGGCCATGAATATTCACCCTCAATGGTGGTGGGCAAGAATACACACCTTACAACTCTCTCCTTTATAGTCAACCCTATTTCACATAGCTAAGGATAATTTATCCTAAAGCTTTCTCCTAAGGCTAAAGGAAAAATTTTCCTACAATAGAGTTTGATTCCAAAAGGCTTCAAAATTTTGTTAAAGCTCTCTCCTTTTATAGCCAACCCTAATTCACATAACTAAGGCTGATTTATCCTGAAGCTTTCTCCTAAGGCTAAAGGTAAACTTTTCCTACATTAGAGTTTGATTCCAAATGGCTTCAAAAATTTGATACTTCTTTCATTGAATAGGCACTAAATAGTGTGTTTTTCCACACAAACTAAAACATAAGAGGTTGAATGAAGAGGAAAGAGAACAAAAGTACAAAATAACTAAAAAAAGTATTTTTCCATAAAATATAAAAGATAAGATCTGGAATGAAGAGGAAAGAGAGGAGAAAGACTTCAATAGTTCCCTCCTCATCTATAAGCTTCAACATTCAAAATTTCCCTCATTCTAGTATCTCCAATCTGATTGAAGGGAGAAAGAGAAAATCGTCAAAATGCTCAAATAGCCTTGTTTGACTCAAGAATTATTCTTCTAAAAGTTATTTTCAAAACCGTTAGTAGATTTTGAACTAAGAAAGCATGTAAAATTAATGCTTGCTTGGAGTCATGTACTTAAAAAAAATCTACTTACTTATGAGTCTCTCAAATGTTGAGGTGTAAAGTTTTAGCTAAAAAATACTTATGAATTTAGAGACATTGAAAACATTGACTAGTGCCACTTAAGAGAAGGGTGAAATTTTAATTTGCAAGTATAAATGGGCTTCCAATATAGGAGAATAGGTGTGATTAATTTACTATTCTTTGTATAATTTCCCTTTATCTATGGAATAGAGAGAATGTCTTTAGAAGGCCCCAAAGGGAATCCAATTTTTTCCTAATGGAGAGAGAGAGAGAGAGAGAGAGAGAGAGAGAGAGAGAGAGAGAGAGAGAGAGAGAGAGAGAGAGAGAGAGAGAGAGAGAGAGAGAATATCTATGAAGATTTGTTCTAAATCATACTCATGCCTTAGAAATTCCACACTTTGGAACCAATTAACTTCCAAGGACCCTCAATATTAGATATAAGTCCAATAGCTCATCATTTCCAAAGTTATCCTAGATAGAGTTGCAAATAAATCAAAATGTGGTGCTATGCATATATACATACATATATCCATGCATGCATATATCCATACATCTATATATACATACATACTTGCATTGTACATATACATACATATGTACATACATGCATACATATACACATATATGCATGTGTGTATACGTACATACAAACATATGTACATACATATATGCATGCATGCCATTTGTATATAAGGTAGAAATAATGATTATCTATATGCATATAAAAATATGTTTTTCATACCAAGACATATAAGGATATACACATGCATACATATGTACACCCATATGTAAGAGTTGGACAACAAAACTTGCAAAAGTACCAAAATTTTGGGGCTAAATTGAGCTTAAAAGAATTCTCATTGCACTAGATGGTGTGCCATGAGAAGTGTGAGAAATACTTGTACACATTATTGGGTTGGCATGGCATTCTTAACTTGGATGACTTTTGATTTAGTTGCATTCCATGCACATAAGGGAATCGTTTGGGACTAAATCATATCTCATGGATGTTTATGAGAGGAATGAGAATTGTATTATCTTAATATAACCTAGAACCAACTCTTTTTCTATTTGAGGATATAAACCTGATGACACAAGCATGACATTGGTGGGAGTATTTGCCATTGTGAAGCATATGCATGCATATGGGGAGCGTGTGGGAGAGCTCCTTTCCTTTGGCCTTGATGACATAAGTGGGTGAAAATAATGAAATAGTAGTGTTTGAACTAGGTGGTATATAAGAATAACACTCTTTCCTTGGGAACAAGAACCTTGCAAATATTGTACTTTTATGGTCATTTACATTGGTAGTATTGTAGTGTGAGAATTGGAAACATGCACATCTATATCATATCCATATGGATTGGAGAAAACTATAAGGGCATTTAAACTAGAGATTGTGTGTTTGTGTAATCATGTAACCTATATGCATTTCTTGTAAATGCACGTATCTAATACATCACATGTGATCTCAATGATAAAACTAGATACTCTAAGAAGTGTGGATATAGTTGACAAATTTCAAGGATTTATTAATGAGGCATTAAGTGTGTTCATCAATCCATGAAACCTACATACATTTCCTATAGATAGAGAAATGTAACTAGATCATATGGCTTAGGGAAAGATTAATCGTGATTGCCTAATGAATAGCCAAAAGATCAAGATGAATCACAACTAGCTAATAGCAAGTAACCAAATTAGCTAACATTGAACAAGGAGACCTCGGTGTGTATTGTTTAGAAGGCTTGGATCAACATGCCAATTGGGAAAGTGGGATCTAAGGGTGTCAACCCTATGTATCACATGTATTGAAGACTACCATCCTAATTTGTAATTTTCATGATGAAACACACCTTTTTTCTAAGCAAGTGAATAACTACCAAAGGGAGGCAAGCCATATTTAAAAACCTCTTCCAGATGTTAGTTAGGGTTTTGCCAAAAGCTTGATAGATTTTAAGTCTATGTGAGTGTCATTTTAATTATAAAGTCCTTATTATAATAGTCTTTTAAATTTTCTCATACATTCTTCAATCATTGGAGTAGTAGAGATTGTACATTGGGGCATTTCTTTATGCATAGTTGTTTGTTGAGAATATGAATGTTGCACAATTGTCAATTGAAAAATTGAATTCCTCAAGCCATATCTTGAGAATCAAGGGGGTATTTTTCCATTGTTAATTCCTTCCATAATGGAATCTTATTGGGTATACATGTTGGTTTCATGTGCATCCATAAAATACTTGCAACAATTTGACATGAATAGATATGTGCCACTAGAAATCATGCACTCTTGTATAAACCAACATACTTTGACAACTTGGTGTACAAACACTTTGGTCATGGAATAAATTTACAACAATGACATATGTAATTCTAGCAAGAATTTATTCAAATTTTCTTGAAATTCCAACTCTATTGAGACTCCCATATTTGTTTCATATATGATTTGGCCACTTGGTTTGAAGGACTCTAAATTAAATACCACAACAACAATCTTATGATTATTTTAAAAATGAGAAAGAAAATGCACTTTGCAAATGCTTTGTAGACAAATATTGCCGAAGAAAAAAATTTGCCACGATTTTTCAAAGGAAATACATTCATGGCCTAAAGTTGAGCTACATAAAATTTCCACTCAAAAAGAGATAAAAGGAAAGACTACATCTAGAAGCTTAGCAAATAATATATAATTACTATATAGAAAGTGGCAAATTGATTAAACATTATGTATTATTTTTACTAAGACATCCAAGTAAGATAAGATTTTGCATTTTAATACCATTTAAAGAGGGTTTCACTTGACTTTTCCATTATTTCCTACACTACCAAATTACATGGAAAACACAGGTAAACAAATGAAAAAACTATACAAGGAATAAGAAGAGCCTCGCAAAACCAAGTCCAAGAGGTGCCCACATACTAGATCCTAGAATCAAGTACATGAACAACTAGTCACACCTACTTGCATTGCGTCACTAAATTATAGAGTTTTCTTGCAATAAGTAGTCATTTTCCTAAGACCAAGAGGTGTCGACCTCTAGATCCTAGAATCAAGAGAATTTAACGATTAGGCACATTGATGGAATTGGCTCTTAGATAAGAATCAGATTAGTGGTTTTCCTAAGATGTGAAAATGTCCATGTGTGCAAAATACCCCAAAAAGGGTGAAGAAATGGTCTTTCTTGAGTGAGTATCATATATAAGATAGATGAAGGCTAAGGTGGCTTACACCCCTCCAATGCAAGGCCTAAGAATAGCTTGTGATGGAATTGCAAGATGAGTTAGAGATGAACTCAAGTTTAAGCATAAAGAATATTGTTGTTCATTTCCTTATCTTAACTCAATGGAAAACCTTGGTTATGATATGAGAATGGAAGCAAAATGGTTGGTGAAGGCTAAAAGAGAAACTAATTTCTAGGCACTATGAGCTTAGCTAGCTTCACCCATGGCCATTGTGATGCGATAAGTTGCATAAATGCTCTCAAAGTTTTGGAAACTAATAAAATTTAAAATGAAGAGCTGGGAATATTAGTATTTCAACCACTTTGATTGCATTTTTCACATGCTCATCCAAGGAATATTCCTATGAATAGGTTCATAGGACCAATAATTGTAGAAACATCTTGCTATACAATTTTATGAACATTGTTCATATGAATTATTTTTTAAACCCAGGGATGTGTGTGTGTGTGTGTGTGTGTGTGTGTGTGTGTGTGTGTGTGTGTGTGTGTGTGTGTGTGTGTGTGTGTGTGTGTGTGTGTGTGTGTGTGTGTGTGTGTGTGTGTGTGTGTGTGTGTGTGTGTGTGTGTGTGTGTGTGTGTGTGTGTGTGTGTGTGTGTGTGTGTGTGTGTGTGTGTGTGTGTGTGTGTGTGTGTGTGTGTGTGTGTGTGTGTGTGTGTGTGTGTGTGTGTGTGTGTGTGCCCGTCCGTGCGCACGTGTGTGCTTGTGCGTGTGCATGTGCGTGTGTATATGGGAAGTACCCTACTCGAGGCTTGGCTCTCCTTGCTAGCGACACGGCACGAGGCTGTTGCGTGTCACGCTTGGGCATGGTTAAGTGGCTCGGGGCATCCCATCGGAAAATATAGGAGGGAAGGTGAGTGACTTGAGTGAAAAAGTGAGGGGAGGGATTAGTTTCTTCTTGGGTTGAGAGGTGAGGGGGTTATAGGGAAGGGCCGGGGTTTCCACCCTTGGCTCTTGCGTGAGCACCAAAAACTTTCGTGTTACCTTCAAAAAGGCTCCTTGCACGTTTGGGAGAGTTTGAAAAGCTTGTCTTTTGGCCTGAACTTGAGTTGTGAGCTTGTTCCATCTTAACACTATGTGTGTGCGTGTGTGCGTGCATGTGGAATTATTTTTAGTGAGCATTATTTAGATTAGGTGCTCCATGCTTAGGGCTTGTGCAAGTGAAGGTCTTATGGGTGCACATAAAGCAATGTTTTGAAAACCCCCTCTCTTCTCAATATTTCCCCTTATTTCTTTAAGCACAATTCTCATGAGCTAAATTGCTGACCCTATATTTAGCTGTCACAATGTACTAACAAGACACTAACCTCACATATTCGTTTCTCACAATAATACAATATATGTTCACAATAGAGGTTCAAAGACAATATAATCTCAATCATAATTTTTGACACACAATTACAAATGACCAAAGTATCATTTACTCTTCAAATAGCTTTTTTATTTGAGCTTTTCTATGAAAGACAACAAGTGTCCTCCTGTTGATGTGCATAGGTGATGAGCCCTCAATCGAAGCATCATTATTGAAGTGTACATCCTCACAAAATGTGCTATGAGTTGCAAGAATAGAACACAACCTTGGGCAAAGAACATTTATTGGGCACATTAAATAAAAAATTGAATCACATAGAGTGAACTTAAAAAAGTAACTAGATGGATATCCATATTCATCTAACGAAGCACAACCAAGCAAGATAAGTCATGACACTTCCATCATTGCCACCACTGAGAGGAGAAAGTCTCCTCAAGCATGACCAAAACACTACATGTTCAAACGTAGGTAGTACCATATAGTAGCATTGTACGTACCTCTCATAAATAATCTCAACAAAAAGGCCTTCAGAAGTTTGAGACTCTAGAGGCACTCAATCATGCATATAAGAGATCTACACATCTTAGGGTCCTATGCCAAATGCAAAAATTTCTTTTGCAATCTCATTCGAGTCCAAGACATACGATAGTAATCAAACACTTTTGTCTTCATCTCCCTACAAAATCAAAGGAAAAATAAATAATACAAAACTAAACGAGTGCAAAATAAAGAGAAACCATGCTTAAAATAATAAAATAGGACACATTGCAAGAAATATGTTTTCATTAGAATCTTTGCAAGACTTCTTTGTATACAATATTCATAGTGGGATCCGTACAACAATCACTCCAATAAGACCTTAAGCCCCTCTTGAGGCTTTCACTTGAGAAAAAGCCGCATAGAGTTTCTCATGTGTGAAGACAAGGATTTAAATGTGCAATCCCACTAAATTCAAGGTCTATCCATGAGCCTTGATAATAGTCATTCCAAATGCCAAGCGAACAAGAGACTATTGCCTCATAGAAAAGGGAAAATCCAAGCTTATGGTAATAAACATGATTCTTGGAATAAAAACCCTAGCTTGAATGTTCATGTCTACAATCATCTTAGCCCCCAAAACCTTGGTACTAAAAGCTTTGCATATCAATCTTGTCTCATTATATAGCCCTTTCGTAGGATTGGAGTTATAAAGTAGGATAATTGGTGCATTCACCCTTAATAGAAACATTTGTGGAGGAAATTCACCTTTGAGATCAAGAGAATTAAAACTCTCCACAAAGTTAAAGACTATATTGACATCTATAATATTTATAATGTCCTCACAGCCTCTCTTCACCATAATGGGCAAGATTTGTTTGAAATCACGTCAAACAGCATGACCTTGCCACCAAAAGGTCAGTGGGAAGACATGATATCTCTCAAACTCTTATCTAAGGCTTCAAAAGCATTATGGGGTATCATTGTGCATAATAGATGTTTCATTGAACTAGGTGCCAATTGGACAAACTTGATGCAATGAATATCTAAAATTCATGACACCATGGTTTCTTGTGTTTCCCAAGAGACTTCAATGCGCTTGGATAATTTCATCATTTGTTGCTTGAACATTTAGCAAGGGAAATTGAATCAACTTTTGTCCTATTTGTGTGTATGAAAATTGCCATGCCTAGAATGGACCTACACTAGCCAAAGATGGTTGTGGATGTTGATACTAGAAGGGAGGGGAAAATTTGTACACACTAGGAACATGCAAATGTGCAAAAGGGAGCAATGTTTCCAATAGCTCATTATTCAAAAACCCCCATTGCATATGTCTAGAAAATGGCCTAACCCTTGCATGGAGCCTACATCTTTGTTTGGTAGTTTCTAGGAGTCTTTTGTGAACTCCCAAGGCATTGTTTCTTAGCACACTCCTCATAAATGGAGCCATTGTTTACAAATAAAAAATAAAAACTACGGCCTTTGAATCACATAGATGATAGAGTAGTGTGTCTCATATTAATGATATGCAAGATAATGCCACACAATAAATAAATATTGAAACAATAATCTAAATAGTACACATACGTAGTATAAAAGAGAGAGAACACACACACACACACACACACACATGCACACATAGACATGTGGTTTACATATTGAATACATATCATTGTGTTTATTATTATTTCAACATTTATATATTTGACTCTCAACAACTAAATGTGGCAATAACAATCAACACAATCAATGTTATTACAATTAAATATAAGAAATAAATGACATAACAATCAAATGTGAGATAAGCTTGATGTACTACAGACATGTTTGTTATGATGAAATTAATTAAAAAATTACATCACATTCTTGTGTTATATATATATATATATGCATGCATGCATGTATGTATGAATGTGTGTGTGTGTGTGTGTGTGTGTGTGTGTGTGTGTGTGTGTGTGTGTGTGTGTGTGTGTGTGTGTGTGTGTGTGTGTGTGTGTGTGTGTGTGTGTGTGTGTGTGTGTGTGTGTGTGTGTGTGTGTGTGTGTGTGTGTGTGTGTGTGTGTGTGTGTGTGTGTGTGTGTGTGTGTGTGTGTGTGTGTGTGTGTGTGTGTGTGTGTGTGTGTGTGTGTGTGTGCGCGCGTCCGCGCATGCGTGCATATGTGCGAGAGAGCATATGGTATTAGTAAAAGAAAACGTCATAAATACCAACAATGATATCACACCATTGTAGTTGAAATACAAAACACCTTAGAAAAGTAATTTCTAATGAGCTCACACGCATAACTTTCTATTGATGAATGCCAAAAAGCCTATGAACTACCTAATAAATATCTCAAAATTTTCAACCTCCCTTCATAGCATTGGCACATGCTTCTTCAATTCAATAAATGGAGCATAACATCCATTGTTGCATTGAAGAGGTGACCTCTCAATGATCTCTCCTCAAATAATGCTATTTGCATCATTATAGAATACACGAAATTTATATATTATGCCACATGCCATGGGGAAAATTTGATTCACTTCTTCCCATGGAAGTCCTTTAAGACCCCAGAAAAGTTTCCAAGAAACTCATTAGTCAACAAACAGACCTAACCATGCACCCACACATTGCATGCTTCACTATTCTACAAGCAATTGCTTTGTGACACTTTTGTGCATACATGCTTGCCATAGATCTACTAAGGTGGCTGTGACTCAAAAGACATTTTCATAATCCATGCTTACAACACTAGTGAGAGCCATATCAACAAATGCTCTGAAAAATAAAAAACACAACAATAAAATAATTTTAAAAAGCACAAAGATTAACACATTAGGGGAGTTTTGAGGTCTCGCAAATGCCTTTTAGGGTGGAGAGAGAGAGAGAGAGAGAGAGAGAGAGAGAGAGAGAGAGAGAGAGCGTGCTTTAGACCAATGAGAGCAAAGCCTTCGTAATGGAAGTTTTATTTTTGAAAAAAAAAACATTTTATAAAAAGATATAGATACAATATTACTGAAATATTTATTTTTATCATCTCATAGTTGTAATCATGATATACTTTACATTAATGATATAGGGTCTCGAACTTTACAATAATGATATATTTGGGAATCTATGATAATTACAATTGAATCTAATTTCAAAATACCTAAAAGCTTAGTATTAATCTTTTTCCCTCCCTTATTTTTTTATTATCATCTCTTTCCTCCCTTGGTGATAGCTTGTTTCTCTCTCCCCCCTCTCTTTACCATGGATATGGAAATTTGACCTTCAACAAGGCTTCGAAGCTCTAAAATCACTTCCATATCCTTGTTTAATTCATTCCAAACATATGGAAGATGGATTCCTATCATTATTAACAAGCAGAGTTGGATTACCATGTAATAAGCAAAGCATAGGAAAAACAGAGATGTGAGATCTCTTTCATATCTGCTTTGGAAGAATAGAATGAATATCTTAGACTTAGAAAAACCAAGAATAGCATAAAAGATGTTTTGTGCAACATATATTTATGCATAGAAAGTTACGTTTAAAACCTTGAGCTTCAAATCTTCCATTACATAGCCTAAATTGTGAGTATTTAATTCTTAATGTTTTTTTTTCTTGTATTAAACTTGGTATTAGGTTTCATTATGATAAATTTTGTTCTTATTTGTAGATGTCTTTTGTTCTAATCTTCAGGAATGGAAGCCAATCGAGTTTATTATTGATATTATGCATGGCTTGATTGGAAAAAAAATGTACAAAGATAGGAGAAAAACACAACTTGTAAAGAATGGAATATTTTTTAATAACCATTCTTATATTATCCCTATATAGCATGGCCAATGGAGAGCAATATCCCTTCTTCCTTTGCCTAATGTAACAAGTAAGCAACAATACTTTGTTTATACCTATTAATGTAATTATTGATTTTTTTTCAATGATAAGATAAGAAGGTCAAAGGCAATGCTATCAATCAAGAGTCGGGTATATGATTATGTCTTACAATTTGTCAATAAGGGGTGGGATACCAAGATAGAAGGCAAGGTAATTTGTAAGATAGATTGAGTCTTTGTGTCTACTTATAAATACATGCTTGCTACTTAAAATTTCATCATTAGCTTTCATTACAATAGATGACATTATATTGGTTACAGTCTAGTTGCTTTGGATCAAAATCTTGAGGATTTTAGTGAATATCCTATATTGGATTGACATTATTATTATACTTAAAGGTTAGATCATTATGTATACTACACTAAGTGAGGATGGATTTATACAATTAAGTTATTAAATTACCATATTCATTTGTATTCCAACTTAACAATAAACATATAAGTTTGTATATCAAATTATATATAGTAGATGTATATTTTATTCCACTTTTTGAATGTCAAACATCTATGCTAATTTTTTACAAGCATCAAAGAGGAGAGAAAAATATACAATACAATGATATTGAAGAAAATATCTATTTACTTTCAATATAATGTACGTATAGATATTGTAGTAAATTTGTATTTTCTTTTTTTATGATTTACATATAGTTCTTTTGCCTTTCTTTGATGCTTTGGTTGCCTTAGGTGTTAAGGACATCTCTCCTTCCTTCTCTACTTTCATACTTTGTATGCCCTCCTTGTCTCCTTGTTCTTCTTGTATGTAACTGTCAATTATGCACTTGAAAAACTTAGCTCATACTAAATAGACTCACTCTTGTAACAATCCTTGGAAAACTCTCACATATTTAAAAGGACAACGTGTTAATTTAATGTTATTTTGCAATGGACAATGTTTTAACTAAAACAAGATCTTAAATTTAAACATCTTTCGCATTACCTTTATAAAATTTTCATCATTAGGATAAATAGATATTAACCAATTTTCTAGCATATATGGTTACCATCCAACCATAAGAATGTCTATCACCTTGATGAGGGCTCTACAACCAATAACACAAAGCAAATTATACTATTTATTCATTGCATTTTATGAAATCAACTATCTTGATATATTTTAATTAAAAATGTATCACAACTTGTCTATAATCTATTATGCAAGTAGATTAAAAGGCATAAGAGGTTTTTCTTATAGCACTGGTGCGCAGATCGGTCGCAGTATGCTCACGTAGTGAATCCCGGAAGGTCCCCAAGAACAATGAACTCTACCTTTTTGCACAAAAAACAATGTAAAAGCATGAACGACAAGAGCAAGTGACCAATTGGGTTCAATCTCCCCCCATGCCTTGTGTGAGCGCTTCACAAAGCATGTATTTTATGTATATTTCCATCTTCATGCTCAATAATAGCCCAATTTACAAAAATATGACAAGCTTTTAGCTTTTGAGTTTGCTTTTACAAAAATAGGAAATAAAGCTAATGGACGGTGCCCATAGAGTTTGGCACACCCAATCTCAATATCCAAATAGAAATAACATATCCGTGCGCATAGGCGCATACAAAATAATAATAAATAATCGATGCCTCAATAGACATAACAAAATATAGCCGTGACGCCTATCAAAATATAATCCATAGGTCGAATACTCGCTAGACTCCAATGCTTTCCTCCCCCACTGCTGCTATCTCTACACATCAACTGAAGCATTCACAATCGTTAGTAAAATAATACAATTAAACCGACAAAAGTGAATACCTAGCAGTCTTCAGCTACATAAATAAATCAACTGGTTAGAAATAAATCCTAACCTTAATTTATTACGAGTGCGCACTCTAAACTCATAAACGTTTATTAATTTAATATGTATTTTGCGAAATCACCCGCTATGGAATCACCCATGTACACACTAAATTAATGAAACGCCCAAAAAGGACAGGCGTCCCCATCAACTTCTCGCACAAAGAATCCACTTTGTATATGAGCCCCGGTCATCTAAGTTTACGGAATCCACCGTAGAACCTCACAGAATCCACCGTGGCACGGAATCCACCATGGAATATGCCTCCTGGCATCATACCCCGAGGGTGGGATAGCAATTGACCTCAATTGCTATTAGCTCAATGTGGAGCTAACAGAGTGGGGAAAGCATTTAAGTCTCTAGCGTGCATCCATTGTGCTTCCTCTACAGGATGGTTCTTAAATTTAACTAGATATCTAGAATACGTTCGGCCAGTTCTAGTGGTCATAAAGTCAGTGTCTATGATAGCTTCTGGTTCAAGTATTTTAGTCTCTTCCTCTAATAAAGGTGGGTTTTCATAAACAAGGTGGATAGGTAATTGGCCTCTAAATGGTCTCAATAAACTAATGTGAAATGTATTGTGAATTTTCCAATGAGATGGTAATTCTAACTTGAATGCATTTTCATTAATTTTATGAATAATTCTAAATGGTCCATAGAATCTAGGAGCTAGTTTGACAACTAGATGTCTATCTACACTTTGCAGTCTACGTTTTTCTATTCTCAGCCAAACATAATCATCAACTTTGAAATTCATGGCTTGTCTTTTCTTGTTGGCTTGTTTGGTATATGATTGCTGGGCTTTAGCAATCATATCCTTAACCTCATCAAAAATACTGTTATGCATACTAGCAATATCATCAGCACTTTGAATTCTATTAGACAAAGATGCAACAGGTGTAGATAATCTATATCCATAAATGACTTCAAAGGGTGCTTTCTTTGTAGATGTGTGCGGTGTATTGTTATATGCAAACTATAATAAATGCAAATGAGTATCCCATGTCTGAGGTTTAGAGATAGTATATGCACGTAAAAGATCTAGAATGGTGCTATTTGTGGCTTCTGTTTGTCCATTTGTTTCTCGATGAAATGCAGATGAGAAATCAATCTTTGTGCCTAGATTAGCAAACAGGGTAATCCAAAAATTGTTACAAAATCTAGAGTCACGATCTGAAATGATAACTTTGGGCAATCCATGGTTAGTAAAAACAGTTTTCAAAAACAATTGTGCTGCCTGTGATGCTGTTAAAGTTTTCTTACATGGAATGAAATATGCTTACTTACTAAATCTATCTACAACTGTCCAAATCATATCATGGTTAGATTTAGTATTTGGTAAACCAGTAATGAAATCCATAGAAATTTGTTCCCAAGGTTTAGATGGAATAGACAAAGGCATTAGTAATCCATACTGTTTACCATGATGTCTTTTAACTCTTTGACAAATCAAACATTCAGAAACGAAATTAGATACATTTGCATCCATATGCGGCCAATAAAAATCTTCAGTTAACATACGTAATGTAGATATGATACCTCTATGACCTTGATATGGGGGACAATTGTTGAGTGTTGAAATGACTTATTTTTTGGCTGATTTTTGTTGTTTTTGAGTGCTGAATGGTTGATTTTAAGGGATGATTGATTGATTTGGAAGTGGATTGAGAGTGTTTTGGATGATATTTATTGTGTTTTGGAAGATTATGATGTTTGTTGGTGGTTTTGTGATGTTCTGATAGGTTCTAAATGGTTCTGTATACCTTCTGTTTTGCTCTGTTTTGGTCTGTTTTGTTCTGATTGTCTTCTGTAAAGAGGGATGGAGTATAGATTGATGAAGAATGAGATATTGTGAAAGCTTAGTGAATGGTTTGTGAGAGTTTTGAATGGTTTGAGAGTGAGTTATGTAGTTCTGATGACCTTCTGTAACCTTCTGTAGGTCTTCTGTAGAGCTTCTGTTTCTGTTCTGTCTCTGTTCTGTTCTATACTGTAACTGTTCTGGTACTGTTCTGTAGACTGTTCTGTATGCTTCTGTAAGTGTTCTGTGGAATGTATGTGTGATTTTGGGGAAAGTTTTCTAGCCTTGGAAAGAGGTGAATACAAGTGCAAAAGAGCTGAAAGAAGTGGAAGAAGTAGCTGTTGAAGACTCAAGAGAAGACTAGAGTGAAGTGACAGTAGTGAGCTGTGAAGAGACACTGTAGTGGCTCTGGTGACTTTTCATATCAGACATACCTCTTGGGAGGGGTATCCACGACCTAAGAGTGATTATTGAGAGTGATTTTTGAGAGATTGTAGAGAGGATATGATGTATGATTGATGGAGTGTGTGAGAGAGAGTCAGAGATAGCCAATTCTACTCAACCAGAGTGATTGTATATGAGAGATTGAGAGAGAAGACTATATGAAGATATTGAAGATGAATACTATGTGATGTATTTCCATTCAAAGATGGTGTATTCTTTTGCTTTCTTTGTTCCATTGATGGATTTTGTGAAGATGTTGAAGAATATGGTTGATTCTATTAAAACCGTGGGAGATTTACATGATGCTGCATGAAGATTTGTTGTGCCTGGTGTTCTCTTCTTCATTGTGATCATATGAAATATGATAAGCAAGCTTGTTGATGTTACAAGATAGATTTTCTTGCAAGAGAATTCCCTTTTCCTTGGTGTTCCTCTCGGGGCTCCATGTTTTTGGTGCGCAGCCGGGGAAACTTGCCATCAACAAGCACCAAAAGAGGCTGAAAATGAAGGAACTGGCATTGCCAAGAAGAGAAGAATTCAATGGATGTTTGTAAAATTCCTTCTTCCACTGAAGAGTTGGAATTCCTTATAATCAAAGCCACTTTCCACAAGAATTTCATCCCACAATGGCGGAAACACATCACCATCATGATGCATGCTCTATGTGGTGGACAGTTTCCTCTTCCTGTTGAAGCAGCAGAAACTTGCATCTTGGTGGCAAACTGTTTGGGAACGAACTGAAGAGCAGAAACAGAGAGAATGACCATCCATGGAAGATTTGGCATTCATTGAGAAGTTTCCAGACAACATCAAGTGGGAGATTGTGAAGAAGCTTCAGGAGTCTTAGTCTGTAGAGGTTCACAAAGACAAGAAGGAAAAGAGTTGGAATTTGTTCGTGGACGCTCAACAGCAAGATACATGGGATGCTTGGTGTACTGATAATCTTCTGTTTGTTCAATTAGCAACCCACTGGAAGTTGGTAGACAGAGTGTTTTTCACAACATACACTGTTGAAACCATCAGAAGCTGGCATTACTATGATGATGGCACCACCACAATGCTCAGACGTATGCATTTTGACACCTTCAGAACCGAATACCTTCCTCTGTGCAGTGGCATGAAAGCCGAATTCAGGGACGTTGAAAAGAAAGAAGTAGAAGAAATGTTGGCAAGAGAGTCCTCCAGAGACTGAAGTCTTCTGTTAACCCTCTGTGGAGCACTAACAACATAGTGGAGCCAACCCCCTGATGAATGACACAATAAAGAGGCAAGCGTTAGAACGAGTCCAGAGGTACGTGAGAAGAGAGAAAGCAAAAATCAAGGCTGAGAACGAGCTCACAGCAGAAGCCGCCTTTGACGCCCTTGCGGAACTCTTTACAGAAGTCCCAATGGCACATCAAGCCCTTCCTCCTCCTACTGGAGGTCCACTTCCAAGCCAGATCCGTCCTGGAAATATTGATAACAGACTAGCGAATGTAGTTCCATTGCCAGTTTTTAAGGGAGAGTACAATGAAGACCCCGATCTTCATGTAGCAGAGTTTATGGTAGCGTGTGTGGCTAACAATGCCAGAACCCCTGAGCATTGGTTAGCGATATTCCCCGCCACTTTTAAGGGTGCTCTTCATTTACATTCTTCTTTTTCCTTCATTCTTTGTTTTTATTTTTGTGAGGGTGTCTAAGGAAAGGTAGAAGAGGAGATGAGTTGGAGGTGTGGTATGTGGAAACAAGAGGGTCATGGAGAAGGGACATACGAGGCATTGAGGAGTTTTCAAAAAGGAGAAGAAAGGGTAGGTAGAAAATCAAGGAAGAAAAGAATAAATAATTATAAGAAAGGATTGTGTGAGGATTGCCTTTAGAATATAATTTTTTAGTTTAACACTTATCTTAAATTGTCAAGGCAATCTCAAGGTGGAGAACAAAGGAAGGGGTGTGGGCATATTGGCTTTCTTTCATAACTTCTCTACCTACCTTTTCACTCCTCGTGCTCGTGCTTCCTCTCACTGGTTCTCTTTAGGATGGTACCGTTCTCTACCTCCACCTTTACATCATTGCAATTCTCTTTGTTTCCTTCGCACGGATAAGAGGGATAGCAGTGGGCGGTCAGGAGTATAAGTGGCCAAAGAGGGGGCTCTGAGAGAAGAAGGTGGAGGAGTAGGGGGTTGTCAAAGATAGAAGAGTAGGATTAGGGGGAATATTGGTGGCTCTCAAGGCAGGGACATAGTAGTCGAAGCAGGCAGGGGGGAGAGGCCTCAAGAAGCGATGGTAGTCTAGGAAGCACAAGGCCTATGAGTATTGCTGGCCCAGGTCACAAGAAGGAGGAAAGGCACTAGCACAAAGCTGCTCTCCATAGCCTGTCTTCTTCTTCTTTTGGGTCCCTTTTCTTGCCCTTCTTCTTATTCGTATTTGATTTGATTTCTTCATCTCCATATTCTTTTTATGCTGCTAATTTTGAATTGCATATGGAGAACAGAAAATGCAATAGATTACTGCATAAAGGTAGATTTGGAGGTGGATGGTGAGGTTGGGAAGGTAAAAGAGTAAGGCAGGGATGTGGGGAAGGCGACAGGGAGTGCCCATTATAGAAGAAGAAGAGGAGAGGTGATAAGGGCTTCAAGAGGAATGTAGGCCATCTCAACGGTGGAGATGCTATGGCATCTAGAAGGGAGCCTCCGAGCAACTGTTGCTTCCATCTTCTCAAGCTGACATTATCCATGTCTTTCTCCAACTACTACTGTTGTTTCAAAGGAACGAGGGGACCCAAATTGAAACCCTTCGCCTATTTCGTGAGATCCATGTCCATCTCTTCCATCTCCTACTGCGATCTTATCATCCCCTTCATCTTCGATCATCTCATCATCACTTTCTTCAACTACTTCAATTAACCATGCATATGCCTATTTAGTGCTTGTTGGTGCATCCTCCATAACCCTCCATTGTCCTAATACTTTGGATTCTGCAAGTCCACTAGCAATAACAGATGCTACGTCTTCTCATGCTCGAGAAGTCTCTTCCTTGAACTTCAGTATATCGTGTGAATAGTCAGCCTTCACTTGTTTCTCCTTCATCTACTTCTTTATGAAGGCTCGAACAGATTTCTCAAGCTCTCGCTCCTTGTCCTGCGATTTCCATTCCTTGAACTTCTTGTCAGGGTTCACATGGCAGAGCCTATGTCCGCTCATGTTCCGGAAACCATTAAAGTTTCTGGTCTTCTTTTGACCAGCTTTTGTGGGGCCTCGTCTCTGAGAAGGGAGACAAACCCTTGCTTCCTTCGTCGAAGACAAAGGAGGAGGGAGTAGGAGGGGTAGATCCCATCACAATCGGGAGAGAGAGATCCGTTGTGGGATATAATGGCGAAACTTCTCCAGGGCAAACACCATTGCCAAGCACTCCAGCTCTGTCACTGTATAGTTTCGTTCCCTATCAGTGACTTTTCGGCTTGCATAATAGATCGGTTGATCCAACTTTGAGGAGCCCTTTTGGCAAAGGACTGCGCCTAAGCCTTCAATTGATGCATCAGTGTGTACGTGGAACTCTTTCGTCCAATCAGGAGGTTGCAGGATGGGTGCCTCTATCAGACACTGCTTCAGAGTGTGGAAGGCTTTGTCACATTCTTCCGTCCAAGTAAACTCTGCATCTTTCCTCAGGAGCTTGTGCAAGGAGGTTGCCTTTGTCGCAAAATGGGCTATGAACCTTCTGTAGTAACCCACATGGCCTAGGAATCCCCTCAACTGTTTGAGGTTGGTGGGTGCTGTCAGAGCTGCAATCTTTTCGATCTTTGCAGGGTCTGTTGATATCCCTTGTGCTGAGACAATGTGGCCCAACAGAACTCCAGAAGAAACCCCAAAGATGCATTTGTCGGGGTTGAGGGAAATCCCATACTCCCGGCATCGGTCAAAGCATTGTTCCAGGTGGTCCCAGTGTTCACTGATCAAACTATAGACACAGAAGTCATCCAAATATACCTCAATAAAGTCATGCAGATGATTTTGAAATGCAGCCATCATGACTCGTTGGAAAGTAGCAGGGGCATTGCAGAGCCCAAATGGCATCACTCGGTAAGCGTAGGTCCCCCATTCTGTGGTGAAGGTTGTTTTGGATTGGTCTTCTTCTGCGATCTGGACTTGATTGTATCCGCTGAATCCATCCAGAAGAGAATAAAGCTCATGTCCTGCCACTGTGTCCAACAGTTGGTCTGTGAAAGGGATAGGAAAGTGATCCTTCTTTGTCTTGGAATTAAGCTTTCGAAAATCCACACATGTTCGCAGTTTGCCATTCTTCTTGGGTACAACCACGATGGGTGAAACCCATTCACTGTTTGCCACTGGATAGATGAACTCGGCTTCCAACAGCTTCAGCAGCTCCGCTTTCACCAATGTGGAATAATTCGGGTTCATTCGCCTCTGTCGTTGCCGTACTGGCTTGGCATCAGGCTCCAAGTCAATATGATATTGACATATGGTGGGATCAATCCCCTTTAGGTCTTTGTAAGACCATGCAAACACGTCCAAATTTTCTTTCAACAAGTTGTACAAGGTTGACAACTCCTCTTCTGGGAGACTGCTACCCACCTTCAAGTGGCGTTCAGTGCCTTCTGCATCCACAAAGGTTAACTGCCTTTCACCTTCTACTTCACGGATGAAGGTCCCGCGGACTGCTTCTGGATACAGATCCGACTCCTTCAAGGGAGTGGTATCCTCTTCTGATGACCCACTAGAACCAACTTCGTCTTTTGGTGGAGACTTAGGTTGCTCCTTAAGACGTTGGAATGGGATAAGCGCTGTTTCGGGTTTGGTTTCAAAATTAATTACCTCGTGGCTTGAAGATTCATCTTCTGATGATACATCCAGGAACGTCACATAACAGGGACCCTCTGATGCTTGTTGGGTTGATGGGACTGGTGCTTGTTGGCACGGTGCATCATCATCATCTTTCTTCGGCAAGGATAGGTTAGGACGGCATGAGCCACTGCTAAAAGACGGCTTGCTCTTCTTAATCCATTTCTTATAAAGGTTTTGCATATGAGAAGATCCATTTACCAAACCAAATGGTACCATTGCAATTCTGTCCCATAGCATGAGCTCATCGGCTTCTGATGCTTCTGGAACTTCTTCCTCCAATGTATCCTCTTCAGGTGAGATAGACTCTTCTGGCTCACTTTCATAATCTTCTTCGTCCATATCATATCCATCCTCTTCTGTCTCTGTCTCTGCTTCTGCTTCTGTCTCTGTTGATGCTTCTGCTTCTGCTTCTGCTTCTGCTTCTGCTTCTGTAAGAGCTCTGTAACAGAAGAACAGATTCTCTGGTTCCTCTCCTGCCTCTGCCTCTGCTGTGGCCATGTAACAGGGAGAGCAATACATCCATGCTTCTATCTCACTGTCAGAAGTGATTTCAGAAGGCATTCCTGGTTCAGGCAGGAAGTATTCACCCATTGATAATGGCTTTGCATCTTTTGGAAGCCGGCTTACAGTATCCACTGTTAAAGAATGTGCCACTGTTTTCTTAGGAAGGATCTGTTTGACAGCATCTTCGTCTGCTGACGTTCCATCTGTAGCCTCGTTAGGGGAATCAGAAGATAATTCCAAGGAGGTGGAGCCATGTCCTTTTTGAGAACCATACAGTTTCAGCACCACTTTGTTGGGTCCTCGACCCAAGGTCAAGGTTCCTTTGAACCAATCCGTCCTTGCTCGGGCTTCAAAAAGCCATGGTCTACCTAGTAACAGAGGATAGGATGTACCATAAGAGTTTGGCTTCACCACCAGATAGGTCAGCCAATAATCTTTTCCAGCCACTGTAGTCTTCACATATGGAAGAATGCCCAAAGGCTTGATTCTACTCTGATCCGCCAGTCTGATGAGCCATTGGGTGGGTTGCACACCTTGTAAGCCTAGATCCTTCATCGTCACATCCGTCATAATGTTTACTGATGAACCTCCATCAATCAGTGCATTTGCAATGAAGCATCCTTCTATCCACACGCCAGTCTCTGGAGTACCCGGATCTAGAAAAGCATTAGCCACATCCACTTCTTTTACAGGCTCTGGAGCCTTGTTGGACTTTGTCACTGTGGAGGGAGCAATCCTTAAACCACGTCTTTTTGTCAGTATGCTTTTGAATCTTTTCCGGCAACTGGGAGACAACATCAATAATTGTCGGAATGTGAGGTTTGGTTTAAAGGTATCTAGATCTCTAACTAGATCGTATTCGTTAATAGGATCCACTGGCTTTTCTAATCGGTTAGGGAATGGGGCAACACCCATTTTCATTTTCCCTCTTCCTTCCATCAGAGGAATTACAGGAACTTCTTCTGCCACTTGTGGCACTTCCTCCTCTTCTGCCTCCTGGACCTCTAGTCCTGTCTCTGTAACTATCTCTGTAACTCTCTGTGGCTCTGTAGGGCTCTGTACGGCACTGTTAGGCTCTGTTCTGTTCTGTTCTTCTGGTGGAAGATTAAACTTCACTGTTCTGACAGGAAGGTTATTTTCTTTCTGGGTAGGTGGTTCCTTCTGCTTTGCACGCGTGATGGCAGCAACTTCCAATTCCACTAAATTGGAGGTAGGCTCTTGGGCCTTGGACGGACTATCAGTAGCACTGTTTTTCGCTGGGGCTGGGCTTGGACAGTCTTTTGCAGTGTGGCCTTCTCCTTTGCATCGACTGCATAAGGGCTTGTAATCCACTGACCTTCGAGGATTTGGACAATTTGGTGAGATGTGGCCCTTTTCTCCGCATCTGTAACACTCCACTTCTGATCTCTGACCACCGCCAGACTGTCTTCCTCTGTAACTTTGAGAAGGAAATCTTCTGGGTCCGAAATTAGGACCAAACTCTCTAGGCTTGGGTCCAATATCTTGTGTTGTCATTTTGGATTCCAGCAAGTTAAATCTTGCGTCTTCTTCCTTCCTTCTCCTATCATGCATCTCCTTCAGGGAGCAAATGTCCTCTGTATGGTTCTTCCGCAAACAGTAGGAACAGAAGGCTCCAGGGATGGTTGGTTTCCGTGTACATTCAGTGGCTAAATGGCCTGCTTGATGACACTTACCACACCAAGTATTTGACCGCATCACATCTCTTCCTGCTCCTGCAACGTTGGATATGCTCGCTGTATTCACTTTCAGCGTCTGTAGTTGCTCTGTAATCACATCCATCAACTCTTTTTTTATGTTTGCAACTGAGTTGGATAAATAATCCTTCAAGCTTTCTCCTCCGGACGTACTGGTAGGAGGGTTTTGAGGAGTCTCTGTAATCACTGCATAAACTGGTTGGGCTGGTACAGAGGGATCTCTGTTCTGGTTCTGATTCAGAGCTCCTGTTTGAACTGTTGGCTGTTGACTCCAGTTGGTAGGGTTCCACTGTTGCTGTTGATTTTGCATTGAGGAGATTGGTTGGGACCATTGTTGTTGTGGTTGAGCCATCATTTGAGGCATGGATTGTGGCCACTGTGGATTTGGTACACTGTACTGTGATACTGGGGGCATCTGTTGGTAGGGATAGGGAACAGTCCCAGCAACTGCATTTGGTGGATACATCATTCCTGGCACCAGAGGAGGTAGGACTCCTCTTCCTGTATTCATTGCTAGTCTAGCTTCCACTTCATCGTACAGTCTTGCACCTTCTGTTGCAGCTTGCAGGGTGGCTGGTCTTTGCAGCTCCACAAACTTACGGACTTCTGGTTGTAATCCCCTGAGAAACACTCCCTTCTGAATGCCATCATCTAGATTATGGTTAGTCCATCTCTTCAGGATGGATTCCATTCGTGAGACATAAGCTTCTACTCTTTCTCCAGAGGACTGACTTAGGTTCATGAATTCCTCTCTCATCCGCTCTTCAAAGCCTTCACGCCTGAATTTAGTGAGGAAGGCCAACTTCAGGTCGTCCCATGTGCCAAAAGGCGGGATGCACTGTTGCACCATCAAATGCGCACAAGGCATAAACCCTTTGCACAAGTGATTGTGAGGATTACATCAATGGGTTTCAGGAAAAGGCTGCCCTCCTGTATCTATCAACAGAGTGTGAGACAGAGGGTGGGTTGAGTGTGACTGGAGTTTCTTCAATCAATTACCGAGAGGTGAGATTGAGAGACGTTACGACACTTGGAGTCAGGTATGTTCCCGTTTCCCTATGCACCCACGGGATGGGTCTTTACCGTCAACACAAAACACATCACCCTGTTCTGTACACGGCACTGTAAGGCTCCCTTGCCTTCCTCCTTGCACCTATGCCAGCCGGGTTGGACGCACTAATGCACCAGCAACTGTGCACCCTGGCATACTCTTTCTGCACCATTCCCCCCTTGTTGATGCCTCAACCGGGTATGAGATATGGGGTTTTAATCATTCTTCCTCGAGTGATATTAGTCATGGGGCGAGTGACTGTTCTTTCATTCCAATTGAGTGACTGTGAGTTGAGTGCAATATCCCTCATCATCGACGAATTTCCTGCGATTCCTTCCATTAGCTACCTCCCTGGGTGCTGCCGCGTGGTCCCTGCCATGACGGACGTGTACCGAGAAGCTGCCTTGGTTCCTCCAGCGCCGACAACCACACTGGACGTGCCGTTGACACTCAACCTTGATTCTTGACGAAACGGGCCAAGTTTTTCTAACCCTCCCATTTCTGTTTCTTAGTGACGGTCATGTTTTAAGTGTGGGGAAGTTAGTGGATGGTCTGTGGCATGGTCCTAGGTCCCTAATGTTCGGTTAACCCTATCCGTTAAGGTCTTAAGTGTGGGGACGCGTCCCTGCGCGTCTACATTGCATACTCATCTGCATATGCCTTATCTTGCTCATACATGAATGCCTTGCCTTGCTTTTACCTTCATGGGATCCCCTCCCACCCACCCGGTTATGTTCCACCCACCTTTGGGGCTGTTTCCTTGCAGTTTTCCTTCATTCCCTGATTTTGAGGTCCTGCTATGTGAATGCACCCTACGTTCACTTCAATCCACATCCCACCTTATAGCCCTGTTTCTCCCATTGAACGGTCCATTTTCCCTTTTTACCTGCCCCTGTTCCGGTGCACGGTTTTTGAGTTATTAATTTTTGAAGCATTTTACGCAATTTAGCCGGTTTTCCATGTGAACGCGCTTTTCTTGCTTCGAAACCATGATCTGACGTCATAGCCCTGACCAACGCTTTTCCCCTGACATTTTTCCTTTTTATTCTGTCTCATTCCGATACATGGTTTGTCGGTTATTAATTTTCCGGTTTTTTACGACTTTTTCATGCATATTTTTGACATTTTTCCATGTGAACCTACCCTATTTGCATCGGAATTCTAATTTGATTTGACAGCCGTGTCCCCTATGCCTTCCCCTCCCTTTTTCCTTTTTTATCCACCCTTTTTCGACGTTTAGATTTTCACTTATTAAATTTTAAATGACTTTTCGGGAGTCTTTTTGGAGTTTTTCACATGTGAACCCCTCCTATTTCCGCCGGAACTACGTTTTAACATGATAACCCTGTGCCACTCCTTCCTGCGGACATTTTTCCTTCTTACTGCATGTCCTTCCGGTGAATGGTTTGTCAGATATTAATTTCCGATCCCATTTTCGGGTTTGTTTTTTGGGTTTTTCCCATGTGAACGCGTCTTATCTTAGTCGGAATTATGTTTTGACATGATAGGATTGTCGGGCACAACTTTCTGCACAGTTTTCCTTTTTTTTCCACACCTCATTCCGATGCGCGGATCTTTCGATATTAATTTTTCAATTGCGTTTTTGGTTCGTTTTTTGTGTTTTTTGCACGTGAACGTCCTTTACCCCTCTCGGAACCCCCGTCCCGTATTTTTCCTGTTTCCCTCCTGTCGTCCTGCCCACTTTTCGTTTTTACGCTATTTTGTTTTGACATCCGGATTGGGAGTTATTAATTTTTCTTTATTTTTACGTTTTTTCGCGCGCCCGTTGTGCGCGTGAACGTGCCCGTTTTTGATTTAACGCGTCTCCACGCGCCCCGGTCGTGTCCGCGTACCCCGTACCGTCATCCCCGCGTCGTTTCAATCCCGTCACGGCAAATTTTTTTACCCCGCCCCGCGCACGTGCGCGGGACGAGGATCCGTTCCCTCTTGAACCCGCCCATCCTCCTTTACCCCTGCCCGCCCACCTTTTATTTTTTTAAAAAAATAATAATAATAACAATTTCTTTCAAAAAAAAAAAATTGGATTCCCCCTCCCGCCAACCGTCCCTTCTCTTCTCTCTCTTCTTTCTCTTTCTCTTTCTTTCTCTCTCTCTCCCTCTCTGCGCGTATTCTCCTCTCCCCACGCCTGCTTTCTCTCTCTCTCCACTTCTTCTTCCTTCTCCCTCCATCTCCACCATCTCTTTCCTTCTCTCTCCTCCTTCTCTCCTGCCCTCCTTCGCCCTCTTCTTTCTTCCTCCTCTCCTTCCTTCTTCTTCTTTCTTCCTCCCCTCTCCCTTCTCTCCTCCCTCTTCTTTCTTCCTCCTCTCCCTCTCTTCCTCCCTCCCGCCGACCTCTTCCATTCCCTCTCCTCCTTCCTTCCCTCCCTTCCTGCCACGCCCGCGCCCCCTTGCGCCTCCTCGCCGGGTTGACGTTGGCCGCCGCGCTCTCGTCGCCGCCCGCGCGTCCGCCGCCTACTGGCCGCCGTCGCCGTTCGGTCCCCCCTTGCGCCTCCTCGCCGGATTGACGTTGGCCGCCGCAGTCACTAGCCGTCGTCGCCGTCGCCCGCCCCTCCGTCTACCGTCCCGCGCCGCCAGAGCTGCCACGTCGCCCGCCGCCGTCGTCGTCGCCGACGCCGCCGCAGCGCCGCCCGAACGCCGACTCCACCTTCCCTCGCTCCCTCCACACCTCCACCTCCAACCTCCACCAACTAACCTAGGTTAGCAACTTAACTAACCTACGTTAGTAACTAACCTAACTTAGTTAAAATTTAATTACCTAACTTAGTTAGTTAGAACTAACCTAGGTTGATTTCCATGACTAACATGACTAACCTAACTTAAGTAACTTAAGTCACTTAAGTGACTTAAGTGACTTAAGTGACTTGTGACTAATGTGACTAATGTGATTTATGTGATCAATGTGATTTACTTAATCACAACATTCGTTTTTTTCATAAAAAATTTTAAAAAAATTTCTAAAAATTCCTTCTGTCTTTTGTTAATTTTTGGACCTTTGTCTGCTAGGCATTGCCTTTCCTATAATTTTAGAAAAATCCATCTTTCCTAAAATTACCCTTAAATTGCCAAAAAATAGGAAAAATCATTTAAAAATTTGTAAAAATTGTAAAAAAATTCTAAAAACCTTCTCAAAAATTCCCCTCACCTCCCTTACTCATTTTCCATTTATTCCAACATTAAAAAATCACAACTAAAAATACAATAATAAAATAAATAAAAATAAAAAACCAACATCAATCAAATTCATACATCTGCTAAGGTGTTATTTGTTGTTTCATCAGTGCTTTTTGCTTTTCCTTTCCTGGGACTCTTCCGTGCGCATTCCTGCATTTCATACACACCCTTCCAGGTATTTATTTTTTGTTATTTCTTTATTTATTTTCCCCCTTAATCACGAATTAATTGTTAAAATAAACCCTTTAATCCACCCACCGTTTCCACGCGCATTCGCGCTAAATACACATTTTTTTAAATTAAAATAAACCAGCCGTTCACTTCGCACGCGCTACGTGCGCTCAAGAGGCACTCTAAATTTTTAATTAAAATCAACCAGCCGTCACATGAGCACGCGCTGGCAAAAAAGCGCTCCACATCACTTTAATTATAATCAATGAATTGCATTTAGAGACCCAGTCGGGAATCGACGTCCGGGAATCGTATAACTGCACCGTTTAATCTAATAATTGGTAATTAAATTTGTAATAAGGAACCGCCGTTTTCTTATTAAGGTTTATCACCTAATAAAAATTCACCCATTTTTAATAATTGATTAAAATCAACCCTTCATTCAATTAATCCCCCCTCAGTGCACTTAATCCCCTTTTTAATGAAGCGTTTCGTGGGATGGGTATACGCAGTTCTTAGTGCTGTTTTCCATGGTCCAGTCTTGGTTCTATCACAGATGTCGTATTGATATGTGTCGGTTATGGTATGGTTTTGGTTTCATGTCTTTGTTACGGTTAAGGGTACGGTATGTAGTTTTTTATTTTATTGCCTGATACGGGGTTCAGGGTGTTTGTTTGATGCATCACATGAAGCTTTCGGTCGCATTTGTCTCAAGGTCATGTCAAATTTTTTCTAGGATGTGGTTTGCTTGGGGTTAGTAGGTCGGGTCATGTTTTATTGGTAATTCTCTTATCCTTGGTTTTTTGTCTGTTGGTTTGCAGGCATTCACCTTGATTGTCTGTGTTTGTGGTGTGTGTGTAACCATCTGAATGGCGCCTTCTCATGCTCCTCCCCCTATCCAGTACGTCCCACTAGTTAGTAGGGATTACTCGTCCCTACTTACTTTTGAGCCCCTCACGAAGGCAGGACTTGCTGCTTTTGTGGCCACTCCTTTTCCATTACTTCTAGAGGATCCGTCCGTCTGTGATGCGTTCCTGGCCTCTTACAGCAAGAAGACAGGAGTAGTCCAAGGCATGTCTATGACATTGACGTCTCGAGGCTTAGGGAAGGCTTTGTCCTTACCCTCCAAAGGAGAACCTTTTGTGACCACTCGACAGCTCTTCTCTAATGAAGAGATTCTCAAACTGTTGCAGAAGCAGACAAGGGAGGTCCTTGATGTTAAGAAAGTGATAAACTCTTCAGGAGTTTCGTTTTCGATGATCACTGATCCCGTCTGGAAGACCATGTGCCAGTTCCTTCAGGACAGGTTTATGCCTGCCAAAACGCCATCCCACTATTTGTCCAAAGAGCTTTTCACAGCTTCCAAGATGGTGCTAAAAGGAGTTGCCATTGATTGGAGCACATACCTCCTTACTAAGATGGATCAGCATTTTGTTAAAGTCACGAGGGGTAATGTTACCAATGTTACCTATGGATCCTATTTGTCTGCCTTCTTGACCTATTCAGGTTTACAGAAGACTGTGCCTCCACCTCCTCCATCAGATCCAGTACCTCCTCCTCCACCTTCAGAAGAGTCAGCACCTATTGACATTGAGGATGATGATTCTCCGCCTCCCTTGGTCATACAGCGCAAACGCTTGAAGAGGGTAGCGGATAAAGCCCCTGCTGTACTTCCCTCAGTGCCTATCCCTGCTACTTCTGGCAGTGAACTCCCTGGGTATCTCACTTGCAATAACCTATTCAGGGCACATAGAGAAGGATCCTTGGAGATCTCAGTTCCTTCCCTGAACAGTCTCGTTTCAGGAGATGCCATTCCTTTCCTCTGCAAGGATATTCAAAGTTCCATTGAGTTGTCAGTGACAGCCTGTGTTCAGCAGCTATACGCATCTTTCTATGAGGAGCTCATGCAGTCCAAAGACCAGTTGCATAAGGCAACATCTGAGTTAGCATCTGCTAAGGATACCCTAGCAGATCTATTTAAGCAAATAGAACAGCAAACCCAACTGGTTGCCACTCAAAGTGATGAGATTTCTTCATTGAAAACCCAGTTATTCGAGGCTCAGTCACAGGTTACTAACCTTTCAGCAGAGAAGGAGAGGATGTCCAGTGAAGCGAAAGAATTCCAAGTTCTTTTAGATGACAAGCTTTCAGCTTTACAAATGGCTAATGACACAGTGGCCAACCAAGCCTCCCAAATCCAGCAGTTGCAAGATCAGCTTGCGAAGTCCCGCTCTGTTCCTCCAAGCCCTCCTGTTCCATTCATTCCTTATCTTTCACAACAGGACTTGGCTGCCTTACAGAGACAGGCTACTTTGTGCCCTTTATTCCAAGACAAAGTGGAAAGATTGCAGTCCAGAATGGACTTGTTATGGTCTACCTTTGAACAGTTTCAGGAATATGTCTTACCAGACCATTCTTTCTTTGTCCACTACCACTTACAGAAGCTGGTCTTCTATATGAAGCTTTCCACGATGGATTTACCTTTTCCAGAGGATGGCTGGAGTGGGGCTTGGTCTGCTGAGTTGTTGACAGAGGTAGTCAGAATGCTCTTTGAAGATTCTGTCACGCCAGACACCATGCTGATGTCATACATGTATCTCCGAGGAGATTTGTTAATTCCAGATGAGGTAGATATGGCATGGTATGTGGGGGATGTGGTCTTACAGGCTGTTCTCTATGTCAATCATTTGGAGTTGCGCATAGCTGATATGTTTCAGAGTTATTCCTCCAAAGTAGCTGATTGTCAGGATAATTCGTGGCATCCCATGATTGATTCAGTGGTCCTCAATCAAAGACAAAACACAGCTCCTCCCTTTGTACAGAGTACTAACCAACTGAGGATGGATCTCTTAACCTATCTTTCCAAACATAATCCATTTGATGCTACTTTCTTTGATGCCTATCAGAGACGATCTCTCTTGGGACCTTCTGTTCCTACTCTCCTCTATTACCAACAATTGGCTCACCGTTATGCTATATATTTTTCCCTTTGTCAAACTAATTCCACAGTAATTTTACCACTTCTTTTCCAACCTTCCAATTTCCCTCAAATTCCTATTTTCACTTACTGTTCCTTTATTGAGGATAGGGTATTTTCCCCTTCTCCACCCTGTCCTTCACCCCTCATTAATGTACCCTCCACATTTCCTATTTATCAATTAACACCATTCCTTAGTGATTCCTTCCAAATTTCTGCCACTCCTTCTTTAACCTTTTCTTCCTTTTATGATTTTTCCTATCCTTCCCTACATCCACTTTCCCTTATTCCATTACCCTCTCCTAACACTTCCATATCTCAACCACCTCAGTTGGTTAGTGACTGTGCTGGTTTTGATACTCAGATTTCCAGAAGAAGGGGATGGAGTTCGGATGATTGCCTTATAGGACCGCAGATTAATTGGCTAATAATTCCAGGGGAATGGACAGTTTCAAGTCAAGCTTATCAAAACTATGTTCATTTTGCCCAACAATATTCACAGTCTGCAGATCCCTTAGTGAGATTAACTGCTCACTTTGCTTGGTACCTGGCGTATATGCATAGGCATTCTCATACTGATTCAAAGCCTATCCCAAAGTTGTGCATGAATGTCAATGTTAGTATTGATTCTCAACAACTAGAGATACTGTATTTTCATGCCCTCTGTTTGCCTAGCAGATACTTGGTCCTGTTGGAAAGGATGTGCTGTCTCCAATTTTTTCAAAATCCTCCTAAAAACTTTGTAGATGAATCCTTATCTATGGATCGATTCAGACAACATCAATCTTTTAAGAGGGATCATCTTCATTGATGCCTTTCCAATGTATGGTGCAAGTTTTTTAATGCCAAAACTCTTCTTTTTGAAGAAGTCATTCAGATGGTTGTGTTGTGTATTAGTGTTTGTGTTCTGAGTTCATTTATGTCAAACGAACGTGGTGGTTTCCTATTGGATCTTGTGTACGAGCTATATTTTGGAGATTTGTAGAGATGGGGTCGTGGTTGGAGAGTTGAAGAAGATGAAGATGATGAAGAAGAAGCAAACTCTTATATCCTTTACAAATTTGTGATGATTTTTAGTTTGATAAGAGGTGTTAATGTGTGAAAGAGTTTTTCTTTCTTTGTATTTTTATATCAGAAACAGGTTATAAGTTGGGGTCGTGGTGGATGGATTCTTTGTAAGAAGATAATGAAGATCAAAGTGAAGCTTTTTCTTGAACTTGTATTACCTTTTTCCTGGGTCGCGAGGACGCTTCCTTCTTAAGTGTGGGGATATGTTGAGTGTTGAAATGACTTGTTTTTTGGCTGATTTTTGTTGTTTTTGAGTGCTGAATGGTTGATTTTAAGGGATGATTGATTGATTTGGAAGTGGATTGAGAGTGTTTTGGATGATATTGATTGTGTTTTGGAAGATTATGATGTTTGTTGGTGGTTTTGTGATGTTCTGATAGGTTCTGAATGGTTCTGTATACCTTCTGTTTTGCTCTGTTTTGGTCTGTTTTGTTCTGATTGTCTTCTGTAAAGAGGGATGGAGTATAGATTGATGAAGAATGAGATATTGTGAAAGCTTAGTGAATGGTTTGTGAGAGTTTTGAATGGTTTGAGAGTGAGTTATGTAGTTCTGATGACCTTCTGTAACCTTCTGTAGGTCTTCTGTAGAGCTTCTGTTTCTGTTCTGTCTCTGTTCTGTTCTGTACTGTAACTGTTCTGGTACTGTTCTGTAGACTGTTCTGTATGCTTCTGTAAGTGTTCTGTGGAATGTATGTGTGATTTTGGGGAAAGTTTTCTAGCCTTGGAAAGAGGTGAATACAAGTGCAAAAGAGCTGAAAGAAGTGGAAGAAGTAGCTGTTGAAGACTCAAGAGAAGACTAGAGTGAAGTGACAGTAGTGAGCTGTGAAGAGACACTGTAGTGGCTCTGGTGACTTTTCATATCAGACATACCTCTTGGGAGGGGTATCCACGACCTAAGAGTGATTATTGAGAGTGATTTTTGAGAGATTGTAGAGAGGATATGATGTATGATTGATGGAGTGTGTGAGAGAGAGTCAGAGATAGCCAATTCTACTCAACCAGAGTGATTGTATATGAGAGATTGAGAGAGAAGACTATATGAAGATATTGAAGATGAATACTATGTGATGTATTTCCATTCAAAGATGGTGTATTCTTTTGCTTTCTTTGTTCCATTGATGGATTTTGTGAAGATGTTGAAGAATATGGTTGATTCTATTAAAACCGTGGGAGATTTACATGATGCTGCATGAAGATTTGTTATGCCTGGTGTTCTCTTCTTCATTGTGATCATATGAAATATGATAAACAAGCTTGTTGATGTTACAAGATAGATTTTCTTGCAAGAGAATTCCCTTTTCCTTGGTGTTCCTCTCGGGGCTCCAACAATGAATTTCATTCAAAACAAAAGATCGGAATGGAATAGTAACACATAGTCTCTTTTCATAAAACATAAATCCATCATTATATGACAATGAATCAACAGGAATGAAATTATTTTGAACTAATTTATTCCAATCAGAATGAAAAGTAATATCCTGGTGATATGTATCTTTCATAGCAATCAAAGAATCAAAAGATATGACAGAAATATTATGAATTGCAGGTCTTCTACTCAATGCGTCAGCAACTACATTTTCTTTTCCAGGTTGGTATTGAATGATAGGATGAAAACTTTGAATGAAGGAAGCCCATTTGATATGACGGTCAGAAATTTGGGGTTGGCTAAGTAAATGTCTAATACTTTGCTGGTCGTTCTTTATCATAAATTCTGAACCCATTAAGTAGTGTTTCCACTGTCTTAATGCTTGCACAACTGCTAATAGTTCTTTGTCATATGTGGAATATTTCAGCTCAGAGGGTTTCAGCTTACAACTAGAATAGGCTATAGGATGATTGTCTTGCATTAGTACGGCTCCTATTCCTGATCCGCTAGCATCAGTCACAACTAGAAAGAATGGTCTATTAAAGTTAGGCAACTGTAAAACAGGGGCATTGGTTAATGCATGTTTCAGTAAGTCAAAGGATTTCTGTTGATTTTCAGTCCATTGATAAACAATTCCTTTCTTGAGAAGTTTGGTTAATGGTAAAGCAAGTAATGAAAAATTACGTACAAACTTCCTATAGAAACTAGCAAGACCAAGGAATGAGCGTAACTCATGCACGTTTTTAGGAACATGCCAATTCAATATTGCATCAATTTTCTTAGGATCAACTTTAATTCCTTCAGATGATACAATATGACCTAAATACTCAATTTCTGTCTTAAAGAATTCACTCTTTTCAGGATTTGCAAACAGTTGATTTTCTTTCAATAATTGAAAAACTAATGACAAATGCTCATAATGCTCTTTCTCATTTTGACTAAACACCAAAATATCATCAAAGAAAACAATCACACAGTACTGATATTTCAGAAAGATACGGTTCATCATTCTACTAAAGGTGGCAGGTGCATTAGTCAATCCGAATGGCATGACTAAGAATTCGTAATGGCCAAACTGTGTTCTGAATGTAGTCTTAAATATGTCAGATTTATCTAGCCTCACCTGATGATATCCAGACTTAAGGTCAATTTTACTAAATATAGAAGATCCTTGCAGTTTGTCCATAAGGTCATCAACTCTAGGAATAGGATACCTATTCTTTACAGTGATCTTATTTAAGGCTCGGTAGTCAATACACATACGATTAGTATTATTCTTTTTCTTGACTAAGAGTACAGGTGCACCGAATGGAGAACTGCTAGGTCGAATTAAACCTCTATTTAGTAATTCTTCAACTTGACTCTGGATTTCTTTTTGCTCTATTTGATTGTGCCTATATGGTGCTTTGCAAGGTGGTTGTGTGCCAGGTATCAAATCAATCTTATGGTCTTCTGGACGTGAAGGAGGTAAACCTAGTGGTAGGTCTTCTACAAAACAGTCCTTAAAATATGCAAGAAATTTATTATGCCTAGGGTGCATATGATTTTCCTTTGCTTGCAATTCATTCACCCAAATGAGATATGATTTACTACTCTTGCGTAATGCACATTTTTCTTGAGTATGCGAAAGCAGTGGAAAAACATTAGATGCATGCATACCATATAATGTAATAGATTTTCCTTGAAAATTAATATTCATTGTGTGTGTGGAATAATCTATATCTGGATTATGCTGGTGTCGCCAAGGCATTCCTAAAATAATGTCACTCGACTGTAATGGAACAACTAAGAAATTTCTTTTTTCAGTGTATGAACCAATTTGAATTTCTAAATCGTGTACTTCCTGTGTACCACTATACCTAGTACCTAAAAATGCAGCTTTTATGCGATAATGCGTAGGTACAATCTGTAATTTCAATTCCTTTACCAATTTTGCTGAAATAAAATCATGAGTACTACCGTCATCATGCAAGATAGTCTTTTCATTTCCATGCACCAAACATTTCATAGTCAATAATGAATGTGGAGTAGGCATACCTGGTAAAGTGTCAGAAATAGTAGTAGTGTCGTCCTCATCTTCAGTGAAATCAGGCATATCCTCATGTTCGTCTTCGTCCATGGCTCCAAGATAGTTGATATGAACTGGTGGCTTCTTTGAATGACAATTTGCTGTGAGATGTCCGGGCTGGTGACATTTATAGCATACTATTAGCTTGGCTTTGGTTACATTATTTGCAATGGCTGGAAGTCTAGGTACATTTGGATTTGCTTGTGGAATAGGCTTAGGATTTGGATTGACATTGGATGGTAATGCAGGTGGTTTAGCCCAATTTTTGCGGAAAGATGGTGAAGAGAAACGACCTGGATTAAACCTTCTAAAATTGGAATTGAATTGTTTAGATCCATAATTACCATTGGCTTGGAATTGCTGTGGTCGTCTGTCTCTACCGCGTAACTTATCTTCAGTGTCGTGAGCTAGTGAGATGGCGTCTTCAAGGGTAGCAAGCTTGAACATGTTCACTTCAGCGTAGTAATGCCCAAGAAGTCCAGACATATACTTCCGCTTATGTGTCATCTCTGGTACATCTTTAAGCATGCGTAGCTGTAAGAGTGCATTCCAAAAACGCTCTGTATACTGAGGTATAGGCTCACGATCCCGTTGTTGAAGTAGATCCCATTGCTTGATAGCCTTCTCATGAAATTGCGGTGGAAGGAAATTCTACATGAATTTCTTCTTGAAATCTTCCCAAGTAGCAGGACATTCTATGCTCTTGCGTACTACAGTCCACCAAAGTGATGCTCTGTCTACCAAATGATTAGTAACACACTTGATTTTATCTTTTTCTGGATAGGTTTCCTCATGGAAATAGTCATCAAACTGGCTACTGAATGATAAAACAGTCTTTCCTTCTCGTATGCCATTGAAAGTGCGAAATTTGAAACTTCGTTTACTTATCTTTGATTCCTTGCGAATGGTTTGAGCTTCAAGAGTGGCGTCGATGGTACGTCGAATCAAATCTTCAGCTTGAGGTTCTTCTTTGTCGGTAGACACTCTTTGTAATTTTGTCAATTGCGCTTGCAATGCTTGCCTAGCCCTTCGTTCTTCTTCCAATTGCATCATAATTAGGTCCAGCTTTTGCTCCATGGTAGGCTCAGGTAGGTCATCTTCAGTCATAGGATCATCCATATGTGGTGTCGTCATCCTGTAAAACTCAAAAGACCTTTCTCACTCAAAATCAGGTTAGCGGGATGAGCGTAGCTCAAATTCGGGGTTATAAGGCTATGTGTTTTTGGGATATTTCTTTGTCAATCTTCAGAAAATCTGCAATATTTCCTTCTTCGTATGCTGAAAATACTTCAGCGAACTTGTGTATGGGTAGAATACCTTGCCACGAACAACTTTGCAGTTCGGAGTTTCTGCGCAGGAACAACCCTTCTAGGAGTTTTGAGCACAAGTCAGTTCTGACTCCAGTTGACTAGTCTGACTTGCAGAGTTGCAGACTTAGCCGACAGTGAACTTGCAGGACTTGATCACAGTCGACTTGCAGGACTTGATTTCGGAAGTGCAGGACCCGGAGTTGCTGACTTGCAGAGTGGAGATTTGTCTTGTCTGACTTAGGTAAGTAAGCTTAGCTTTAGTGGATTAAGCCTTGGGCTTAATCATTGAATTTCGTTGGGGGGGGGGGGGGGGGGGTGTTTTTCACTGGCGGCGAAAAACGCGGACAGATCCTCTTGTACCGCGACGAAAAATCGAAGCTTTGAAGCTTCTTTTAAGCTTATAAGCTTAGTCTTAAGCTTTTTTGAAGGAATTAACTATGGTATTAAGAAAGCTTATCTCTCTGTTTTGATGACTTGATGATGGAGATGAATGCGTGGTCATCCGCCTGTACAGCCTAGTCCTTCGCGATCTGAGAGTAGAAACAGGGGTTCTTGATCGCCAGAAGTCTGCCTGTATCGACGGTTCGCGACGAGATTGACCGTAGAGCCCGATTGTTCCAAGAGCTCCGCCTTTGCACGAGATGGGTAGCGATTGGAAGCTCTTGATCTCAGCTCCGCTCTAATTCCACTGGTGCACAGATCGGTCGCAATATGCTCACGTAGTGAATCCCGGAAGGTCCCCAAGAACAATGAACTCTACCTTTTTGCACAAAAAACAATGTAAAAGCATGAACGACACCAATTGGGTTCAATCTCCCCCCATGCCTTGTGTGAGCGCTTCACAAAGCATGTATTTTATGTATATTTCCATCTTCATGCTCAATAATAGCCCAATTTACAAAAATATGACAAGCTTTTAGCTTTTGAGTTTGCTTTTACAAAAATAGGAAATAAAGCTAATGGACGGTGCCCATAGAGTCTGGCACGCCCAATCTCAATATCCAAATAGAAATAACATATCCGTGCGCATAGGCGCATACAAAATAATAATAAATAGTCGATGCCTCAATAGACATAACAAAATATAGCCGTGGCGCCTATCAAAATATAATCCATAGGTCGAATACTCGCTAGACTCCAATGCTTTCCTCCGCCACTACTGCTATCTCTACACATCATCTGAAGCATTCACAATCGTTAGTAAAATAATACAATTAAACCGACAAAAGTGAATGCCTAGCAGTCTTCAGCTACATAAATAAATCAACTGGTTAGAAATAAATCCTAACCTTAATTTATTACGAGTGCGCACTCTAAACTCATAAACGTTTATTAATTTAATATGTATTTTGCGGAATCACCCGCTATGGAATCACCCATGTACACACTAAATTAATGAAATGCCCAAAAAGGACAGGCGTCCCCATCAACTTCTCGCATAAAGAATCCACTTTGTGTATGAGCCCCGGTCATCTAAGTTTACGGAATCCACCGTAGAACCTCACGGAATCCACCGTGGCACAGAATCCACCGTGGAATATGCCACCTAGCATCAAGCACTTCAATCAATCTTTTTGCACATCAATAGCAAAAAATAATAAAATTTAGAGTGCTTACAACAAATAAAAGTTAAAAAATGCTCAAGTAGCGTTGGATTATTCAACTTACATCTTAGCATTTCCATGGATTCCTTTCAAAGAATTGATTTAAAAAACAGTGCTTATCAATGTAGTCTATGGCAATCGTCCTCTAATGAGATTTAGATAAAATATTTTAAAATTAGTAAAATACCAAACTACTTACTTTTCAAAGTATGGAATCAAAACAAGATCCAAAGTATTAAAATCAATTCGATTGAGCCAATGATCAAATCTATTTCTTTCAAAGCTCACTAAGTCTTATATAATGAAAGATTCAAGGATCAAGAATCTCAAATTTTTGCTATATATTGAAAGAGAATGCATGCATCATACACCATAAAAGCAGTAAGATATTGAGTATATAAGAAAAAAACTTGCTGCTAAAAAAATAAAACAATTCGGATATGTTATACCTCAATCCACCAAGAAAAATCTAGTCATGTACTTCTCTCCTTTTATTCTTGAGGATCTGAATACAGAATATTATTTATCTTGCCTATGTCCCTAGTTAAGAAGAAATATACATTAAAACTTTCTAGATTAATCCCCTTAAGCGTGTTAGAGAGCTCATCCTCTAGTGCTCCTAATTGCTATGCTTCTTTTTCTTCTGTTTTCTTCCTCTTGTGCTTCCTCCATTTCTCTGCTAGTTCCTCTGTAGCCTTTTTTTCCTCATATAGTCTTATATCACTTTCATGCACTTTAGGACCTGGGTCTTTCTTTTTCTTCCTATATGGCAGCACATTTAGAATATTGTATGTATTCTCATCTATAAGAGGAATTGAGCTTTAGAATCTTGGAGAATCTATATTGCAACCTTCTTAAGATAATTATATTCTTATTCATAAGTATCAACTTGTGTGCATGGTTAGCATAGATATATGCATCCTAGAAAAACTCAATCAAGAAGTCCTTTGTAACCTCTTGGATGCAATTGAGGATACTCCTTGTCTGCCTAAAACTATTAAGACTTTGCTTATCACATATTTCCCTAACTAGCCTTTGGAATGATAGCTTTTGGAATTGTGTTATTAAGAGCCTTAATTTTATTTTTTATCTCTCTCATACATCTCACAACCTATAAAAATGTTCTCTCATGTTTTTTGTTAGCTTGGATAGCTTGGAAGATTGATGAATCTTTGGATCAATATTCCTAGGATCAAAATCTTGCTTCCTGGGGTCACTTTTGTTATGGCCATAGCTAAACTCGCCAACTACAAAAAAAATCATGGAAATACATGCAATAACCCATTATGTTCACATTAACATATGAAATGAAAAAAAAATGCCATACAAGGAATAGACATATACCAAAACCACGTTTCACACAACATCAATCCAACCTTTTTACACGAAAATGTATAAAATGCAAAAAATAGGGAGGTCAAGCAAAAGCAAGCAACTACTTTCATGTTTCACACAGTAGTCTTGTAGAGTTCCTCTAGAAATAGGTGAATGTAAAATCAAGCTTGCACGATAATCCATAACCAATAGAATTCACATTTCATACAACAAGGGTATAGACATCAACTATCAACATATGAAACACAATAGCGTATCCAAGAAATGGGACATGAACATAAAATTGTGTTTTGTGTGAGAAGTTTGCTTCAAAGCAGTAAGAAAATTAGATTTTTGCATCCCTACCTTGTGATTTTACTAAAGTGTCTACCTTTGAGGATTGGGACTTGCTAGGATACTCATGCTAGAGTTGGGAAGCTTTTTAGATTTGAAATGAATCTCCGAAGGGGTAGAGTGACCTTTTCCTAGAAAGGTTGGATTAAAATGCTAGAGTTGATCTCAATTAAAGAAAAGTAACATTGAAATTGTTAATTACAGTGGTGTTTGATTGCATGTGGTCCCATTTAACACAATTTAGATTGCAAAAATAGCCACATGTGAAAAAATACATTTTGAAAAGCACAAGTTCCAAGAATAATGGCTCTATTATTAAATGTTTTTTAAAAGTCTTTTAATAGTAGGATCTCACATAATCTTTCCATTTTCAAATGCAATATTCTTGTATCTCTATCAAATTTAAGCAAAGTTCTCATGTGCTCCATTGCAACAAAAAGTACAGCATCCATCACCTAGTGCTACACAATATTAACAAATCAAACCTTATAAGTGATCATTTCAACTCAATTCCTAGCTATCTATCTTATGAAATTAAAAAAATTTGTCTTTGAGTTGTGTTTGCCTGAGTTATTTTCATGTTTTATAGGATTTCTTAATCAGTGATTTTTTTTTAAATGCTATCACGTGAAATGTGAGTTTTATTTTGAACACATTATTAGTGAGTTTGGGAATCTCCCAATTCCCATTTTTTGAATACTAAAAAGGTTGCACATGGATAACATGCCAATAAGTTTCTCAAAACCATATGATTTGACCTATCATTGGAAAGCACTTGAAAAATGGAATCTATTGAGCTACAGAGCGCTTGAGTTGGAGTTATAGTGTTCAAGTTATGACAAATCCAAAGATTTGACCACGTGTCCCAAACTTATGGGGAATTCCCATATTCCCCAATATGGTGTTTTTGTGCTTTTCTCTTGCATATCTACTATTTGTCATCTCATATGCCAAAGGTTGTAATGTGTATCTCATAGTCTATTTTTTATTTTTTAATTCTCGATTGAGTTTCTTATTTGCAATTATTAGTTTTACAATGTTAGAATATAAAAAAGGAAGCTTTCTCTTAAGGGAATGAAGCAAGAAGAATTGGAGGATACATGCGATGATGGACTCTTTGATTTTCTTCAAAAGATAAGAAACTCACCCAAGTTTATGTATATCAAGGATATGATGAATGTTCCTTTTGATTTGGAAGCGCTCTTAGGATATCTTAAAGAGACTTGAGGTATATATGAAATATTATGCTAGACATGTAGAGAGTGTCAATGTTGATAATTATGGTCATTTACTTTGAAAGGAACAACTCTTTTTCTTGGAACAAAGAGACATTGAATAAACATTGAAATAATGCTACTCTAGCATTTGTCTTGTGCTTCGGATGTGTCCCATGCAAAAGTCCCAAACCTCGATGAAGAAATTCAAAGAAATTTTAGAGATTTATACTTACATCTTGAAAATCTAATGGAGTGTTGCTTCAGGATGCATGTCTATAGCAATCAATAACTCCTATCCATTCATGTAGCTCAATTAGAAATATGGCAATTGTATGTGTGATTTATCTCCAATTATCTAGCCACACTTGGCCACCATATGCAAGTGTTGAAAGTAGGACTCCAAGCAACCAATGCTCCCAAGACCAAGTTTTATCTTATTGATTAGAACTTTAGAAAGTGTGAAACAAACTACACATTTTCATAGGGATCAATAACAATACACTTTAATCCAAAAATACATAGGATTTCTTATGTATCTCTAATATATGGAAGATTCTTCTTCAAACAAAGTGCAAGACAAGAAGGGAGAAGACACTACATGCATAGATCAAGAGGTTGAAGAGAAAGTAGGGATGCTTCAAGAGGATGTTGAGAACTAGCTAATGCAAGGTTTTGATCCTATTGTGTTTAAGAGTGAGACATCAAAGGTAAAAGAAAAGGAGATAGAATTGAGTACATGCAACTGAAGAAGGCTCTCTTGATTGTACCCCTACATTTCCTACCTATCTTGTCAACAAAAAAAGATATGTATTGCTCAATAATATTCAACATCTTTGTAGCTTTGGATGTTGAGGGGGGGAATTTTCAAGATGGCTCCATAGCCTTGCATTCATATATTGATCAGATTATGGAATATGAAAAGAAGGGTCTACCCCATTGAATAAGAGTTCTTAGAGTTCCAAAAAAGACATGGCATTGAGGGCATGGGCTATGAAGAAATATTAAAGCCTCCATCAGCGGAAAGCCAAAGAACTCAACAAATCTTTACAATGAGAGCCTTCTTGAAGATGATAAAAACCCAAAGGTATAAACTATATTTCCAAGATCTTCATAGACTTAATGCTAGACTTTTATTGTGCTTAATGGATGGGTGACTTTAAGATTTTCATCTATTGACAAAGAAAACGTTTTTCATTCTTATATAAATTGAAATTAAAGACCTTGAAAACATTCTTGAAAGATCCAAGGCTCTAGGCCACTAAAGCTTGGGAAAAGTATAAGGCCATGGCCACTACATTGGAAGCTTGAATAATCAAACTATTGCAACTTATCATAGTAGATTCTCAAACTCTTCAAGTTTACCTATGATAGATTTAAAAGCTATTCCCAAAGTCATTGGATCTGAAGTTTTCAAAGGGGAGTGGAGAAGATACTTTTGGTGAAGAAGGAAGAAGCCATAAGGGTTTTTGGCAACGTACCTGGTTACATTGGGTCTAAAGCCAAATACTTTGGAGATCTTAGCTTCTATTTAATCTCCCATGTAGGTGATGCAAAATATTTGAAGCTTCTTCAAGATACAGAAAGAAATAGTTTTTGAAATACAAAGGCCTTATTGAGTGGCATGAAACCAAAGATTCCTCTACAACAATAGAATGAAATTGAAGGATCTTAAAGAGTCAAGGGTTTCTTGAAACCAATATTTTACCTTTTCTTTGTTTAGTTTGTAACTTATTTTGAAAATCTTGGCTTTGCATAAGAGGTAAGATATCTCCCTTTTCCTTTTTGGGTAACCATTCAATGATTTTTACCAAAGATAATGTATTATATGATGTGGTTGTGTCTTTAAGTTTAAATTTATGCTAAGTTTGTCTATAGAACCATTGAAAGATCTCCAATAAACTATTTGATTTTACTCTTTCTCCTCCATGTCTTGTGTGTTTGAAGTATTTTGTTTTTTCTTGATAATGTGATTTTTCTATGCCTTGGATTGACTAGATAGATATGCTTCTATATTGTTTGACTGAACATGGAGCATGGTTGTATAAAATATTATGCACAATTAAAAAATAAAAATTTTGGTTAAAAATATAGTATGAGTTAGATAATAAAGAAGCATAAAAATGCTAACTTCTTACTATATAGTGAGTGAAATGTTGATTCTCTCAAGCTTCTGTCATTGCCTTTTTAAAAAGTTTCAATTGGTCTTTGAAGTCTTTGAGATCATCATCTTTCCAATTAGTTTTATCACAATTAAAAATTATTTTATCTAGTGTTTCCCAAGCTTTGGGCTTTTTGTTTTGAGCCTCTCCATTGTAAACATGATCCTTAATTGTCCGAAGTCTTCTACATTAGCTCACAATCTAAGGAATAATGCTCAATGAAAGAATTCACGCATTGTCTCTTTACATTTTTTAGCTTTTCCTTCTCAAGAATATCCTTTGGCAAACTGCTTAGGGAAAAAGATAATAATAAAGTTGAGATGCCTCTAAAGCATCTCTCTCACTTGTATTCGACTAAAGAGCATACCTAAGCAAGATGAACATTATGACTCAAATACTATTATAAGAAAAGTTATATTCAATATTTCTTAAGTAAAAAGATATACCTTGTTGCTTGGATTATTGTACTATAGCCACCTCCTCCTCATTTAAGATTTTCAATATACTTACGTGTTCTTTGTCGATTTTTAAGGTCCAAAAAAGATTGTTTTCATTGGTATGATTTGATGCATTTCTCTAATGAATAAATCTTCTATTGGCAATCCTATAGTTTTTGCAACAACTCATATCTAGTTTTGTTAATAAGTGATTTTTCCATTTAAGAACATCATTCTCTACAACAAGATTAAGCTTATAGTTTAAAAATCCATTATAACCATCACCAATAAATCTCACAAGTGAAGAGATATTATAAAAAGGAGCACTATTTTTTATAGGATCTCTAGGGTATAACCTTCCATATCTAACCAAAGATTAAGACTTTTCTTTCCTTCAAATCAAAACACATGTTTCATGGACTTTGAAATAGTGTTTTGTTTTATTATTTATTAGTTGATTCATACTCTTTTAGAGAAGATATTGGTACACAATAATTCAAAAAACAACAAAAATATTCAATTTTTCAAAGCACTTCATGCTTTATATATAGCACTCCATGGTACATATAATACCTCAAATAGAAATACAAGTTTTCTCTTTTCCAAAGCACTCCACATTATAAATATAAGTAGCAAGACGACAAGTAGAATCAAGACAATTTACATCTCATTAGGGACTATAAACCTTTGAACCTCTACATACAAATCCATGAGGATGCTAGCTCCTCATGCAAGATGGCCATATCCTCTCTCAATCGAGCAAAAGGAGAGTGCAACCATAATTGAATAAAAGAAGAGTGCAAGCACTCCTACCCATGGTGAGCCCTCTAGGAGAATCCTCTCCTTAGAGGACCTTCGACACATCATTCAAGCTCATATGTGTGAAGCAATGGGTTTTGTCATTAGTGGTCTCCATAGGGCCTTTACCTCTTATGGGAGTTTAGACGACCATATATTAAACATGTGGTCTCCATAGGGCCTTTACCTCTCACAAGAGTTTAAAAGACCACATATTACATATGGTCTCCACATGGGCATTCAAGGTTTTATAGTCCTTTGCTAAGGAATTATAATTTCACTCTGGTGATTTCAAGAACCTCAAACAATTAAGGTACTTGACATCAACAAGTGAAACATAGAGAATGCGACTCTTTGATTTTTAAGATTCCCTTACATGTGCATTATCATAATATTTTTGCATTTCTTTGTGATTTCTTGGAGAACTTAAGCTCTTGTGGAATGTCATTGACATCTTTAACATCAAAACATCCCAAATTTTCCATTTCTATATATAATGCAAAAGAAACAATAAGCATGTCAAGTGAGATAACTCAAATAAGAAACACAACACACATTGCTCACACAAAATTAGAGAGAGAGAGAGAGAGAGAGAGTTAATGAAAAAAAATAAAATGTTCAACAACAATAACAAAGCTTATTATTCTAATTCATGTAACATCTAAAATTCATATAACACCTATAACCATCCAATGTCACTACAAAATCATTATCTAACATTCACACAAAAAATCTAACATAAACACAAAAAAATTTACTTTGAGAGAGAGAGGGAGAGCGAGAGAGAGAGAGCATCAATGCAACAGACATCAAAGCAACTATAAAGAAAAACATGTTTTCAACAATAATACCAAAAGTTAAAAATTGTAATTAGCACACCTTGTATCTAACATGCAACACTATTGTAAAAGTAAGCTTGAGGTTATAATAAGTAGCAAAACCAATCTATCCATATAAATCTAATGAGTGCAAAGATATTATAGTATGGAGAGAGAGACACAGAAAGAGAGAGAGAGAGAGTGAGAGAGAGAGAGAGGACATTATTGTATTAGATACAAAAACAATTTATACATTGGACATAATACCAAATATCATGAAAACAATGCTTTTAACATCAACACACAAAGTTAAGAATCATAAGACTATCATAACATATAAAAGGTATGATGTCTCAAATATCCATGTGAATATCTAACATCTAGCATTAATCAATTCCTAAAAATTTGTACAAAATTATTATTACTATATTTCAACTATAATCACTTTAAAAAATCTAACATTAATAGATGTAGAAGAACAATTGAATACACACATCAATTTTTTAAATATATTGGAGAGGGAGAGAGGGGAAACTAATATTTTTGAATAGTTTAGATTGATGTTTTTATTATATGAATAATATCTAAAAAAGTATATTTCTTATTTAAAATTTTCATAAAATCATAATTTTCTTATGTAGAAATTGTTTTTGGAGAACATCTAGGCACTATAACATCTCCACAAATTCTAGTTTTTAAATATGTAAAAAATAATGTAAAAGCCATTATAAACATCCAGTCATCCTAACATCATCGTCATCATGACTCATGACTCATCATGAGTACTCCTTTTGGGTGACTCTCTCTTTCTCTCACTCTCTCTCTCATCTAATTTTGCTCATAGTAGTCCCATGTTGAAAATAGATGCTTCTATTGGATCTTGTGTAATCTTGTCTATGAAATTGTAAACTTTTGGTGGAAATATATTGGATATTTTTATTATGACTACACATGGTGAACCATCTACCAAAACAATATTGCATGAGGTATGTGAATACTTGTTTTCAATTCGTTATTAGTTGATTGAAAATTATTAAATTTCAATCTATGTAATTCGTGCTTAAGTACAACTTTACAAAATTGTTGCTTATAATGTTCATTCTAAATGCTAAACATCTTCTAAAAAATATACATGTTTATATCTTTCTTTTAAAACTAGAACAAAATTTACAAATTGCCAATATATTTTTTGTTTTGATACATAGCCATGCATGAAAGTACAACTGCTACCACGAGGGCCCATCTCTACTTCATCCTTACAATGGGAGAAGCTACTTGGTGCCTCTCACAAGTATGAAATCACGAGCATAACTCATATCCGAATGGACGGCATTGACAATTTTATTAAGGGAGTAAATGAGAGGTCTAATGCCCCAATGAGCTTTTTATCTAATGAATCAAAAGACACAATGAAGGATCACTTAAAAAACCAAAACATAATAGTTTCAAGGGACCAAAAGTGCAGGGAATTTACTTCATTATGGCATCACGTTAGAAAAGTATTCAACCTTTTTTTCCATAAAAATATTTATTAGATGTAGATATTGTAGTGCTTCTGGAAGAACGTGAGGGATATGCCTTTAGAACTGTGACTAGTCAAAAGAAGATGGGCCATCTCAAGGAAAAGAGCATGTGGATATCCATGCCAATTTTTGGTATCACAATTCTATATATGGCCATAGATCACTAGGGCTTATGTGCAATAGCAGCATACAAATCATGCTAGAGATATTTTCCATGGATCCTTGTGTGTGTGTGGTAGTAGACATTGCGCCAAATTATATTTGCACCATGGCTATCATATCAAATGAAGGATTGGATTTGTGAAATGTTACCCAAGGGCTTCACTCCACAACAAGTGCTCATGCAACATATCCAATTGATTTGACAAATTGCTATTGTGGGCATGTCCCAAGCCATAATAGCCACTTTCTTCACACTTTGTGATTGACCTAAATATTACCAAGATGTAAGAAGTGTTATCTCTAAAAATTGCTCCAGATGATGCAAAAAGTGTTCATAATTGGGCTTTAGCTAATCCTAGTAATACCTCCTTTTTGTTGGAAATGCAATCCACACTTGTTAGAGAAAACTAGCTCACTATCGGTGCAACATCAATGAGTTCAGAGTAGATTTGAATCCTAGGCCAAATGGAGAAAGATTTCTATAATTGGATAGATCAAAGGTCATCCATCACCTTAAGGTTTTGGAGGCTATATGGCAAGTCCAATTATGGGAAACTTCTAGTTAAGCGAGTAGTGGCATGAACAATACTAGGATGGGTGACCTCCAGGGAAGGGGAGGTACAAGGGTCCCCACCCAATTTCTAACTTGGTATCAGAGTTTAGGTTGCTAAGCTTGGGTAGCAGTAGGACCTCAACCAAGGTGTGGCTTGAGGGGGGTGTTGGAAATGCAATCCTAGCTCACTATCAGTGCAAGGGTGATGAGTTGAGACTAGGTTTGAATCCTAGGCCGAATGGAGGAAGATTTCCATAATTAGATAGACCGAAGGTCATCCATCACCTTAAGGTTTTGGGGGTTAGATGGATATTCCAATTATGGAAAACTTTCAGTTAAGCATGCAATGGCATGAACTATACTAGGATGCATGACCTCCCGAGAAGGGGAGGTACAAGGGCTCCCACCAAGTTTCTAACTCTTTTATCAATCTTATAGTGATGGAGACAATCCTTGACATTGGGCATTTGAACATGGCAACTTCAAATGGTCAAGTATGGGCACAATAGCTTGCTAGGAATGGATGCAACATTTGGTACTAATAACTATAAGGTCCTATATTTTTCATTCTTTTTTTGTTTAAACTTTTTTATTATTGTTATTTATCAGTTTTTTAATATTATAAATTCTCTACGTAGTTTCATTTCTAGAAAATTATTAACACTAAGAAATTGTCCTACATTATAAGTGATGGGAACCAAATGCTTATGGTGGATGACACTCAAGCAGAAACCAATGCCATTCAGTAAGGTTTTTTTATGCAAGTTACATTTGTTATCTTTTATTGCTATCATTAACCATAGAATAGTTCATTCATTGATATTTTTGGGGAGGTTTTTAGTCTTTTGATTTATCTTTTCATATGGCACATTTAGAGTAATGGGCAACATTATGAACATGCATGGTACACCTCATTCGCATGATAAGGCCAATATAGATGAGGCTTATACTCTAGCCTTGGAATTTTTCAAGAAATATAAGGAGGATGTATCATTTATCAAGTACTTCAATGGTACATGGTCCTATTATATGGATAACCCTAGACATAATAATATATTTATATTATTATAATTCTTATCAAACTAAAAAAGTCAATATAATATTTTATTTATGATTTCTCTTATAATATATAAGGATGTTGATATGTGCTACAAGAATGCTTCCTCGTGCAAACCATGAGACTAATGATAGCATTGAGTCTTACCACTAGGTTTTGAAGAGTCACTTTCTTAGTGAGTGATGCAACTTGCATGGTCTGCACTTCAACTAGTTGATTGAGAGAAGTCAGTATGCTCTTGTCATGCATACCAACTAGTACCAAGATATGCTAAAAGATGTTGGTTTCAAAAAGAACTTTAATGTTCTAAAGGTTGCAAAAAACTCCATTCAAATAGCAAAACAAATACTAGATTCTCATGTGAAGTTTGTTCTCGATGATAGAAATCAGGCTTCAATATAGAGTTGCACATGAGAAGGCCATTAGTACCATGTTCAAACTGATGATTGTAATTGGGAATGTTGTACTTGTGATTGGTCCTCACAAACAAGGAATATATGTAAACATCAAACCAAGCTCGTTATGCTAAATGGAATAGAAGTCGAGACCATTGTAAGAAAGTCCATGGAGCTATATGGTACATGATTTCATGAGCACCAAAGTACACATTCAACACATCACTTCCGTTGTTGATTTAGAAAAACTATTTAATAATTTCGATACAAGACAAGTACTACCCTCAAAGGAGATTGGATCACGTGTCAAATCACTTGATACACTCACTATAAAGGACATTGATGTGGCTGATATTGAACAAGAAACTACTAGGGTGAAGAACATGATTTCTCCATGTAAGATTTGGATACATTATACATGCAAATTTGTGCTGATATAGGTATGTAAGACTCATATGTTTTATTATCCCTTTTTATTTAATTAAATACTAAGATGGTCTTTACATGAAGGGGATGATAGAAGAGTCCAAATCTATGCTGATAGACTTTTAATGCCATTGCAAAAAGAGATTCATTAATACAAAATATCCCTTCCAAATGTACATGCACATCCTTCCAAATGTACATGCACATCCTTGCGCTACATTCAATTCCATTGAGTATGGATTTGGTAATACATTGAGAACAAAAATACCTTTCATTGAGAGTGTTCATTCTTCAAGGAGAATATGCAAGCTAGTTAATGATGCTCCCAAACCTTTCCCCTATTGCACGGAAGAAAAGAGAAAACATGCAAGGCTAGTTAGATGAAGCTGTAGCAAATTGTAAGTGGAGATAGGTCATCAAGTTGTGGTGAGGGCATTTCAAGAAGTGATGAAGAAGTGAAATAGCACACTTCTTTATCTAATCACATGGATAAAATATTATGAAGGGCTCTCCTTTTCTTTTATAGTATGGGTGCAGAATACTCATGTATGAATGTTTTCAAAGTATTAAATGCCCACTCTCAATAGTGTTGATCTTGTTTTTAGTGCATAATACTCCTTTTGCACTAAAAAATATGTTTTCAAAATATTAAATGCAAGCTCTCTATGATATTGACCTTGTTTTTAGTTATTAGTATATAGCTTAGGTCACTTTTTGAAAGATGATAATTATGTATGTGCATGCAAGTAACTTTGTAGATATTCGCAAAGCATCAAGGTATAAGTGCAAATGCATGTATAAGGTGTAAGGCTATGTTTATGCATGTGTGAGGTATGGTGTAATATAAGCTTATATATGATGTAAGGGATGGTGTAGAATGGTGGTAAATGTATAAGGCTATAGGTTGTAAAGGATAGATTGTAGTACATAAGGTACATATTATGGTGTAGGCATTTGTGCAAGATGGTGTAAAGTTATGTAACACTATATAGGGTAAGGCATGGTGCAAAGGGGTGTAAGGTATACATTGTGGTATATGCAAATGTAAAGGATGACATAGAGGCTTTTCATGTATCAAAGCTCAGGGCTAGGTGTATAAGGGATGGTGTAGATATGTATAAGTCTTTAAAGGTGCAAGGTATAGCGTACAAGTATATAAGGTATACATTTTGATGAAATATATAGCAGAGAGTTTTGTAAGGTGTGGTTTTGGAAGGTGCAGTCTAAATTTATGAGTGTACAATGTATGGCATAAGGGTAACGATGTTAGCAAATACTATAGGGTGTAAACTGTAATAATACATGTGATATGAAGGGCAATATAGGATGTAACTAATGATGTACAATTGCAATTTATATGTGTGTATATATGAGATATAAGGAATATGTATAAGCGTGAAAGGCTATAGTGTGCAAAGGGTTTCAATCATGTTTATGTTGAAAATTTTCTCTTTTGACACTAGTATGTGTGGAACCCCACAGTTATACTAGAGTACAATTAGTTACATTTTCTTAACATTGTGGTTTGTGCAACTCTTTTTTTCTTAAAAAGTAGCATTTTTTCTTTAAAATTCATTGTTAAGCCATTGTATTCTTGGACAATGGTTCTCTCTATATGCAAATTGAGTTCCCAATCCTATTTGCAATAGTATGGTGCTTAAAGGATGGAGAAATAATTGTTTGAATGACACAATGTGTTCTATTCACACTCAAACTAGTCATTCTTTGAGTAGATTCTAATGTAGAAGTGATAAAAATATAATTAGCTTGCTTAAAAATATGCTATTGAAGGTTCCTTCACACACACACACACACACACACACACACACACACACACACACACACACACACACACACACACACACACACACACACACACACACACACACACACACACACACACACACACACACACACACACACACACACACACACACACACACACACACACACACACACAATGTGTCCTTTAAGTATTTCAAGACTTCAACCCTGTAGAACTTCAATATCATAATGGTTGCAAAAAAAATTGGGATGAAACTTCAACCTTGTCATCTCAATAATAATTATGAGGCATAGTTGTTACCAATTTTGGCATGTCAATTTTACTTTTGTAATATTCCCAGTTTACCTTTGACTACACATTGCAAAAAAAAAACTATCTTGAATGCCATTACGTGAGAAAGCAAGAAGAGATGCACCATTAATCTATTGTAGGACATGAAATTTATTTTATTATGATGTAATTCCATGACTACTCACCACACCACAAATGAAATCGTATATTTTCCATTTACAATAGTTGATTGGAATGAATAAATACTATTAATGTGAGGAGTTGTCATTTGCACTTTACTTAAAATTCCAATTTTATTACTTGTTATTTTGTACCCTAAACTAGCTACATTCATTATAATGGTCAAGTCAATTAGTAATATGATAAGTCTTTAAATACTTTGTTATCTTGATGAATTAACAAGCCTAGTAAGGACCTAAACTAGCCACATTCAGTGTAATGGTCAATTCAATTAATCTAGTTTCCTTGACTTGAGTATAGGATGCAAGAGATTAATTTTTCATTTATTCAGTTCAATAATATAGGATCCTCTTCATCTTTAAGCTTCTCTTTCAGCTTCCATGGCTTCCTCCCTTTTCTCTCTCTTTTTTCTATATTTCTGTCTCTACTTCTAGCCTTTCTCTCTCCCCTATAGTCTCTCACCTCCTCATCTCCTTCTTTACAAGTGATATCAAAGCTTAAGATCTTGGTCCATTTGATTTTCTCATTTTCTACACACATTTTTCCTCATTTTCATTTTATCTACATGAAGCAAAGGCTAATGTAGGAGTTGTGACAAGAATCATGGAGGAATTTAGCCAAATTGTAGTCAAAATAGTAGGTTGTGGTGAAGTACATGTCATTTTGAAGGTAACTTGGTAAAAGGAGGGAAAACTGGACTTAGTTGAAGGTTTAGCCTTAGTTACTTTGGGAGAGAGGGTCTACTTCTTCTTTCAAGCTTTCTTCAGCTTTCATAGTGGATTTTCTCCAATGTCTCTCTCTACATGCATCGATGGCTTCAATCACTATTAGAGCTTGGTCCTTGACAATTTAGTAAGTATTTGAATAACCATTGATGGGGGAGATTATGGCCACATGGATAGCTACATATCAGGGCAAATTGCACTAAATTTTCTCACCTAAATCTCAGATTTCATGCTCCATAACTCTCAAGTCTCATTCTTTAATGCTTTTACCTTTTGATTCCTATTCAAAGGCAACTCTCTTGAGAAACCCTAGCTGTCATAAATAGGGCAACCATTAAATCTTTATCCAAGCTCATCAGTTTAAGGAGCTTTTGATCATTTTCATTTCCAAAGTCTACCTACATCAAGATTCTTCAATATCTTTGCAAGATTTGTAGCTTGTTGGCATTCTTGGAGTTTATTAAGCTTCCATGGGAGAATAACTTCTTGATTCTTCAACAAACATAGGATTCTTCAATTATGAAGTATAAAAGAGAGTTGAAGACATCTAATCCAAGAGGCTTCAAGTGATCATTCTTCTTCATGACTGACATTGGAGCATTATGGAGCTATGGAGTGTAATCTTGAAGCAATATTTTGGGGCTTTGTTCACAATGGAGCAATGTTCACCTATTAATTGTGGGAGTGCTATGGGAGGCATCCTTTAAATTTTTTTTACCAGTGGATACATCCAAATGCATTGCTTATTGAGGGAATTTAAATTCAAGCCTAATCACATGTATTTTCTTAGCTCTTAGTCTCTCATTTTAAAGCCTATTGATGTGCTTCAATCCATTTGTTGAAGAAGAGACTGAAGGATTAAGTCTTCTTGCAAATTTGAAGCTATGGCCATGCTTTAATGCTCATTCATTTTAAATTAGTAAGCTCTTCAATCTTCAATATCTACAATTAGCCCAAACATTGCTCATAGAAGCTCAATGGAGTTGAAACTTCATTCTAACTCTCACTCTTGATTAATGGGTATTTGTTTTGATTGACAAAAAATTTCATAATTCATTGTAAAGGGTAAATAATCATAGTGAGTCACTGCCTACCTACACTAAGTCCCTATCCCCAACTCCAAAATTTTTACATGTTTCATTGCATCTCATTGAAAATTGAGAACCTTGATTCAAGTTCATGCATATCATGTTGATTGGTTAGCATAGAATGTCAATGCATGTATATGATTCTCACACATCTCATTGAAAATTGAAAACCTTGATTCAAGTTCATGCATGTCATGCTAATTGGGTAGCATAGAATGTCACTGCCATGTCTATGATTCCTGTGAGGAAAAGTGAAGGAAGAAATTTGCACACCTCTCAAGTCTCAAAGCCCATGTAGGTCCATGTCCTACCATTTTATCTCTCATATAGGTACAAGATTGTGGATGATCGAATATGGCACCATTATTTAATATTTAGTTCTATTTCCATCCCCCAATATAGATTTCATAGGTGCAAACAAGGCTTACAATGACAAATAGGGTACTTTTTAGGACACTATGGAGTTTACCCAGGCTGCTACACGTACACCCTTCATCATTGGAGGTGAAGTACATGTGGTATAGGTTGTCCATAGGTCCTACTCAACTGCCCATAGGGTTTGGTCTCAAAGAACATTAAATATGGTTAAACAAGTGAAAACAAGGCACTTACAAGTCAAAACAAGGTTCGAGACTAGACCATTAAAACTCATAGATTGACTCATGGGATTTTTAAATCTAAATTTATTAGAAAATAGGGTATTTATCTCAGACATAGGATTATAGACTTTGATTTGATCTAAAGATTTTGGCACTCTGAGTTTTCTAGCTCAAGTTATAGCCAATTTATTGACAGGGGATCCTATAGTGCTACACTACAATGATAGGTCATTAGAGTAAAAATAAGGTCCAACATGAGTATGCTCAAAAAAATCAAAGATTGAATGCTAGATAATATATCCCAAGAAAGCCTTGAAGAGCCTAAATTATAAAGAGAGCTTAGCACTATCAAACCATACCATTTGTGAACATGAGACTAGGCATACTCGTAGATATGTAGAGTTACTTTCAAGGGTAGAGCAAATGGTTATGTCCAATAGTCAAATGAAGTCTTCCATTAATAGATTAGTAGAATCAAGAACTCAAACAAAGGCTTCAATTGATAAGCTAGTGAACTCAATACACAAATCATGGCACAATTTAATCAATGGATGCAAATGCAAATGCAAATGGGAGACAAGGATACCAGAGAAAATGTTCAACAAACACTAAACTTAGAGTTCCACTTCAGCCACCCAACTCTAATTCCTAAATCCAAGGCATCATTGGACAATGGGGTATACCCAATAGCCAATATGAAGAAGGTGAGACTTCATAAAGGAATTGTGACTACTTTGGTAGTATGAGTGGTGGTAATCCACAAGCACATGGGCTAAACCCAAAGTTAGAGTCATACTTTGATATATTTCTAGGAGTAATGATCAAAAAATCCACTTTGACACATTGCATTTGGAAGGGTTTGTACATAATTGATGGCAGTATATTAAGAAAGAGAATGTATTGGTAGAATCGTAGGAAGCATTCAAGACACTTATGCCTAAAGTCTTGGTATCTCCACTTGAGAAAGAGAAGTTAGCAAGAAGGTGGTATGGACTAGAGCAAATATGCCTTAATGTACAAGACTATACAAACCAATTCTTCAATCTCACTATGTGTATGGAGAGCATTAGCAATGATGCCAAGTTTCAGAAGTACATGTATGGCTTAGAGCCTTCATTATTGGTTGATGTTATTGTGCAAAACCCTACTACACTTTTCAAGGCTATTGATCTTGTGAAAATGTATGGAAGAAAGTATAGAAGAAAGCATACATTTCATCCCAATTATGGATAGCCAAGGATTGTTTTAAATTAAGGCCAAGTAGTATGCAATAATTATGGCAACAATCATACATCTAATGGGGCTCTAGAGTACCGATTTATCCACCATTTAACGCTTCAAGGCCCCAAAGTAATTTTAGACCAACAAGTGGTTTTAAAACACAGAATAAGCATATGGAAAACAAGTTTAAATAATCAAATTCTCAAGCTAATCAAAAGCTCATTCCTATGGTCCTATTCAAGGAAACGAAGGAAAAAGGTTTGTGCTTTCAATGTGGAGAGATATATATAGTAGACCATGCTTCCAAATGTGTATACAAAAAGCTCAAAGTTAATAGTATGTATGTTTGTCATTGAAGATATTGAGGATCAAACATTATGGCTCATGCTAAAATTGAAGAATATGATGAGGAGGGTGCTCAATAGTAGTTTTATGATCCATTCAATGGTTTTCTCTTTGATGCAAGCAAGCATATACCATTTGGTCTTGGTGGATTTGGTCCCTCTCATATTGCCACTTGAGCCTACTCCATATCAAGGGATGCTTTGACTAGTTCTAGGAACCCAATTAGTACACACAGAATACAAGGGAGCATCCAAGGGAAGAATGTTTTCATTCTATTTGACATTACATTCACAGTTTCATCAATAAAACACCCATGTATTGTTTGAAATTTCTACCCTCTAAATTGCAATATCTAATCAAAGTACAAGCTAATGAGGATGAGAAAATTAGTGCTCAAATGTATTCACAAGTTCACCTATGTCTTGTTGAAAATTATGAAGTGTAGGTGGACTTGATTGCACTAGAAATGGGCCCTATTGACGTTGTGATTGGTTGAAACAATTGGGTAAAATCACACTAGACTTTTCTCAGCTATATATGGAGTTTGAGAGTGATGGACAGCTAGTACATTTAGAGGGGGTTCATTATACATCAAATTTTAAGCTTATCACTATTAGACAACTCAACAAAGAGTTCAATAAGTAGTCTCAAATTTTTACTTACATCTCAATAAGGAGACAACAAATCAGCCTAAGAATTGAGTAAGGATTGTAGCCCTAAAAGCTCTGTTGGAGGAGTATACGGATTTGCTTTAGGTGTCCACTACTCTCCCACCAAAAAGAGCAATTGATTATCCTATAGATCTAGAGTCCAACTCAAAGGTTTTCAATAAATCCCATTATAGGCTTTCAAAGTGCAAAAGAGAAGAAATAGCCAAGCAGATCAAGGACTTGTTGGAGATGGGATTCATAAAGCCTAGTTCTTTCCCATGTGCTTCTCAAGTGCTATTGATTACAAAGAAAGATGTCACTCCTCATATGTGCATTGACTACAAGATTTGAATAAGATTAACATCAAGAACAAATACCCTATCTCACAGGTTAATGATCTCTTGGATGAGCTTAAGGGGGAAAAGTTATTTGCAAAGATAGATTTGAGATCATGATATCATTAGATCACGATGAGAGAGGGTGATGAGTTAAAGATAGATTTTAGACCATATAGAGAGCTTTATCATTTCTTGGGGATGCCATTTGGATTGATGAATACCCCCACCCCCACCTTTCAAAGTTTGATGAACATGATACTTCAACCCTTTCCCTTCAAATTTGTATTAATCTTATTTGATAATGATATTTTCATTTATAGTAAATCATTGGAGAATCATTTAGCCCATATGAGAAAGGTGTTTGATGTCTTGAGATAGCATAGACTCTTTGCCAAGGAGATAAGGTCTGCCTTCATTTAGATTTGCCAAGGAGATAAGGTCTGCCTTCATTTAGACTAAATTAGAGTACTTGGGATACATTGTGAGTGAAAAGGAGATTTCGGATAACCCAAAGAAAGTAGAGTGTGTTTGTGTATGGCCAACACCCACTAGTACCACTTTTCATCATGGATTACTAGGTGTATCTTCTTTCTATTGCACATTTATCAGGCATTATACGACTACCCCAGCATCATTGATAGACTGACTAAAAAAGAAAGCATTCTTTTGGGACTCTGTCACTCATTATAGCTTTAATCAGTTGAAGTAGTTACTTAGTTTAGTCCCTATCCTAGTTTACCATGATTTTTTCAAGAAATTTACCATTCAGTGTGATGCTAGTGGATGGGGTATTGGTGCTATCTTTACTTCAAGATCATGGGGTCATTGCTTTAGAAATTTGCAAGTTGAGTGACAACGAGATGGAAATGAATATATACAACTAGGAGATGCCACCTATTTCTCATGTTATCAAGAAATGGCACCACTATATTTATGGCAGCCGATTCCATGTGAAGAGTGACCATATGGTGCTCAAGTATTTTCTTACATAGTCTAATCTTAGTCCAAAGCAAAGAAGATGGATGGCTCCTCTCCAAAATTATGACTTTGATATTATTCACAATAGGGGCAAGGATAATATTGTGGCAGATTTATTGTTAAGGATGTGAGCTTGTAGAATATCTTTTATGGATTGAACTTCATCATGATTGGATTGAAGAATTACAAGAGGCATCTCTACTCAATGAAGCATTCAACCATCTCTTCCAAAAATTATAGCAAGGCTTAATGGAGGAAACTGTCCATTTTCAACTCAAGATTGGTCTTACATGGTATCATGGCAAGATTGATATTCCCTACACTTCCCCATTCAAGCAAAAGATCATGGAGGAAATGCATTCTTTGCCAACAGCTTACTTTTATGGTTATTTATACTTTCTACAAACATTTCTAGCAATTGCATAAGGTGTGGGCTATGGGAATTACATCATATTTTTTAGTCTTGAAGTATCCATTCATTTTGTATCATCACCTATAGAATATAAAATTGTTGATTATATTCAAACTATAGTATAGAAAATTATTGATTATTTGCAAAATACATTTTGATATCATTTTACATGCATTGATACAACATAGAATTGAAGGTTTCTTGGTGTTAGCTTCCATTCTCCACCATCCATGGGTGTGTCTATAATGAATGGAGGACATTACTTTGATGAGCACAATACAAGACGCATGCTTCCATTTTTGCGGAAGAAAGCAAAAAGATCAAGGGGATAGTCTAGGCCATCATATAAAGATGTTGTAAGTTCAACCAATGAGTTACAACTTTATTTGCTCAAGTATCACAAGATTCCATAGATATTGATTTTACTGATCTAGGTACATTGGAGATGTAATTGCCCAAAGCCATTACCTAGGTCAATAGTCTACTTACAGTTCATATGCATGCCTAAAGTAAAGTATTGATTTTGACCCCTAACTATGCTTAATCAATAGCGTTCTAATGCTGCTATGTTTAAATGTAGTGAAGTATTGATTATAATCCTAACTATCCTAAATCAATAGTTGGTAATAACCCATATGCATAGTTCTATCATGCCATACTTCTTCAGCAATGCATATTGTCTCTACATCAGCCAAATTCCATTGGCTAAATTTACCACTTCAATGCCCAAAAATAATTTCAACTCGCCCAAATCTTTCATGGCAAACTCAGTTTTCAGCAAAGTCATCGCATCTTGTATTCCAATATTATCATCATCTATAATAATGAGATCATCTACATAGATGACTAGCACAACCAAACATGTATCTATCATTTTGGAAAATAAACTGTGATTAGCTCTGCCAATTGTAAAGCAAAGGCTCTGCAAGTAACTACTAGTGCATGCATGCTAGGCTTTTGGAGCCTCTTTTAGCCCGCAAAGATCCTTTTTCAGCTTGTAGACATGGTTTGGATACTACATGTGTACATATCCTTCAGGCTAATCCATCAATGCTTCTTATTCTAGGTCACCATTCAAGAATGCATTCTTCACATCCATTTGCTGTAATTTCTAGCACTCTATTGTAGCCAATGCAACCACAGTTCTAATAGTTGCCATCTTGGTACAACATGGCTGAATGTTTCTTCATAGTCTAAACCATACTACTGAGCATACCCTTTTTCTACCAACCTAGCCTTGTATCTTTCAATGCTGCCACCATCAGACTTGCATTTAACTTTATATACCCATTTATAGCCAATAGTTTTTTTGCCTTCAGGCAATGCAACCAATTTCCAAGTCTGATTTTCAGCCAATGCAGTTATTTCCTCATCCATTGCTTTGCACTAGTTCTTATCCAAGATAGCTTCACCAAATGCAAAGGGTTCTTTGTGCTCCATGACCTTAGTCATGTATGAATAATGGCTTGCAGAATATCCACTGTATGTGAATCTATCAATTGGATATCTCACCCTCTATGACCATCTTAATTGCAGTGCACTACTTGATTTCCCTCTTTCATGAGGCAAAACATATTTGCTCTGCTTAACACCAAGATTATACATAGATGGAATTCCAAGCTCACTGTGTCTAGGCTCTCAACTGACTCATATTCAGAAGTCATCATGCCAGGAGTTCTTTTTCTACATCATTTCTCCCCCTCATAGACATAGTGTTGTCTGGATGGTGATGCATAGCTATGCAATTTTCCAATCCAAGGAGATACCAACACTAGGAGATACATCACTTGTAGGCCTAGCCAAAGTAGTACTCTACTATGGAACAATAGTAGACCCATGTTCTAAAGGCATATCAATAGGGACAATAGTAGATGAAGCCATGTCATCAAAGATAACACCTCTATTGAATGATGTTTCCCATGTAAATGGATCAAAACATTTGTAGGCTTTTTGCTCCTAAGTATAACCAATGAACACACTCCTATGTGCCTTAGGATCCAACTTCCTCCTCTTTTTATTTGGGATATGGACATATACAATGCAACCAAAAACTTTCAAGTGGCTGGCTTGTGCCAATACAATTTCTAGTACGATGTCATTTCATGAATGCCTACAGAGTCGAAGTTTAACTAGCTGTATATTCTCTATCAAAATGAGGTTATTCTCAGCTCAAATAAGCCACAAATCACAACGACCAAGTGTCACAACCTCTAGGAGTCAATACATAACTCAATAGGCACCTATGCTTGTTGTTTAATTCTTTAGGCAACAATGCCACATATGCTTGCCATAGATTGTTAACAGTCAGCCAACTTCAATAACAGCAATAAACCAATTCAAGATTGAGTATTTAATGCTCACAACATTCCACAAGGCATCCAATAACCATGTGACCTCATCCAAGCATGGTTAGGCATCAATGCATGCTCCTATGAGCTCCAACACTCCAAGACTCAGATTGTTCCAAGATTATGACAATAGTATGTCTGCTATGAACTGCCTACTGCCTATGCATGAAGCTCAATACATTCCACAAGTTCTTAACCAACCAAAGATATTGACATGATTACTTATTAGTCATTGTACCCTTTGCAAGTATGACATTCATCAACAATGGGCTGCCATTAATCATTGATAGTGCAAAGAGAGCATCGAGTACATTTCAAGCTAGACTAAGTGGTCTTCAAGCATGCTTGATACATTCATTGTTGCTCCAAACATGAGATAAATACAAGCTTCAAATGGTGTTCACTAATGCCAAATGTACCCTTGAAGTTAATGCTCAAGACGACGTGTTGTATAAAGCAAATGTGACTTGTTGAATTTGTCTTCACACTCTAGAGAAGAACTGGCACATTTTACCTGATGTTCATGGTGATTGCTGTAATTGAATCTTGCCTACAATGCTTAGTCATAGATGGCCAATATGTTGTAGATATGCTGCACTATAGTAGCCATGAATGACATCCATCAAAACCTCCACACAATTAGCCTGAAAATGTGCCCTTTCTATGTTGTTTTCCACGCTGATCTACTGGCCACTATTGGTGCTATCCATGCTAGCTAAAGAACATGTATTACTGCTCTTCCATTAATGTTCGTCACTAAGCTCACTCCTTGAGCTCCATTGCATGCCATTGAACCTTCCATTTGATGCCCCAGTAGGCCTTGGACAACAACTTCAGCGAACTAATGTCATAGAGTTCCTGGAGCATGACATGCTCTCATACCATAACAAAAGTTCAAGAGAGGAAGACAATGATTAAGATCGGAGTGGAGGTCAAGAGCTACACTCTCTCTTCTTCTTTATTATTCAACCATCATACCATGAATCCTTCACTGTCTACAAAACCACTAGTAAACTAGACTAGGTCGTGCCTCTTAACTATAGTCTACTAACTTTGGTTAGCCTAATTACCCAACTTATTCAAGACACACACACATGCTAGTGACAAGTAAGCAACACAAATGTCATGTTGGGAATAAGATGCTAGTGGATGAGCTTGACTCTCTCAACAAAGGGCTTGTAGCCCATGACCCCTTAAACTATATCCTAGGGAGATTAAGGGGAACACGTGTATTTATAAGAGGATGCCACATGGCATGACATGCATATTGACATGTGACATAACATGCATGCTGACACATGGCATGATGACATAAAAGTGATGATACATATATGTTGTAGAATGTTCTAGAATCACCTAAAAACTTCATGGAACCAACGACTATCCCAACTTACATACAAACCAAGGGCTATCCTTTCTTGAGCGTCTGTTACAATTCCAAGCCTATTTTAGCTTTATGATGAGCTTCTCCTACATGATACCTTAGGTTCCCTCAGTACACTCTACTCAATGGCTCACAACAAAGCTTCTTGCAATAATAAATTGTTTTAAAACTAGTAAGAGAGTTGCAAGTTTGCTACACATTGTTTGGTTGTGTCGTGTACAATAATAGTCCATTATTTCATACAAGTCTTTTTGAATTCTTATTGGGATAAGCAAAGCAAGTGATCGCAATGACTCTACCATTTGCAATTTATTCTTTTTGGTAGCACATGTGGTTTAGGAAAGTTGCTCTCTCTAAGCTAAATTCTCTCTCAAAGTTGATCCTGCATCTTTACCATTTGAAGTTAATGTAATTAGTTTCTTATTTAATCACAGGAGGCTGGCAGCCATTGTTGTGGCATTTCAAGTATTATCATCATTATGAAGAACAAATCTGAAACCATTTTCTAGCGTTTTCCCGAAACAGGCGAGAATACCACGTAGCCTGTCTTGCTGACCTGTCATATGTGAAGGGCCGTTCTGACGTGGCGCACGAGAAAGGGGCGCAGACGTGGCATAGGGTTGATGCATCATGCCAGCTCTCCCAATTTTAAATATGGACGGTTTTAGAGAAGCCAAACAAACGGAGCGCGGATTTTCGTGTTTTGTACGCTTCCGCAAGTTGACGGGATTCGGGAAAAGAACGTATTAATGAATAAGGCATACATATTACAAAATGCCGCTGTCATGTTCCACAGATCTTGTGTCTTTAAACGGCCAGTGCAGGCATTTGGCAAGCACGATCATCTGTGCCTGTGGACTCACACAGTCGGCGGGGCCGCTCTCTCTAACCGTCTAAACTTGGCATAGCCCTTTTTGGCAGCCAGAAAGGCTCGGCCCCACCATCTTTAGCAGCCACGCCGCTAAATTGGATCCCCCTCATTTTCAAACCCCATTTTTAGCTCCTTCCCGAATCCCCGCCCACAGCCCTGATCATGTGTTCGTGGTTCTTGCCATGAATCCCCACGATTGACAGTGGCTCTTGCCGCACCCCCGAGAGACATTGACGCAGAGAGAGAGTGTGTGTGTGTGTACAGTGTGTGTGTGTCAGTGCTCACCAAAAACTTTTATACCGTCCAATGGAAAAAAGGAACAAGCTTTTAACCTCGGCCGGCGGTTTTGAGAGGAAAATAGCTGGTTTTATAACTAAAATGCCAAAAAAAATGCTAGTTTTCATCAAGATGAGCTTCAATTTTAACCGGTTTTTTGAGAATCCTGCCTGGAAAAAATACACTAAAGGGTGGTTTTATGTGAACACGGGTGTGTGTGTGTGTGTGTGTGAATTTTTCCATCATCCTTTTTTAATGAAGCCCTTGCACTGCAACTAGTCCGGACTCCATTTATTGCGGGGATTGTGCCTATGAGAGAGAGAGAGAGAGAGAGAGAGAGAGAGAGAGAGAGAGAGAGTGTGTGTGTGTGTGTCTGTGTGTGAGCTTTCCATCATCCCTTTTTAATGAAGTCCTTGCATTGCAACTAGTCCACACTCCATTCATAGTAGGGATTGTGCCTAAGGGCGGGTACACATTGCCCCATGCAATCCATCCTATCTCGTGTTTACACACTAAATTGTAGATAAGTTTCATATAATAGGAAGAGTAGCCCATTGGTATAAAGGCTAAGGCTATGACACACACCTATTGGTAGAGGTTCAATTGTTGTCATGCATGTCACATTTCTTTAATGTGCATAAATTGTTATGTAGCTTGTTGGGCATGGACAATTTTCAAGATGAGGGAGATCCCCCGCTTGAAAGTGTCCAATGTCAATGAATATCATAGGCCTATAAAAACATGACACGTTGTCGACAGACACATTTTTTTGGGAAAAATGGCCATCCACACTACAGTGTGTAACCAACCTAAGTAGTGACATTAAACACCTAGGCCCCACTTAGAGTGCATACATGCACTTTTTCAAACAAGACGTGGACATGGGCACTATACCTTTACATAACAAAAATATAATTTGCAAAAAAGTGAAAACTAATATATCTTTCTAATTAATCATGTATGAAAAAAGTGCACCCCTATCTATCACTTTTATAAAGTGTAAAGCATGCTAAGAGTTCACTAGTTTAATAGGTAACCAATAGGTCATGTCCTCATTAATGCTTGAAGAAAAGCGGATGCCTAACCCCAAAATCAATACTTTGGTTGATTAAATCTTGCAAAGTAGGCATCTGTCATTTGATCCATTACTTTTATCAAGTGGGCAAGGGAGACTCCCATCCAAAAGTAGGTAGGGAGTTCACTAGTAGTGATTCAAGGGAGGACCCCTTCCTATAGCCAAGAAGATCCATCCTTCCAAACCATTAGCTTAATAAGGAGATCATATTAAGGGTTCAATAACCAATAGGTCATGTCTTCTCTAGTGTGTGAAGAAAAGGGGACACCCAACCCTTGAATCTGTAATTTGATTGGTTAAATCTTACAGAGTGGGCATTTGCCATTTGCTGTGTGACCAACCCAATAACAACTAATAGACCTACTAACCCTATTAGTCGAGCTTGCAAACCTTACAAGGTTGCCTCTCATGTGCTTTGTGTATTTGTGAGCAAAGGGAATCATAGCCTTTCGACTACTTCTTTTGCATTGAAAAAGAATGAATGGTGCACTTCATGTTTGATAAATGGTGACTCCACATGTTATAATATAACCACCAATCTAAAGAGACAATATTTTATACTCTTAATGGTCAATAGTATGCTCTTTAAGAAATTTTTGTTTCAAATGTTAAAGGAATACATATTCCAAAAGGATCTACGAAGTATCTTTGTCTCAAATGTTAAAGGAATAGACGCTCCAAAAGGATATACAATATATCTTCTATTTCAAATGTTAAAGGAATACATATTCCAAAAGGATCTATGATGTGTCTTTTTGTTTCAAATGTTAAAGGAATCCATGTTTCAAAAGTATCTACTGTGTATCTTTCTGAAACATAAGGCAACATAGATAAATTAAATTCATTTAAAGAAGAATATCAATCTTAGAACAATATAGTAAGAAGGTTGGCTAAGTATTTGAATTAAAAATGCTTTAGAATTACATCAAATAGATTAGATTAGTATGATAATATGTACTAGCGTTCCGTGCGCGCACGGAACGCTAGGTCGCTTCGCGGTAGCTGCCGCGAAGCGGCATGCAAAGTTGCCATGCTATCACACGGCAACTTTGCTCAATAATCCATTTCTCCTCTTTCTCCCTCTTATTTCTCCTCTCCATTTCCAATATGATTCATTTCTCTCTGTGACTCACACACACACACACACACACACACTCTCTCTCTCTCTCTCTCTCTCTCTCTCTCTCTCTCTCTCTCTCTCTCTCTCTCTCTCTCTCTCTCTCTCTCTTACACACACACACACACACATACACACAAAACTTCAAACTAAAAGTAGTTAAATAATTTTGTAACACAAAATGCCAAACATAGAGACAATCTCTTCCATGCACCATACTTACAAACTTTCCTCTCGACATCAATGTAAGCAATCATATGCTTGCACACGTGATACTTAAAAACAACAACGTAATACTAAAATGGGTCATAATCGAGACAAAGACCAAGTACCACGAAAGAATTTCTATAAGAGACTCTCTCTCTCTCTCTCTCTCTCTCTCTCTCTCTCTCTCTCTCTCTCTCTCTCTCTCTCTCTCTCTCTCTCTCTCTCTCTCTCTCTCTCCAATTCTCTCTAAGCACCCTCTCACTCTATCACACACACAAAAAACTTAAAACTAAAAGTAGTTTACAAAAATTTGTAACACAAAATGCCAGACATAGAAACAATCTCTTCCATGCACCATACTTACAAACTTTCCTCTTGACATCAATGTAAGCAATCATATGCTTGCATACGCGATACTTAGAAACAACAACGTAATACTGAAACGGGTCATAATCGAGACAAAGACCAAGTACCACAAAAAGAATTTCTATAAGAGACCTAGTGAAAACGAAGCCACAAAGGCCAAGTATAAAGCACGCAAGTGTTTCTAAACACCATAGGCAAATGGCCGATGCCAACAAAAAAAGATAATGTCTCGAAGATGCCTAATAGAAACAAAGCTTCCTCTTCTTTGAGTAATCATTAACAAAATCTTCCTCGTTGAGCAAAACATGCGAAGGCGAAGCCGAGAATGATCCCATAGTTTCCATTGGTAATCGCATGGGCGATGCAATAGTCCTACCTCTCTCTTTACCACCTGCATTGGAAAAAAAATCACAATATAAGTACGTGGAACAACAACGTTACACTAAATGGGTCATAATTGAGACAAAGACCAAGCGCACCACAAAAAGAATTTCTATAAGAAACCTAGTCAAAATGAAGCCACAAAGGCCAAGCATAAGGCACCGACGTGTTTCTAAGTACCATAGGCAAATGGCCGATGCCAACAAAAAAAAACAATGTCTCCAAGATGCCAAATGGAAAGAAAGCTTCCTTTTCTTTGAGGAATCATTAACAAAATCCTCCTCCTTGAGCAAAATATGTAAAGGTGAAGCAGGAAATGATCCCACAGTTTCCATTGGTAATCTCATGGGTGATGCAACGGTCCTACCTCTCTCTTTACCACCTGCATTGGAACAAAAATTACAATATAAGTACGTGGAATAACTAACAAAGATCATTCCATCCCAAAAATAATAATACCTGGTCGAACATTTGTGAACCACTTCGTAGGTACTGAAAAACGTTGATGCAACATCACAAAAAAACCCAAATCCTTGAACCCATACTTGAACCAATGCCTTGGTATCTTATCAATATGAGAGCATTGAAATCTCTTCTTATGGTCAACCTCGTACATATGCACCCGAAAACATTGCGTGTATCCACAATGTACAACCTCAATAAAAACTGGAAGCTTGATGTCGATATTAACATCATCATATAAACGCTCGATGACCCTTGCAAGTGTCCTTCTTATGATATCATCAGGAGCTACAGTGAGTAATGTGCATTGTAGCTCCTTTTGATAGTTAGAAGCTGGGTAATAGTGCCACTCTAGGGTAGGCATCTGCAAAAGTTAAATAAATAGTGAAATATGAAAAAAATATACTTCCAAGAGAGTAAACGCCAACCAAACAGGGCACAAAGAGCAATCCACATATATGCAAAACCAGCGTCCCTGTATAGTCATCAATAACTACATCTCCACAAAGAAAGCAACAAAGAGCAATTCACATATATGCAAAACCAGTGTCCCTACATGGTCGGCAATAACTACATCTTCGCAAAGAAAGCAATGCACATTACTGCACCTTTCGAAGAACATCCTTGTATACAATGTTTGTGGTCATATCCCCATCCTCTTCACCCAATATCACTTTCACACCATGCGAAGATTTTACCCTTGAAAATGCAACATATAGCTGATCATGTGTAAATACTAGTGCCTTTAGATAAAGCCCAACAATGAACAAAGTCTACCCCTGTGACTTGTTGATTGTCATAGCGAATGCCAACCAGATGGAAAACTATCTCTGCTTCATAGTAAATGGCAATTGTGTAGCATTCGAAATAAAAGTAATCCGGGGAATAAAAACTCGTTCGCCCACATTTGCCCCTGTTATTATCTGAGCATCTATCACTTTCCTATTTAAAGCTCTACATATTAATCACGTACCATTACACATACCCCTTCCTAAATTTAGGTTTCTAAGAAGAATAATAGATGCATTTATCTTCAGTAGCAACAAATGTGGAGGAAATCCACCTCCAAGGTCCAATGTATTTAAATACTCAACAGAGTACAAAAATGAGTCGTTGGTATCTGCAATTGAATCTGCACTATAATACTGCATGACCTCCCCTGGCATTAGTTGCAATGCACGATCATTCAAAGTAGCCACCTTTGTATTCTACGAGGCAAGTATAGCCCACTCACTAAAATACGACGTGTAGTCACCCACATTGGACACGTCGTTGTAGACACTATCAATCAGTGTTTACCGTAGCACAAAGGAGCAAAAAATGGAGCAAAGGAGCGGAAAAATGGAAGAAGGAGATAACTGAAAGGGCACAGGACAAAGAAAGGAAAAGGCACCCCGAATGGAGGTCAAACCCTAAAAAATTTGAATGACGACCTCTCTAGAAGACCTCAGTGTCGCCTCGAGAAAAGAAAAGAGTAAAAGCACGCCATTAAATGTGAAGGCGCTCTCGAATCCTTGTAAAAGAGTGCCGGGCTCACTCCTGTGCAAATTGTATACATTAGTCGGGAATGGGATAAGTTAGAACGGTGGGAAATAGGAAAAGAGGGCCTAGGCTAATGGCCGGCCATGTAAAAAGTGGGGATGACCGCCCAAAAAGTAGGACATGTATATAAAGTTCAAAAGTGAATGAGAAGCTCATTCTTGTGTGTAGCCAAAGCTTCTTCTTCTTCTTCTCTTGTTTCTTGCCTTCTTGCTTGTGCTTGAGTGAGGGATTGAGGGAGTGTGAGGGAGTGAGGGAGTGAGTGTGTGAGAGTGAGGGATCGTGGAGAAGAAGCTCCCCCTCTTCTCTCTTCATCTTCTCATCTTCTCTTCTCTTCTCTTTTCTCGCGCGACTATGGAGGATGGAGCTTGACGGAGAGGGGTTGAGATTGCTTGAGCTTGCCGCAAGGATCGTGGAGCTACCGGAGTGCAAGAGAGAGGAGGGAACTCAATCAAGAATCAAGGTAAGCTCACTACACCCGTAAGGTAGGCATTGCGCATCAGCTATGTGAGAGGTAGCCATGGCCGCTTGGCTTGAAATGCTTGATCAATAAGTGGTCCGTAGGTCTCCGGGTAGAGCTCCATAGCTCCCCTCCATTTTGGTTCCATTGTCGGGACCGACGGAATTGAGCCTTGAGCGCCGCGCACATCGAATCGAGCATAGAAGTAGGGTTTGTAGCCTGAACCGGTGCTCGAGATAGTTAGGAGATTTAGGAGGTTTTGATCCTTGGAGCAAGTAAGTATTTTGATTTGTTGTTGAATTTTAGAGCAGAACCATCCATCTCCATCTCTGGTTTTGATTTTGGTTGCATTAGGTTAAGATCAGGATAGGAAAAGAAGGAAAACAGAAGGGTTCTGCTGCTACTGGAAACATGGAAATAGGGGCACAGATTTAGATTTCTGGCTGGAAGAGTATGAGGGATTAATTTATGATGTTACAACAGGCTGGGATGGGGCAATAAGAGGACCAGGGAACCAGGAAACACCACATTTGACATTCTGCCTTCTGAGAAGAGAGTGAGCTTGAGAGCCAGGGAGAGAGAGAGTGAGTGAGTGAGAAAGCAACAAGGAGATCATTGAAGTGTCGATCGATTCGAGCGCCACATTGATTCCAAGTATGTCGGGTAGTTCTTTGCATTGTTTTGCACCTATTTGGAAGGCACGGGATGATTCCAGGGAGTAGGCACTGACCTTGAAGCATCGCGCGCAACCCGTGGACCATCGTCTGCGCTGTCGAACCAGTCCGTACGACCCCCAGAATAGGACCACCCAATTTCTGGAGTCAAACCGTCCGACTCTGAAAATCGGACCACTTTTTCGATCTGACTACTATAATCGGACCACCCCGTCCCGACTGCTATAATCGAACCCAGTGTCAAAATCGGACCACATGTCCTAGTCCCAGATTTGGACCACTCGACCCATCGCAGTAGTCGAACCCCCCTATCCGAATAGGGAAATTAGACCAAAGTAAAATTTGACCACCCTGCTCGAGTCTCAAATCGGATCAACTGCAATAATCGAACAACTTTTCTTATTGTGAAAATTGGACCAGCCCGTCCAATTCCCAGAATCGGACCAACCTGTCTGATTCCCAGAATCGGATCACTTCACCAGAACTTTAAATAGAGGGTTTTTAAACCTGCCCTACAGCCCTGGCCACCCTGCTCACATCTCTGACCCCCCAGGAAACCCAATCTAGCCCTTAGAAGCCCTCTAGGCCAGACAGGATAGCCGAGCATTCACTCCGAACGGGTAGACACTGAGCAGACCAAATTTAGAATTTGGCTTGACTTTCGGTGACCAACCAACCAACCCTGAAGCAGAATAGAGAACGCATCATGGAGTTTCAGTAAGACCTTAGATCAGCCAGAACCCACGCTTAGAGCCATATTAGGTTATGAACATGAGGGGAAGAGTGGAGTTTGCATTGAGCATTTCTTGCATCCTCACCTCACTTTTGATTTCATCACCTGGTGTGCAGATCGGTTGATGTACGCTCGCGTAGTGAATGCCGGAAGGTCCCCAAGAACAATAGAACTCTACTTTTTGCACAAAATTCAATGTAAAAAGCATGAACGACATGAAGCAGAGACCAATTGGATGCAATCTCCCCCCATGCCTTGTGTGAGCGCTCCACAAAGCATGTATTTTATGTATTAATCATCTTCAAGCTCAAATAATAGCCCAAATTACAAAATAGCAAGCTTTTAGCTTTTGAGTTTGCTTTAGCACAAAATAGGAATAAAGCTAACGGGCGGTGCCCAAAGAGTCTGGCATGCCCAATACAATGTCCAAGTACAAATAACATAATCGTGCGCCCATTGTTGAGAATCAGAGTTTGCAGCAGTAGAATGTGTGCACAAGAGGGAGAGAAGAGCTCAAAGTACAAGAATGAAATCTTGCTTACTAAGTTGCTTAGAGTACAACTTGGGTACACTCTCTCACAAGTGATAGTGACCCATAGGCTGTTTATATAGCCCTTTGCCAGCTAGGGTTAGGGTTTCCCCTGCCCTTAGGGCTATTCACACCCATCTACCCTTATACTCCCTTGCTTACAGTGGGTTTCTATGCCCATCTTCTAACAGCCCCCCTCAATGCCAGGGTGGCATTGGATTACAAGACATGTAAAAGATCCCCCCCTTTTTGGATGCCTTTATAAATCAGGCTTACAAGGTTGTTTTAGGTAGATGATTTAAATAGTCAAAATAGTCGATCGTCAGATGAATTGGAGACATAGTTGGCCACCAATTCTTTGGGTATTTCAGGAGTGTTGGGACATTTACTTGTTATATGCCCTATCTTCTTGCATTTGTTACATTTCATCTTCTCGGGATACTTCTTCCAACAGTTGTTTACAAGATGTTCTTATAGAAAGAACATTTAGTGAGAACTGTATGAACCAATACTTGTTCACGGGAATTTGAAGTTGCCTGACTGTTGCTGCTTTCTTTGTGGTTCCTCTTTTCTTCATCCAAACAGGATTGAATGGTACTTGCCAAAGTAGGATCTGGAATATTGGTGAGAGTGGTTACAAGAGTAGGAAACACCTGTTTTACAGCTTTTAGGAGAATAGCAATATCATCTTCTTCAAGTATTGGAGCTTGTACAGAAGCAAGCTGTGCCATAAGTCCCTTCATATGAGAAATGAATTTTCCCAAATCTTCTCCTAAACGATATTCCAAGCTGAAGAATTCAATTTTAAGGAAGATTTTAGTATTCTTCCCAGTGGCTCCATAGAGCTTTTCAAGCTCATCCCATTTTTCTTTAGCAGTGTTTAGTTGATCAACATTATGAATCAAGGATTCATCTAAGTGTAGCATTATGATTGCTTGAGCCCGTTGGTCATCCTCTATATCAATCATATTTGCAGAGTTTACAACTCTATTGCCTTGAATAAGAGGCCAATACCCTCTCTCCATCATTTTGTATTTTATAAGTACCTGCCATGGATGGAAATCCTTACCATCAAACTTTCGAATTTGAGGACGGACATCAGCATATGTTGTGGTCATTGGGAAGGTCTTACCACTTGTTAGGACAAGGGCAGTGTCTAGTCCCTTACAAACCTTTCACTGAATGCGGAAGCAATTTAGACAAAGTGAAGTCAAAGTTGCAATGAAGAGAAAGGCTGAAAATCATATAAGTGTAATATTTCCAGGTATGACTTTGGTGGTCCTTTCTTATGTGCAAACTTCTTCCGTGGTTTAATAGTCTTTTTAGGTTTTAATGAAGGAAACCTAGACTGGACTTCAGGCTCCTCCTTGTGGTATGGCTTAGTGGATGAGGCTTGTGTTGGACACGGTTTGTCTATGATCTCAATGCTTGTTGCTGATGACTTTGAGGAGAGTATGATGACACTCATGCTATTGATTTTACTGACCAAAGTACTTGAGACAATGTCACTTACGGTATGCAATACACTTCTTGTGCATAATGGTCTATGTGTTCATTTTACACATAACCTTACAACAATATATGAAGAGGAATAAAAAAACTCACTGGTTTTAGTGAATGTCCAGCAAGCTATTCAACTGATGATTTATGATTAGTGTTAAGAGAACACTATTGTCAAGCTTAGTGAAGTGCTTGAATGGAACCCGGTTGAAAGTCGGCTTCCCGATGCTTGGTGATGTCTGTTAATCATGCCCAAGAGCTTTAGACTCTGGAATAGGATTCAAAAACTCTACTTCAGTGATTAGCATCACTGTTAATGAAGCTCAAACTGTAAAAATCCCAAAATGTCAAGCTTAGAGCTTGTTGGCTATGGCTGCCCAAAAAAACACAGTTAGGGTTTGGCTTGTAGCAGCCAACAAAAGAAGAATTTCCCAGAGCCCTCTTGGCTAAGGATAGCCCACTTGGGGGGCTATCAAACCCCTATGATAGTCGCTGGGATTGCACCGTCTGCTGCCCACGATTCAACCTGAGATTCGCGCATGTCCAGACTGCGCCGTTTTTTTCAATGTTGGCAATGCTGGCCTCACGCGTGGACAATGTCAGTGTTTGAGCTGACAGGGAGCTGTGCCTTGATGTGGGGAAAAAGTCTCCAGAAGAAATCTCAGGCTAATATGGCCTCCTTTGTCCTCCTCAAGTCCTCCAATGGAGGTAGGTTGCAAGCAGCTATGGAGGAAAGAAGGATAGAGTGAAGAAAATGACAGCTAATGTGCACTTAGTGATGACTGATGCTGAGGGAAGCTGAGGAGATCAGAGATGGCTCTGATACCGTGTTGAGAATCAAAGTTTGCAGCAGTAGAATGTGTGCACAAGAGGGAGAGAAGAGCTCAAAGTACAAGAATGAAATCTTGCTTACTAAGTTGCTTAGAGTACAACTTGGGTACACTCTCTCATAAGTGATAGTGACCCATAGGCTGTTTATATAGCCCTTTGCCAGCTAGGGTTAGGGTTTCCCCTTCCCTTAGGGCTATTCACACCCATCTACCCTTATACTCCCTTGCTTACAGTGGGTTTATATGCCCATCTTCTAACACCCATGCGCTGTCGTAGAGTTTATGCAAGAGCTGCAGAACACGGGGTTCAAGAAATAGCAAGGAAAGAGGCTAACAAGAAGAACTCAAATTTTCGATGCCAAAGTACTGTATATTGCTTGTCAAGTAAATTACATGAGGTCCATGTTCAGAAAAAGCTGTAGTAACTCATATCCAGCTTTACATTCAGATGTTTGAGTTCAGTTTTGCCATTGGTACATAGACTTGTTAAATTCTGCTAGGTAATAATTCCTGTGAACAAATTTTCAGGATTCCATACAAAGTCAAAACAAAGGAGTTCTGTAGGCAGCAACCCCTGCTAATTGTTGGGCACTGTCTCTATCTAGAGGGTGTTGCCCCTTAGTTACACTTCATTAACAAGCTGGACATGAAGTTTCTCCATTGTCTAGATTATTTCTCAGCAGCCTTTCTGTTTCCACTCCCTCCAGAAGATTCTTCCATACGATACATAAAGAGATTCGAGTGGTTCAGTTACAACAAAAAGCTAGCTTAGAATACCGTGGTTGTTGCTGGAAGGATTCTGATGTCACACCTATAGTTGTCATAGTAAATGAAGGCGAAGAAGCAGATGAAGTAATAGGGAAGAACTTTGGCGACTCAGGAAGGAATGAAGGAGAACCTTTTTGATGATGCAGACGTGTGAAGAAGAAGAGGACTGGAATATTCTTAAGAGAAGATGAAGTCAACAGAAGACGGCGCTGAGTACCAGTTCCAGTCCATGAATCAACATAGCCTTGATTCTTCCCTCTGTGGATTACAATCTCCATCCTCTTCATGCTATTTCCTCTGCTTGACCGTCTTCACCCGATGGTATTGTTGCAGCAGAGCATTCTCCTGTTGGCTCGACTCTCAAACATGGATGCACATGGACAAGGGAGCTGCTATCCTTGCCTTGCCTAACGTAACTCCCTGTTCAGTTCGCCCACATCAACCATGGCCAGCACAGAACAAGAAGAGGAAAATAAAAGCCAATCATGCTGTTCTCCCTGACAAGTTGCTTATAATCCTCAATCTCGATGCGCTTCAATCACTTAGCTCCTAGAAAACCCAGCTTTCCAGTCCTCTTCCTGGCATCTGTCATACCGTCTCTTATCTTCCTATGTTAAGCCAAGAGAGAATTGTCCTTCTCTTGCAGTTCTGCATATAGATTTCACAGCTGAGCATGCCCTTCCATGGTCATTTGTAGAGCTTCCTTTAATTTCTCTGCGCAGTGGTGTTCACCCTTTTATTCATGATGTTCCTTCCCGTTCCTTCATCTTCACTTTGTCTTTTGTAGGTCAGTCCTTCTTGTCATCTTTGTCTTTTGCACTGTCATCGACTTCATCTTCAGCACGTTCGTCGACTTCATCTTGTTCTTCATCTGCAGCGTCTTCTCATTCCACTTTTGCAGCGTTTTCTTCATCTCAGCTTGCCGTCGTCAACTTCACCGCTGCCTCATCCCCGTCAAATTTTGGCGTTGTCACTCGTCTCCTACGGCTTCTTTGTCATCTTCCGTCTGTCTTCCACTTTTCTTCATTCGTCTCCCCCTATTCACCAATCTGAAGCACGCTCCTCTATTACAGACAGAGCTTTTTTAGCTTTCCCTTTTTGAATTTTGAGTGTCCCCCCCATCTCAATTTAACATTAATAAAGCTATTTTGAGGATGCAAAACTGGCAGCTTTAAGTCAATAATCTAAAGATTCTCTGTGGGTGTCAATACCATCTCATACCCAAATTTATAAAAACTTTCAAAGAGTCTTCTTGTAGATATCCAAGAGTCCCCTCCTTTCATTGCAGTCTTGACTTCATTGACATGGCAAATTCTAACATATTCAAGGGAATACACAAGAAGGAGGGAAGAATCAATCTTTATTCCTCCATTCAAAAAGTCTTCGGCAAAGGCATATGAACCCTTCTCCTCCATGGTAGATAGTAAACTGCTTTATCCCGCATATTACGTTGACCATGTTCACGTGCAACCTTTATCTTCATAGCTTAAATGTCAACTTCTACTTCGCCTCCTTTGATTCCACGATTTCCTACACTTTTCTTGGAGATCATCATTGAAATTAACAGCTTGATAATGTCCTTTGGCATCAGTTTTTCATATTTTTCTAACACACACACATCATGCATACAAACAGAAACACACACGCACACTAGTGGAATATATACATTGGATACGGGTACTGAAAGGACGGATTATCGTAATGCATCAATCACTCACAATGAATCACACGCGAAAAAATAAGACAAATGCACAACAAAAATGGAGGTGTTTACGGCTCGGATGCGCAACAGCACGACATCCACCCCCTCTAAACCTGCGCATCCTCCGGATGAGCCAACTGTCTAGGATCATCCAAGTCCACAAACAGGTCCAATCCTTCATCAGTTTCTAGTAGACATGTTTCTCCATCAGCTTCATCATCCATATTCTCTGCCTCTTCTGCTAGTCTTTCTTCTACCTGCTCTTCTTCTGCCAATGCTTCAAGTGAATACTCTTCATCTTCTCTTCTCTTGAAAATCTTGACTCGTTTTCTAGCAATGGGCACCCTCAATATCGTCCCATCCAATTCAGCCAACTCATAGGTAGCATTGTCAAAAACATGTTTCACCTCATACGGTCCAAACCATCTTTGAACCATTTTTCTCATGCTACTATGCTGATTCTCTAGACTACTGTCATAGACTAGAACCCAATCTCCTTCTTTTATGGCTCTAGGCCTCAAGCGATGCCTTAAATCAAACCTGTCCTTGTTTCTGAGTCGGGCTGCCTTCAAACGATCAACTACTAGCTGCACATCTTCTGTCCTTCTCTCTAGTTGATGAATCCGAAGAGCTAGAAGCTCCTCCCTTGATAAATTCTCTTGCCATGGAAGAGCACTCCACGTGAGAGTGCAGATTTTTGTAGGCATGACAGGTTTTTTCCCATACATCAACTCTGCAGGCATATATCCAGTAGTCACGCTATGTGTAGAGCGGTCTGCCCACAATGCAAAAGGTAGTAATCTCGGCCAATCTCCAATCCGACCTCTACAAGCTTTTGCCAATGCTTTAACTATCGGCGGATATCCTCTTTCGCTCTTGCCATTTCCCTCTGGATTATAGGCAGTAGTAAGAGCCAACTTAATCCCAAGCCGTGAGAAAAATTCTCTAGCTTCGTCTGCATCTAGCTCTCCACGATCAGCTGTAATCTTGCCTATACATCCATACTTGCAAAATATTTCTTCCAACAAGAATTTACATACTGTAGTGGTGGTCTTCGTCCGCAAAGATCTGCCTTCAACATAGTTTGTAAGATCCTCCCTAGCCAAGACAAGATATCTCATCTGCCAAAGTCCCACTGGCAAAGTAACCAAGTCTACCACCCACTTATAATGCATACATAGTGGATAGGTCGGATGCAACTCATCACGATGCCGCACTAAAGAGTAAAGCTGACAGTCCCTGCAAGTCTCCACAAAGTGGGAAACATCTTTATACATCCCTTTCCACCAGTATCTTTCTTTGATTTTCTGATAGGTAGCCCACACACCTCTATGACCAGCCCATGAACTCTCATGAAACTCTCGCATAATCTGTACTGCATCGCTACCTCACAAACTACTCTCAAGGGTAAGCCGCCTCTCTTCTTTGGATGCTTCCAAAGAAAACCATCTTTCAAGAAATACCCATAAGCCTTTCTTCTGATTTTCTTGAATTCATCATCTGTCCAATCAGCTCTTCGAGTCAATGAACTTAGATACTGTCCAATTTGCAACCACTCGTCAACATAAAGTTCTTCAATAAAGGCTTCAATAGTAGATACATGACAATCATGAACAAGGACAGAAGCTGCAAACTCTGTCTCATCATCTTCTGCAAGCATTGACTCCTCATCCTCATATCTCGCTCTAGATAGCATGTCAGCTCTACTGGATTATCTTTCCCTGCTATGTGTCGAAATTCTGGATTCAATGATTTGATGTAGGCAATCCACCGAAGCATCGCTATATCTGGAGTCGAACAGCTAGTAATCATGCCAAGCAAAGGCAAACAATCTGCTTCCACAACAACTGAAGCTCCAATAAAATACCATTTATCACACTTCAGTGCAGTGACTACTCTCCACAACTCTCTTTTAATCTGCGGATATCTCCTCTGTCGCTCATTAAGAACTTTAGCTCCAAAGCGAATTGCATATCTATTTCCATCAGCATCATCATGTCCCACTGCCCAGCCTATGCCAATAGGGCTAGTATCAATTGTCAACATGATTGGCCGTCCACACTGATAATCTACCTTGCGAAGAGTAGGAGCTGACTGCAACAGCTTCTTGAGTTTACGCATGGCTTTCGAATGCTTCTCATCCCAATGAAATTTCTGCCCCTTTCGAAGCAGCTGATAGAGAACATCTGCTATGTGAGCAAAATGAGGAATCCAAATCATGTAAAATACACAAGCTCCCACAAATCTCCGCACCTCTGAAGTAGTCGAGCAATACTATGCAATCCTGCTTATGGCATCCACCTTTGCAGGTGAAGGCTTCCTGCCATAATATCCAACCATATGCCCAACTATGATGACTTCATTAACACCAAAGACAGATTTCAGCCCTGAAAGAGTCAAGTTCACCTCCTCTAATCGTGTCAATATTCGCTCACAAGCAACTAAGTGTTCAGCCACAAAATGTCTACATCCTCGCAAATCAAGACTTTCATTCTTTTCTTCTTCTGCACAACCCTTAGTAGGCACATCATCTAGGAAAGGCATGGTATACTGCGGAATATAGTCTCGTAGAACTCTATGCATAGCATTCATTATATGAGCAACTGAGTTGGTGGCACCTTGAGGCAAGGTACACATCCTCACAAGACCAATAGGTGTCTGCATAGTAGTAATATCCCTGCTTTCCAAGGCAAGCTGAAATTGATCATAACCTGAATACAAGTCACCTAGAGAATAGATGGCTCATCCTGTAAAAGCCTCAGCAAATTCATCCACAACTGGACCTGTTCCCACATTCCTGATTGTCACTTTGTTCACGGGCTGCATATCCTGAATAAATCTCAAAGTATCATTCTTCTTTGGTACAGTAAACCACCTGTTAGAATAGGGCACAGAAGAGGGTTCCAAAATCCCCATCTTAATCTTCTCATTCAGCAACTCTATCAGCTTTGGCAAGTGTGCTTTAGGCACAGGTATAGGACGTATATTCCATGGCACATGAGGGACAGTGAAGATGACCATAGGCGCAACCAATTCGGGACTAATGCAGCCAATTTCATGAGGAAAGAAAGCAAATGCCTTACCATGACGTCCAAGCATCTCTCTAAAACATTCTTTTTCCACTGGAAGCAAGAAATCATCATTTCTAATCTTCAATTCTGCAACAGTTTCAGCTATAAATTTATGTCCAATATTTGCAGGATCTCTCAACATAGGCTGCTTCATAGCTTTTTCTATCTGCTCATCACTATCAGGAGGAAGCGGCCTTGCAACCGGCTTAACCTTCTTATCAACTGTTTTATATTTCGTGTCAACCTTGGCATCAGTCAGGCACTCTTTTCTTTGCTGCAATTTCTGCAAATTTTCAGCAACTCTCAACTCGGTTGGCTGAAAGATTTCAGCCCTTTGCTCTATGGACTGCATGGGTGTAGCCTGAAACTCTGTATGCTAAAATTTTTCAGCATTAAACTCTGTTGGCTGAATGGATTCAACCCTCGGCTCTATGGACTGCATGGGTGCAGCCTCATACTCCATATGCTGAATTTTTCCAGCATTTAACTCTGCTGGCTGAAAGGTTTCAGCCCTCTGCAACTCTGTAAGCTGATCAAGATCAGCCATAAATTCAGTTTGCTGAGTTTTCTCAGTCTCTAACTCTGTTTTCAGCATAAAATCAGAAATTTCCTGAAACATATCCAAGGTTTGCACAGGTATGATCTTTGAACCCTTACATACATCAGTTTTCAGCATTGTTCCCATCTCAAACAATGTATCTGCATAAGACATCCCTTCATACAGTCCATCTACATGCTCTTCTGTTTGCAAAATACCTGCAATCTTCAACTCTTTCTCCTTATGACCAATGTACTGCCTGGCAGCTCTAGGCAAATCTGAAATTTTCTGATAACTCACTGAACTATCTGAAGAAAAACCAACAAAATTAGTGGAGAAAGACTGGCTGCCAGGAGGCGAGATCTCCTCTTTTCTCCGCTCCGTACCACTGGCGTCTCACAAGACAGCGGTACCTAATGAAAATCCAACTCCTTCGCAGGTAGTGGTGTCTCACGCAAGGAGTCCCTGTTTCTCATATGATTTACCCCAATAGTCATAAACTGAACAGCTCGCATACCATCCTTACTATGTATCCATGTATAGGCTGAGCCGTCATCCATCACTTTCGTCTCCATTCTTGCTTCTGTAATGAAAGGCTGTCCAAGAATAATCGGATAAGAGCAAGAATCCTGAACAAAGCAATGATAATCCTCTTCAACATTACCAATAGAAATTCTGATGCTCGGACAAGCAGCATACATATCACCAGAAGTATTATTGGCGGCTCTCATGCGCCAGCCATGCTTTGCATCCATAGGCCACTTGCCACTCTCATAAACATCTCGAGCAATAATATTAATCTTGGAACCATGATCGACTAAAGCGACCAAAGGAATCTGTTTCTCTCCAATCCTTACCACCATCTCAGTGGCTGCTCTAGCCCAATGACTACGTGAAAAATGGCTGCGAGGAATGAGAATAGGGGTATCATCATCTTCATACTGCATAGGCTGAACTATTTTCTCTAATTGCGGATTGACAGAAGCATTCTCAACCATCACTGCATCATCATGCTCTTCCCCAAGAGCTCCATGCCATAATCCCTGTAAAGCAGGTCCTTCCATCGCATGTTGTTTCCTCCGCAAAAGATCCTGTATCTGATCTTGTATTTCTCTTCTAGCAATCCCAAGAGCTTCTCCAATAGTAAAAGTGACTTCACTATTCAAAATTATTTCATGAAAAATCTTACTCATATCCATCTGCATATCAAGGTCTGACAAGAGTTTGAATCCTGGCTCCTTTCTTGGCTGCCTCTTCTCTTTCATCTGCTTGTCTCCCATAGGTTGTTCAGGACGTGATTGAGCTGGAGAACTTGTCATAGGTGGAGCTGTAACAGGTGGTGAAACAAAGTCACCCCCTCTAGTCTTTTTGGAGGTGCTGAGACCCTCCTCATCTCTTCTTCTCTTTTCCTCAACCATGGCATCTAAACCCTGTGTTTTCGCCATATAAGCAAAAATAGAATACCTGTCAACAGGAGAATCCCATCCCGTTTCTCCTCGGATGTTGGAGCCCACACAAGTCATAGTAGATGCCTGAAATTTCCCTCTTCTCGCTATCTCCAAGGCAGAGGACCATAAAGCAGAGTCTCCATCTGATTTCTGCTCAAGCTGGACTCCATAAGCTGAAGCATCTCCTCTAACACTCACATAAGCTGATCGCGCAGCCTTATCATCAACGAGCTTCTTCATGCCTCCCTTACCAAAGTTCGTGTCAAGAGGAGCACCAGTCTCTGTCAGCCATATCTTCCCATCTTGTCCCCAGAACACTACATTCTTCTTACGCGCTTCCTGAAAAGCATCACAATCTCTGCAGTGTTGGTGCTCTGTACTATCGCACCAAATACATCGTCTTCCTTTTCTTTGACCAGCTGGAAAAGCAGTCGCTGGAGCAGGTGCTACAGCAGGAACTGACATAAGTTGCTCCTTTAACTTTCCAAATTCAACTTTGACTGCTTCAATCGTCAAATCTGCCAAGCCTTTAATAACATCATCTACAGATAAGGGCACTGGAGCAGCAGGAACTGGTTGATTTACAACAAGAGGAATAGGCTTAGGCATAGAACTTGCAGCAGGCCACTCGGTCTTTAAACCTGAATCGGTAGCTTGATCTTCCAAAAGATCATCCAACTTTTCCTGTAAATCAGCATCAGCGGCTTGTAAAAATAATTCCACTTTCTGCATCTCCAAAGCTTGCTGCTCAAGTCCATCCAACTGATCATAGTGGCTCTCAAACTCTCGAAGAAGGGCGGTAACTGAAAGTCCCTTATTAGGCATAGAAACCCATGCTAAGAAATTCCTGCAGTTCATAAGACCTGTATCCTCCAGGAAATATTCATCTTTTAATGCCTTCTTGAACTCTGTCCAACCAGCATGTGTTCCTTGAATTTCTGAAATTCGGACTTCAAGAGCGCGCACCACAATCCGCAAGAAGTAGCGGCTCCAAACATCTTGAGAAACCCCAAAAAACTTCATCTTTTCTTCATATAAATGCAGGTAAGTTGACGCCATTGAACTGCTTCATCTCCTATTGGACAGCTTTTAAGGCATCCATGGCATCACTATCACGTTTCGCGTGAGCTTGCTGCTGCATATAGGTTGTAAATGACTGAAACAGGTTCTTCATGACATTGTCATCTGTCATCTCTTCTTGTGAGTCTCCCATCTTGCTGAAAATTGATGCATCACTTTCACGTCGAGTTCACCAGAAATGTTGTAGAGTTTATGCAAGAGCTGCAGAACACGAGGTTCAAGAAATAGCAAGGAAAGAGGCTAACAAGAAGAACTCAAATTTTCGATACCAAAGTACTATATATTGCTTGTCAAGTAAATTACATGAGGTCCATGTTCAGAAAAAGCTGTAGTAACTCATATCCAGCTTTACATTCAGATGTTAGAGTTCAGTTTTTCCATTGGCACATAGACTTGTTAAATTCTGCTGGGTAATAATTCCTGTGAACAAATTTTCAGGATTCCATACAAAGTCAAAACAAAGGAGTTCTGTAGGTAGCAACCCCTGCTAATTGCTGGGCACTGTCTCTATCCAGAGGGTGTTGCCCCTTAGTTACACTTCATTAACAAGCTGGACATGAAGTTTCTCCATTGTCTAGATTATTTCTCAGCAGCCTTTCTGTTTTCACTCCCTCCAGAAGATTCTTCCATACGATATATAAAGAGATTCGAGTGGTTCAGTTACAACAAAAAGCTAGCTTAGAATACCGTAGTTGTCGCTGGAAGCATTCTGATGTCACACCTATAGCCGTCATAGTAAATGAAGGTGAAGAAGCAGATGAAGTAATAGGGAAGAACTTTGGTGACTCAGGAAGGAATGAAGGAGAACCTTTTTGATGATGCAGACGTGTGAAGAAGAAGTGGACTAGAATATTCTTAAGAGAAGATGAAGTCAACAGAAGACAGCGCTGAGTACCAGTTCCAGTCCATGAATCAACAGAGCCTTGATTCTTCCCTCTGTGGATTACAATCTCCATCCTCTTCATGCTATTTCCTCTGCTTGACCGTCTTCACCCGATGGTATTGTTGCAGCAGAGCATTCTCCTGTTGGCTCGACTCTCAAACATGGATGCACATGGACAAGGGAGCTGCTATCCTTGCCTTGCCTAACGTAACTCCCTGTTCAGTTCGCCCACATCAACCATGGCCAGCACAGAACAAGAAGAGGAAAATAAAAGCCAATCATGCTGTTCTCCCTGACAAGTTGCTTATAATCCTCAATCTCGATGCGCTTCAATCACTTAGCTCCTAGAAAACCCAGCTTTCCAGTCCTCTTCCTGGCATCTGTCATACCGTCTCTTATCTTCCTATGTTAAGCCAAGAGAGAATTGTCCTTCTCTTGCAGTTCTGCATATAGATTTCACAGCTGAGCATGCCCTTCCATGGTCATTTGTAGAGCTTCCTTTAATTTCTCTGCGCAGTGGTGTTCACCCTTTTATTCATGATGTTCCTTCCCGTTCCTTCATCTTCACTTTGTCTTTTGTAGGTCAGTCCTTCTTGTCATCTTTGTCTTTTGCACTGTCATCGACTTCATCTTCAGCACGTTCGTCGACTTCATCTTGTTCTTCATCTGCAGCGTCTTCTCATTCCACTTTTGCAGCGTTTTCTTCATCTCAGCTTGTCATCGTCAACTTCACCGCTGCCTCATCCCCGTCAAATTCTGGCGTTGTCACTCGTCTCCTACGGCTTCTTTGTCATCTTCCGTCTGTCTTCCACTTTTCTTCATTCGTCTCCCCCTATTCACCAATCTGAAGCACGCTCCTCTATTACAGACAGAGCTTTTTTTCCCTCCCTTTTCTTAGCTTTCCCTTTTTGAATTTTGAGTGTCCCCCCCCCCCCCATCTCAATTTAACATTAATAAAGCTATTTTGAGGATGCAAAATGGGCACCTTTAAGTCAATAATCTAAAGATTCTCTGTGGGTGTCAATACCATCTCATACCCAAATTTATAAAAACTTTCAAAGAGTCTTCTTGTAGACATCCAAGAGTCCCCTCCTTTCATTGCAGTCTTGACTTCATTGACATGGCAAATTCTAACATATTCAAGGGAATACACAAGAAGGAGGGAAGAATCAATCTTTATTCCTCCATTCAAAAAAGTCTTCGGCAAAGGCATATGAACCCTTCTCCTCCATGGTAGATAGTAAACTACTTTATCCCGCATATTACGTTGACCATGTTCACACGCAACCTTTATCTTCATAGCTTAAATGTCAGCTTCTACTTCGTCTCCTTTGATTCCACGATTTCCTACACTTTTCTTGGAGATCATCATTGAAATTAACAGCTTGATAATGTCCTTTGGCATCAGTTTTTCATATTTTTCTAACACACAGACATCATGCATACAAACAGAAACACACACACACACACTAGTGGAATATATACATTGGATACGGGTACTGAAAGGACGGATTATCGTAATGCATCAATCACTCACAATGAATCACACACGAAAAAATAACACAAATGCACAACAAAAATGGAGGTGTTTACGGCTCGGATGCGCAGCAGCACGACAGGCATACAAAATAATAATAAATATCCAACGCCTCAATAAATAGGTGTGACAAAATATAAGCGCCATGCCTAAGGTATGCGCCCATCAAAATATAAATTATAAATCGAATACTCACTATCCTCCAATGCTTTCCTCTGCCAACTGCTGCTATCTCTACACATCAACTGAAGCATTCACAATCATTAGTAAAATAATACAATTAAACCGACAAAAGTGAATACCTCTAGCAGTCTTCAGCTACATAAATAAATCAACTGGTTAGAAATCAATCCTAACCTTAATTTATTACGAGTGCGCACTCTAAACTCATAAACGTTTATTAATTTAATATGCATTTTGCGGAATCACCCGCTATGGAATCACCCATGTACACACTAAATTAATGAAACGCCCGAAAAAGACAGGCGTTCCCATCAACTTCTCGCACAAAGAATCCACTTTGTGTATGAGCCCCATCACTAGGACCCTAAGAGGACACGAAGATCCAAAAGGCGACAACATAGAGGATCGAACGCTGCCGGAGCTACTCAAATTGATCAACGACCTTGTGGAGCTGGAAGTGGGAGCAATGTCAAGATCAGGAGGCGGACAAGGAGAGGACCGACTAGACTTGGGGGAATTCCTAGTCTTGGTGCAGGAGTTAGTCGATGAGTACGGCTTGTTGACTAGGACGATAGTTCAGGGCAGGCCAGTAAAGGAAGTGGTAGCAAACCTAGAAGAGGAAAGAAAGATGATTAGAAAGGCGCTAGAGAGCATAATTTCCTATAACCACGAGAAAAAGTCTAGAAAACTCCAACAAGATGTAGACATGTACAGGGCCCGAGCCTTGGCTGGTGCAGCCAAAGCATGACCAAATGTAGAGAGAGAGCGAGCAGCAGAGGCTGACTTATCATTGAGTGAACTTGTAGCCATGCGGCTCATGGACAATATGTCCACTGAGCAGAGCGCAATAGCCTTAGCCACAGCATTACTCTCGGGATTAGGGATCACGCAAGGGGCAAACGAGAAATCTAGGATCCCTATTGTAGCAAAGTAGCTAGACAAGTATGAACCTAGCAATGACGCATATATATTTGTGGAGCAATTTGAACAAGTTTGCAAAGCAAACGTTCTCACGAACCTTGCACAACAGTCTCAAGATTTCGGTTTGTGCTTAGGTGATAAGGGGAGGATTTGGTACACTAGTCTAGATGCAGCTGAGCACACGAACTTTGCCTGTCTTAAGGACCTCTTTATCAAAAGATTCTCTAAGACAGGGTACTCTGACAATCTCATTGTCCATGTCAGTCAAAGGGAAAAGGAAGGTGTAAGAGACTACGTCACTCATGTGCGTATCCTATTCAAGAGGATCCCTGCCAATGAGCGACCTAACGAGAAGGCTATGTCTACCGTGTTTATAAATGGAATTCAAAGCGAGAAGCTCTATAAGGCTTTGGCTAGTAACTCCACTCTACACCGAGACGTGTCAGCTAGAGTCTTTGAAGAGGCAATAAGGGTGGACGATCAGCTTAGGGAGCAAAGCATGAGGAACACCAATAGGAACAGTACAAGTCAAAGAGCTCTAGAGCGGACAACAGCTTCAGGAGTGAGAGAGAGAGAGCTCTAGCATACGGGATAAGGGAAAGGGTGTTGACCAAGGCCAGGAGCCGGCAGAGGTAAGAATGGAGCTTGCATGATTGCAAGAACAGATGAGGAAGCCTGTGTGGTTGCATGTGCAGTGTATACACTGTGGTGGTAACCACCTCCCAGTCGAGTGCCAAGATCCTAGATCTAGGCCATGCTCTAACTGCGGTACATTCGATCATGATGCATTACATTACAGATTGCCAAGGAGATTCCCATATGCACAGCAATATAATCCTCCATACTTAGGTAACAGGCCACCTACCTCTTTGGCAGGGGAGCCCAGTTGGTGCTTCCAGTACCAAATGACGCGAGACCGGCCATTCCTAGACTAGAAATGAACCCAACAGGCATACCCAAACCACCAAGGCCCTATGTAAACCATCCACCGAGTGACACTCCTATTCACTATGTGGAAGAACCTAGTGAAGAGGAGACCCACGTCAACCCATACATATCCTATGATGAGGAAGGAAATCCAATCCTGATGGACTACTGACTAATACCAGTAATGGCGCTAGGTAGAGGAAGAGGCAGAGGCTTTGGAGGACCAAGCCAAGATCCAATTTCATGCTGGACTTGCGGTCATCCAGGTCATATTTCATCATGTCGCCCGGAAAGGGAACATGCAAACAAGGACAAAGCTGACCTTCGATGCACTGAATGTGGAATCACACACTTTTCTCCCGACTACCCTAGACGAAAGCCACCAACTAGTTCTGCCAACATGCCTTCAGTACCCTTGGGGCTGTTCGATGTGGAGACCTTTGGCAGCAAGGATACGCCCATACCACTACATGTCATGACGCGAGCACAAACAAAACAGACAGGCATCTCATTGCTTGGGCCAAGTAACCTGGATGCAGCCTCATTGGGAAAGAAAAGATGGAGGAGAAGGAGAAAGAGAACAGATGCAAAGATTACCCTTAAGATTGAGGAAGCTACAATGCTAGTGACGGGAAAGAGGGTCATTGATGCAGACGCTGAGACCTCATCCCCTAAGACAGCAAAACTAGGGAGTGCTAAGGTAGGGGAATACCCCCACCCCAAACGGCAACTCGAGGCTATAGCCAAAGTCAAGGAGTGGGTCAAGGACACCCAGGAGTACCTTAAGGATGTAGAGCCCATACTGGAGGACCAAATTGAAGACCTCTCTAGTGTGAATACATCCGTTTCACCATCGCGACCTCAATCGGGGAAGGTACCCACACCACGTGAGATGCCACAGAGGCAAGACCAAGAAGAAGCATGTCAGTAAGCTAACCAAGACATATGGCCAAAGAATGCTGACCAAGGAGAAAGACAACCACCCAGCAACCTCCTCACCACTTTAGTTAACCACTCCAGTTAACCGTGAGCTTAGGAGATCTGCTTCGGTAGCACCTTTCCTTATGGCAAGAATTAAAGTACTGGGTGGAGGGAAAAGGGGAGCATACTGCCGCTGACTTGCAAGAGCAGGACGCAGTCACATAGATTCCAAGCCTAACGCTACACTTAGTTCCAAGGTCACTGCACATCAATGCTTTCTGGGAAGGCATTGAGATGTATGCAATCTTACCTATCTTAGCCTTGGGGGATGTAACACGAAAAGAAATCGTAGACACAGGCATCGATGTCAGTGTCTTGAGCCACGCAGTTCTACAAGCCTGGGGAAACCCACCCATGGAAACGGCTAGGTTCAATGTCACATTGGCCAACGGAATGAAGGTCAGACCATTCAGGGTCCTAAAGACCTAGCTAGTGAAGGTCGCAGGGGTCCAATTTTTTGTGAACTTCATTATCATGAAGGGAGTGGACTATGACATACTACTAGGCCGACCCTAGATGAGAAACGCGCGAGTCATTGAAGATTGGGGTAACAATCTCATCTTCTTGGGTAATAGAACACAAGCGGTAAGGGTTGAGATGGATACTTGGAAGACTACCCCAGTTGACCTTGATGCTATCTCAACCATGCTAAAAGGTAATGCACAGGCAAGCAAACCCTATGGGTCATTGACCAAGTACATCCCTTGCCCTGAGGACGAGCGGGATTGGATGCACGTCTTGGCAACCATTGACCTGCCATTCTCAGATGAGGAAGAGCTATATAGGCAAGCTGTTAAATCCCCAAGCATGCTGGAAAGGGAGCCCATCGTGCCACTCTGCATGATGGTAGGAAGCTCACGTAACCCAGGGAAACTGGTCTCGTTCCATATCCCCACCAAGAAGCTCGAGCTTCAAGAAATCATAGAGTACCTGACCGATAAACATAAGGGCAACATGGCTACCAATCTAAAACCCCTAAGTGATCTTTTGGCTAAGCCTGAGTGGAAATGGACCAAAATTCACGATCTGAACCTATTATACAATTGGGCTTTAGTCACTGACGAAAAGGAGATTGGAGAGGAAAGCCTGGGGGATGACGAGCAGTCAGAGGGGTAAGACTCTGATGATGAGGAATATGAGGACTGCCGCTCTATTGGAGACGAGAGTGAAGAAGAGTTAGACACTATAGAATATGACACTGAAGGGAGAACGATCAAACAGATCAAGGCAGACTCTAGGCCTAGAAGGGAAAGGGCATGCTGGAATGAAAGAGGAGTCCTGCTTGGAGCACATAGGAGCCATGGATTACGAGTAGGCAGGAGTGGCGCAACCATTGGTAGTTCCAGTGCTTAAGACAGATACACCTACTGAATTATGAACCCCTAGCAAAACTCCTTCCTCAAGCGAGGGATGTGAGTTTAACTCAGAGTCTGAAGTCAGTACGGAGAGTGATCCCGAAATACCCCAACCAACAGCTAAAGGAGGAGGCTAGGAAGTGAACTAAGGACTCATAAGCAGAGAGGCAAAAGAAGCCGCAGGATCTCCCCAAACGCTTCACAAAGTTTAAGAAGGGTGATAGAGTGGTGATTCTGGTAGGAGCAAAGAGACAAGGGCAAACCAGTGAGCCAATTGAAGGACCCGCCAAGGTCAAGGAAGTCAACTTGGCAGGGGAAGGTGAGAAGCCTCGACCTGTGTTCATTGCTGACGACTTGACCAAGGATGAGGAGGCTAAACTTGTTGCTCTCCTACGAGAGTATGTCGACGTGTTTGCCTAGTCCCTAGAGGAACTTAAAGGAGTTGATCCTAGGGTTGTGACCCATAATATCCCAATGGTTGCAGATGCGGTGCCAACAAAGCAACGACCTTACCCTATGAATCCCAAACACGCCTATGCAGTGAAGGAGGAAATCGATAAGCTCCTAAAGGCGGGATTTATATATGAGATTGAGCACACAGATTGGGTATCACCTATAGTGATCGTTATGAAAAAGAATGGTAAAATTCGAGTTTGCGTGAATTACAAGAAAGTTAATACTGCTATGAAGAGGGACAACTACCCCTTACCGTATACTGAGCACATGCTGGAGAGGGTGGCAGGCAAAGAAGCCTATAGCTTCCTAGATGGCTTCTCTGGCTATAATTACGTACAAGTGCACCCTGATGACAGGCACAAGACTGCCTTCACCATGGAGTGGGGTGTATTCGCCTACATCGTTATGCCCTTTGGGCTAATGAATGCGCCTACAACCTTCCAACGATTAATATGCACCATCTTCAAGGATATGTTTAGACATGAGTTAGAGCTGTTCGTAGACAACTTATGCATACACTTTAGTTGGGCCAAACACTTAGAAAAGTTGAGAGCTGTCTTTGAAAGGTGTCGGTTATACAACCTCTCGTTGAACCCCTTAAAGTGCCGGTTCTGGATGAAGCACAGGTGTATCCTAGGGCATGTAGTGTCAAGGAATGGTATTGTCACCAACTTCTCCAAAGTCAGGGTCATTGTCGACCTACCACCACCCATTAACTACAAGGGCATTCAGTGTTTCTTAGGCCATACGGGAGACTATCGACGCTTTGTACTGAATTACGCACTGATTGCTAGACCATTGTACAAGATGTTGATCGTATTGGAGTGGATTAAGGAATGCCAGCGTGCATATGAACAGTTGAAGAAGGCTCTCACCACTGCACCAATCTTACGATCCCCAGACTGGAGCATAACATTTCATGTACACATAGATGCCTCTAAGTTTACTATTGGAGCTGTTCTATGCCAGCTTGGTGAACATAACCTAGATTACCCTGTGAGTTTTGCCAACAGGCAACTCACCGAAACGGAGATGAACTATTCCACTACAGAAAGGGAAGGGTTAGCCATGGTGTTTGTTGTAAAGAAATTTAGGCATTATCTGTTGGTCATACCCTGTTGAGATATCGAGCTCCACTCGTGATATGCCAGGGTGACCGTTGTGCATTTATGTCACCGACTTGTCAGTTGTTGCAGATGCGGTTGGTACACTGCCCATGAATAATAGCTAGATGACAACTATCCTTATCTACTCTAGTTCGTGGCTCAGTTAGTATGCCACCTTAGTTAGTTGAGTTTGGTTTGAGACCCATATATAGGGTTCTTCTATTTCTATGTACTTGAGTTCTTTTGGCTTACACAACTAAGAAGAGAAAAACTATTTTCAGCCTCCACCCTTGTGTGTATTCCCCCATTATGCAAGCAAGAAAGCTACAAGTGAGACTCCTTCCTTCTCTCCCACAATCTTGACATACCCTTTGTCTTTTTCATTGACCATCAAGCCTTGCTTTATCTTGTGAACAAGCCATGCGCTACAGGTCGCATAGAGAGATGGTTACTTCTCTTATTGGAATTTGATTTTTTTTTGGTTGTATGTAAGGAAAAGCAGCACTACATGGCTGATCACATGTCCCGTATACCCACAGGAGAAGTTGTTGGACAAGGCATACCTGACGACCTACGAGACGCTCATCTCTTTGGCCTGTCTAGGGAAAGAGACTTGTTTAGGGCTGATTTGATGCCATATTGGGCCGATGATGTAGTTCAAGTGCTAAAGAATGGTCTGCCTGAGAGACCTATTGAGAAAGCCATGCTAAGGAGACTTATCTTAAAAATCCAGCCATACCAACTGATCGCCGGCCAACTCCATAGGTTAGGACAAGATAGTTTGTTGCATAGATGTGTGTGTGAGCATGAGATGCACGATGTATTGAGAGAAGCGCATGGCGGGATAGCTAGAGGACACTTTAGTGGGGATACAACCACCCGTAAGGTGCTACAATCCCAACTGTGGTGGCCCACCCTATTCCATGATACTGCTAAGTTTGTCAAACACTGCGATGAGTGCCAGAGGACTAAGGTGCCCATGCGCAAGTATAAGATGGATTTGATCCCCATAATAGCACGACAGCCCTTCGAAAAATGGGGGATTGACTTCATTGGACCTATCAATCCTGGGACACAGTACTCCTAGGCTCGCTACATCATTGTGGCAAAACTGATTACCTGATGAAGTGGGCGGAGGCAAGAGCCACTAGGAAGAACGATGCTAGAACCACTGCAAAGTTCTTGTGGGAGCAAGTCTTTTTACGTTTTGGTTGTCCAATTGAACTAGTAAGTGATCAGGGCACGCACTTCATTAATGAAGTGATATCCCACCTGCTCTCGACCTTCCTAATCATTCATAGAAGGTCCTCGCCCTACTACCCATAAGCAAATGGCCAAGTAAAATCTATGAATAAAATCCTAGTCAATATGCTTACTAAAATAGTATCCACATCATGAAGTGACTGGGATAATAAATTGATGGCGGCCTTGTGGGCCTATCGTACAGCTTATAGGACGGCTATAGGACAGACGCCCTTTAGGCTGACTTATGGAACAGAGGCCATTCTACCCTTAGAGTTCTTTGTCCCTAGCTTAAGGATAGCAGCTCAGGCGCGTTGAGAGGGAAGAGAAGCTTGGACCAACCGCTTAGTGGAGTTAGAGCGTCTCACGGAGACTCGACTCTTAGCCACCCATGCTCTGATTTGTGAGAAGGCACGATAAAAGATATGGTTTGACAAGCATGTCAAACAGTGCAACTTTGATCAAGGGGACCTCGTTCTACTATACTCTGTGAAGGGTCACAAATAGAAAATGAAATTTCAAGGACTAGGACCTTTCCGAGTACGTGCAATTAGTAGAATAGGAAATGTTGAGTTAGAGAAGCTCGAAGGTGAAGGAATAGGCTTCTTCAATGGCAATCGCATCAAAAAGTACTATCCTCCTTCCCATCCATTGCACAAGCCACCTATGCTTGAAGCCCCTATCAACGTCTGCCTGGCCACAATTACCGAACTGATAGATCAAGATGAAGAAGTAGTGGCACCCGCCTACCTACGAATCATGGTCACTGCAGAACGGACATATTCTTTTGATGCCTTGATCGACGAAGGTGCCGACTATAATATCTTGATGCATGACCATTGGACATGCATTGGTCAACCTAAATTATAGCCCACAAATGCTAAACTCAGCCCATTTGGGGGCAACACTTACTCACTCTTAGGAAAATGCAAAGTGGCTATCTCCATCGAGTCTGAAAGTATCCCAATTTTCTTTTATGTGTGGCCAAACACTAAAGGGGCTAGTAATAAGTCACTACTAGGTCGCACTTTTAAAAAGCAGATGAATTGCAATGTGGACTATAACCTAGATCACATCCATCTTGCTGTAGGCAATATGCACATAGTGACTACTTTCAGCAAGGGTTATCTTGCACCTCCTACAATTGCAGAGCCACCGATATAGAGACCCCTACGGCCATGCCCATGACCAAGCCTAAGGAGAAGGGCGGTGATATCTCACCTCGCACTCAAAATACTAGAACCAAGCCCACCAAGGCCATTCACAAGGCCAAAGAGTCCACACTCATGTGGGTGCCAAAACGACATGGGTCACCTCTGTGTAAACTGCAAAAACGTGCTTCTAAACGCACAAACTATCGATCACAGCCTAAGAGGCAGCTCAGATGCTATCGACATAGATGCACTACCACGTCATGATGGATTCGCAAATATCTCTTGCGAGCACAAGGATACTATGAGGGCAACCCCTGGATATGGGTGCCTAAGAGTGGACTTCAAGAGGCTCAACTCTGAGCAACCCCACTCCAGCTAGAGAGGCTGGCACATACAAAGCACAAACTGCAAGGAAAGCAGAACCAGCACTGGTTGTGATTAATGAATCCCAATACATTTATCGTCCCAAGCTGGATTCCCCAGCATCATCCAAGTCAGAGAGTTGCGCACCCCCATGCCGGTAGAATGCACCACACCTCCTATGCCAATGGAGCCCCCTGTAGCATCTCAAAGTGCTCCTGAGTGCAAAGTCCCATCTGTGACGCCATCAATGGAGTCACCACTGTCTAGCCCAATTGCACCACCACCACCACCAGGTCTTAGGCCTTCATATGAAAGATGATCTTTCCTTTCAGTGGCCAAGGATCTTGCTGAGACCTCGGGAGATGACGTAGTGACATGCATCAAGGAGCTAGACAACACCTTCACCACATTTGCTAGGAGCTATGAGAGGCTTGAGGCTTGATGAACCCCTTGCTTCTAATGTTCATGCGTTGCCATGCACTTGGGAAGACTACGAGTTTATGACCATCAAATTTTCCAAAATTGCCGTCGAATTAATCGCTAATGGAGAAATCTCAAAGGAGCAAGCTGTTCTCAGAAGACTAATCACCTCTTACCGCAAGCCTGCTCGCTCTACACCTGAACAAGAACTGGAGGAGCTCACGCAACTCGCTAGCTCTGCTTCTTCGTTCTTACAACTGTGGTATGCCTTGCAACTCCAATGGGAGAAAAAAGGCTACTGCATCATGACCAATGCCGAGCAAAGAAGGGCAATCAAAACAATTGAACACGACCCTACTTATGTGGCACCTCTTTCATTTAGGGTTTTGGCCATTACATGCAACATACACTTGATGACCAGGTGTTGGCCCACCCTTACATTGACCAATTCCTCACGGAAGAGGAGTTGCACGTTGCTAGTTGCCTCAACTCCGGGGGCATCTTTCATGATGTCTTGACCTATATCACCCAAGCTTCCATACAACCATGCGAACTTGATCATCATGCCCAGCTTGAATATAACCCTAACCTTTATACTTGGCTATTGGCCAAGTAACTCACCCCACATAGTCCCATGCGAGTCCTCTTTCTCCCCTTGTTAATCCTAGGAAGGATTCCCTTAAAACTTAAGGAAAGGGGGGGGAGGAGGGAGCAAAGTGAGAGCTAAGGGATGTAGCAAGATGTATAATAGATGAAAATGATCAACTAAATTCAAATAAGAAAGAATGCGAGGAAATAGATGTTGCTTGTGAATTATTTTCAAGTTTCATGCCTCTGAATCAGCATGGCAAATTGCCACACGCATTTGTTCTGGGGTTTTTGTTAGTGATGAGTCAATTTATAATGCTAATGTTGGCTTGGTGTGATGACAGGCACCTACCATGGCAAGATAGAGTAAACTCCCATTCACTGAATCGGAGCTGACAAAGTATGGAATCAACGTCGAGATGCATGGATTTAGCGAGTTCACGTTCAAGCATACCATGAATTTAGATGAAGCCATCCTGGAAGAGCCGATCGTGAGGGAGTTGGTGGACAAATGTAACCTCCAAAAGTACGTGGAAAAGATCGGACTGGCTATAGCTACAGCATGTGCACTGACTTCTTAAGGAGCTTTGATGAAGGGAGGAGCTGCGGCACGATCACAGTAAGGATTGGTGACCAGGAAAGAAGGGTGCAAGTGCCCCTTAATGCAAATATTGTCGAGAAAGTCCTGGGGCTTGTGTCCAAGAAGGAGAGGAGCCCAAAAAGAGATGTGTATGCCATGATGGGAGTCAAAAAAGAGGACGTGCACACGGTGGATGGAATCAGTTTGGCTGACATTTCAAACCCTACGACAAGGATGCAAGCTAAAATGGTCCACGCCCTTTTCTCGGTCCACAGATACAACGCACTAATGAACAGAATCAGGGTGCCATTGCTGGAAAGCATCGCGGCAGGAGTTCCAGAGGAGGTGGATTGGAACGGCTTTGTCCAGAAAACTATCAGTTCAGCCGTGCTCCTAGCTCCAGCCGCAGCACCAGTTGGTGGGGAATCTCCGGCCTCTACTGCACGATCCGCAAGAAAAAATCCTGCCACCACAAAAGCCTCTACAATCAGATACGGAGGTGTCCTGACGACAATCATCGACAAGGCTATCAAGGATGCCGGCGTAGATGAAGAGCAAGCCATGCACCGAAGCTCACCTCACCACGAGGAAGAAGGCTCGAGTGAAAAGACGGTAATCGACAAAGGGGAGCTGGAAATACCACCCACTCAAGTGGCCAAACCACGAAAGCAAAAGAAGACTGACAAGAGCCAGAAGAAGAAGGAAGAAAGACTGAGCAAAGAAGAGCGAGCCGAGGTGAAGAGGGCTCAAAGAGAGTCAAGGACGGTGGAGGAGGAACGAAGGAAGAAGGAAGAGGAAGAACTTGAAAGAGTTAGAGAAGAATCAAAGAGTGCAGAAGAAGAGAGGCAAAGAAGGGCGGAGGAGGAAGCCGACGAGCTAAGGATGAAAGAACTGGCTGAGTTGGCAGAGGCCACTCGTAGATCTGTTGAAGAAACCCATGGGGGAGGAGAGGTCGACCCTTTGATTCCCCACAATGAGGCTGAAGCAAGTGGCAGTGTGGAAGCCGCCCCAGTGGTTGTAGGCAAGGGCAAGTCCTTACTGCACCCCTTGCCTTCCTCCTTCGTGCCGATGCCAACTGACACCACAACCGCCCTACAGCCCACGCCCTCTCTAGACATGGCCCAACTGATGAGCATGATGCAGATGCTGAGTCTAGGGAAAGATCCAAAATGGCAAAGGCTAGAGGCGTCAACCACTGCAGCTCCTACTCCCATGCCACCTGGTGTAGACTATGATGCTTATGTGGCTGAGCTCCTAGCACAGTTGGACAAGGCAAAAGAAGAAAAGAAGGTGGCCCTGGTGGAGCTAGAGAAGGAAAAGGAAACTTTGGTAGCCCTGAGGCTAGAAGTTTCCAAGAAAGGAGCCAACCGAAAAAGGGAGATGTAAGTGCTACAAGATCAACTGGAAGCAAAAACGAAGGAAGCCCAGGACAATGAGTGCTGCCTAAGACAAAGGCTGGAAGACGAAGAGCAAAACCTGGTGGCAAAGCAGTGGAGCTTAAAGTTATTGGTGCAGCAGTATGCTAACTTGGAACAAGGAACTGCCAAACTAGAAAGGTACGGACAGATAGCAGCTCAAGAAGGCGAGCCAAGCGAGCGGCAAGAGGATACCATAGCTTTTCAGCTATGGTATGGACTTGAGGAACAAGACTGATTGGAGAGAGAGATAGAGTTCCTAGCATAGGAAAGGCCAGCAATCCCTATAGCAAAAGCACAAAGGCTGCAACATGAGGCACAACGACTGTAAGGTCCATTGGAAATTGCCAAGGGAGACACAGAGGGCCTTATGGCCATGGCCTTCACATAAAGAAGATTGCACCTTGCAGAGATCCAAAGCCACGACCAGCTAATGCAAGAAAAGTCAGAACTAATTGCTGAGGCAGAACAGAGATTCAGCATTGCAGATCAAGCAAAAGAAATTGCTGAAGAACAGCTGGCTCGAAAATCTAGGGAGAGAAACCAACTCTGGTTCTTAACAAATGAACAACAGCAGGTGGTAACCACCTTGGCAAGTGAGCTGGAAGAGGAAAGAAAGAAGATGGACGAGAGAGCCAGCGAGTGGAAAAAGAACAATTTTGAAAGGGTTAGGCAATTAATAGAACGCTTGGTGATGGTTGAGTGCGAGAGAGTGCTTGTTGAATCCAGGGCAAAAGTTGCCGATATATGTGCTAACGCACAAATGCAAGCCTTTCTTAGCACAGTACTATATGTCACCCAAGCAAAGGGCAATGATTCAGTGGAGAATGTAAGAAGGAAGCTAGAACTGACTACCGGAGCGCTAAGGTATGGCCTTCAAGAACGGGAGCTTCCAACATGCACAAGAATCACGAAGGAGTAGCAATTTCACTACCTACGCCGTGCCTTCCTCTCCACTGTTGAGCTTAAGGAACTTGGGTTCAAAGAACATGAGTAGCCAATACCACCACCACAAGTGGCCCCAGTGGTGGCCAAGCAGAATGTCGAAGAGGGTCTAGACTTTGAGCAAGATGCTGAAGAAGAGCAACAAAGAAGGCCCAATCTGCCTCTACCAGACCTCCTGCCTGAAGAGCCCGAAGATGCCCATATGCCCGAGCGCATTGTGGTAGCCAGAAGAAGAAGACAGGAACTGGCAGAGGAAGCCCAACGCAGAGCACGGTCACTGCCCAGAAAATTCCCTGAAGAGCCGGTGCCACTACGAGGGGATCCCAATCCTATCAATTGGCCTCAGGAATTGGTCATATGGCATGAATGGAAGTTCCAGACAAGGCCATTTGAGCTTTCATTTGCTTATCCACGCTCTCTAGACCGTGTGTTGCCTCTAGGCATTCTAGCCAAGATCAAGGATCTGGCCAATGATCTTACAAATAGGTGGATAGAGGAAAGGAGCCTCATAATAACCAGGTGGAGGTAAGAGCCTGCAGACAAGGTAAACAGGGTTTTCAAAACCGTCCAAGGCTACGAGGCACAGTCGAAGTGGCGGAGGAGGATTTGGGATGCCAATTTCGATGCCTGGACCGCCTTCTGCAGCTCACTCCCTGAAGAATGCAACGATCCCATCTACATGCCCTACCCCATAGGCATGGAGTTGACTATGAGCGAAACATTCATGGGGATTTTTTGACTTTCCTAGAATATATAACATAAATGCCCGGAGCCCTGAGGAATGCCTAGTCTTTAGAATAGAGGATCTCCTCCCATCTATCAACCACTTCCTCTGGATTTTTCTTCTTGCCCAGATCCAGTCTTCTTAACCACCTATAATTATCTTAGGCTTATCAAATTCCTATTAATCCAGAGACCCACAGCCAAGGAAGCCCACCTCCCTCCACTCTTTTTTTACATCAACCTAGGGATAGATAGTAGGGCCATGACTAGATTAATGATGAAGGCAACCCTGCTTCCCTCCTTTTGCCTAGAAATCTTAGAAGATATGAATGATACCAGCTTCACGAGGTGCAATCATCCTTTCTTGTCATCCACACCTCTGAAGGCCCGGGCCGCTATTAAAGAATATCTACAAAGTCACGCATTCCTATTCCAATGCTTGCGACCACCTCGTAATCCGGCTGAAGGTGATAGGCATTAGCCAAGACACCTTCCTTGTATGAATTCCTTTTTTTTTTTAAAGAAGAAGAAAAAAAGCACGAGGGCTCATTTTGCTCACTACACCTAGGGTTTGCCCCTAGCCCCTCCCCCACTTCACGCTTAGGGCACATCAAGGGCGGGACTCCCAGACCTGTCCCCCTAAGTTTTGCACTACACCTTCAACGACACACGAACTGGGTCCTCAAGTGTGGGACACTACCAAGGGCTTACCCAAGGTTAGACCCATCTTCCAGTTCCACTACACATGCACTTATACCACACCGTGAGACAGACACACCCCTTAGGGAGTGCACAACCTTCTCTTGTAGGCTATGATTATGACTCAGTGAATGGCTACCCAGCTAAAGAAGATCACTTGCGACATCTGCCAATGCCCAAGAATTTTTCTCTGAGTCAGACAGAACACCATTACAACAGCTTCAGGAAAAACTTTTTCATCTTTCGATGGTTGGATGGACCAACATACTTAATGTAGCCGACCATCTACCTGTTGATGGCTACCATGACTAAACCGAATCAAGCAAAAGGAAAAATCAGTGATGGACCCACCATTGGCATAAATTTTGGAACCTCATATTCTCCAAATGATTAGAGATCCCCAGGTTCAACAGCTGTCGCAAAATGGGAGCTACCAGTGTGTGACAAATGCGGAGCATCTTCATGAAGTCTAAAGCATGCCGGAATCTCTCCCAGTCATCATTAATCAAACTCCATTACCTCTCATTCACAACAGCACCTTTTGATTGTGGTCATCTACCCACCAGTTCCACTTAGAAACAACCCTAGCAACTACCCCACTCCTCCCCACCCCAGTGCCATGGGACTGGCACTTAGCTAGGAGGGGGTAAATGTTTATCGTAGCACAAAGGAGCGGAAAATGAAGTAGAAGAGCGAAAAAATGGAAGAAGGAGATAGCCGAAAGGGCACAGGACAAAGGAAGGAAAAGGAGCCCCGGATGGAGGTCAGACCCTAAAATTTTTGAATGACGACCTCTCCAGAAGGCCTCAGTGTCTCGAGAAAAAAAAAGAGTAAAAGTGTGCCATTAAATGTGAAGGCGCTCCCGAATCCTTGTAAAAGAGTGCCGCGCTCACTCCTGTGCAAATTGTATGCATTAGTCGGGAATGGGATAAGTTAGAACGGTGGGAAATAGAAAAAGAGGGCCTAGGCTAATGGCCGGCCATGTGAAAAGTGGGGATGACCGCCCAAAAAGTAGGGCATGTATAAAGTTCAAAAGTGAATGAGAAGCTCATTCTTGTGTATGGCCAAAGCTTCTTCTTCTTCTTCTCTTGTTTCTTGCCTTCTTGCTTGTGCTTGAGTGAGGGATTGAGGGAGTGAGTGTGTGAGAGTGAGGGATCGTGGAGAAGAAGCTCCCCATCTTCTCTTCTCTTCTCTTTTCTCGCGCGGCTATGGAGGATGGAGCTTGACAGAGAGGGCTTGAGGTTGCTTGAGCTTGACGCAAGGATCGTGGAGCTACCGGAGTGCAAGAGAGAGGATGGAACTTGATCGAGCATCAAGGTAATCTCACTACACCCGTAAGGTAGGCATTGCGCATCGACTAAGTGAGAGGTAGCCATGGCCGCTTGGCTTGAAATGCTTGATCAATAAGCGGTCCGTAGGTCTCGAGGTAGAGCTCTGTAGCTCCTCTCCAATCAGTGTTTCGACAGACTGCCCTTTTAATATCATGCTAGGTGGAACACACAACTTATCACAACTTTCGATAACACCCACCATCCCCTATTCCTTGAATCCAACAAATGAACCCATTGTCCGCCACACTACCAGTTGTCGACACTCGCATATTGCCAGATAGCCTTAGCACCCTTATGTAATGCCACAAATCAGAGTAACACAATGCAGCATTAATAATATCCTCACGTGTTCCCTTTACCACAACCGGCAAGACCTGTCTAAAATCCCCCCCAAACAAAACAACTTTTCCACCAAATGGCTTATCACAACTCATAACATCTCTTAGAGTTCTATCAACCGCTTCGAAGGCATATCAATGGGTCATAGGAGCCTCATCCCACAAAATAAGACTTGTTTGTCTCAATAACCGAGCAAGGTCACTTTGAATAGGAATATTACAAGTGGATAGATTATTTAATTCTACTGGGATTTTAAACCGCGAGTGAGTTGTACGACCACCTGGCAAAAGCAAGGCAACAATGCCACATGATATTGTTGCCAACGCTATATGACCGCCACTGCGCACCTTTGCAAGTAAACATTCGTATAGGAAAGTCTTCCCAGACCCACCAGGACCATCCAAAAAGAATACATCCACAGTATCTGTATCAATAGCATCCATGACTGCACTAAAGATAATTCTTTGTCCTTCATTCAACATTCCCTCCATGGATTCAGAAACCCTATGTGGTTTTGATATGTTGTATGCATATTCATCTTGCAAAAGAGGGTTAGCATGCAGTTGTGAGTTTGGTTAATGAGGTTCAGGAAACCCATCAAAATCACGAAGTCTTCGTCCTACATGATGTAAAAGGTCTTGCAGATGCAACAAAGCCATGTTAGATGCCTCATGCTGCAGAACACCAAGAGAGGTGTGCAGTGCTATAGCTACAATCTATACATAATATCCTCTACCATTGGCACCAAAAAACTTTCCCATAGATGGCTAGGCCGAGTTGGCTCACAAAAGACCAAAATTGCAACAAACAAAGTTTGGAGTTGAGCACCATTTTGCACAAAGCCAGCTTCTTTTAAGCACACAACATATTCATCATCGCTCTCCAACATGCCCCTTGCAATGCAAGCATCCCTAAAAGTATCATAGATCATACTATCAATAGTACACAAATCTTCAAAAGAAGTACACCCCCGACACTCTGTTAAAAGCATCCGCAAATAGTAGAGCTCACCACAGGTAGGCGCCACAAAATACATCCGACTACATGTATTCCCATGCTTCCTTCTAGTCCACATCTTATGTCATGCATTCCACACCCAATACATTGAAAAGTCCTGATAGCGAATAGTCCTAGCCTCTGGATGAATGCGGTTGCACACAAACCATTCAGTAAGAGTAGTTTTCTAGAGGTCTTCATTCCACACAGCATCTGGTATACTATCTATATCCCGAAACACCACATAGTTCTCACCAGGTAAGTGTACCTGCAAATGTTATATATCACACTTTTCATCATGCAATGCATAATCATAGATCCGCCAACACGCCTCAGAGGTAGAAACATATCGTGCATCCAAATAACTTTGTATCTCATCCACCTCGTGAACATCGCCACCATTCCGGACTGGATCAATCCCAACAGAAAATTTGACGGTTGCACGGTCATGCCCCTTGTACACATACTTATACAAATACTTAACAACCGCAATTGTCAAGCACACCTCCACATTTATGTGTGCATTGTATTTCTCAAGAATGGATTATATGGAACAATCCATTGATTATCAATAACATTACCATTTATGACCACAGAGTTTCCATCATCTCGTCTTCAATAAATAGGATAGCCAAAACTATCAATCGTTGTCATGCCCACTAATTTTCACGGGTAATCTTTAGTACATCTACCCATGTCCATACAAGGACTCTTGGGGTTCAATCCTTCGCAAGGGCCATGAATGTTGCACTTTAAAATTGTCTCAAATAAGGCTAGAAACTTAACTATTTTGGGCAACTCAGCACAAACCAGTCTATCATAGTGACATGCTTCAGAAGGTTTGAAAGACGGCTCTAAAATTAGCAAAGTATGAGAATGTGGTAGCCCGCTCTTTTGGAATTCAATCACAGTAACATAGCCTACAACCTTTCCAAAGAGATCCTTCCACAACAACGTATACATTAAATCAGCATGCTTTTTATGAAACACACGAGCAGTCAAATTCGGATGGTCATAAGCACTTTTCCCAGGCAATAAAGCATTAGTTATCTCCAACCACTTTGGATTGCATGTCATTGTTATAAAAAGTTCAAGTTTTCCCTTACACCGCACTATAGCCATGGCATCCTGATATAATTGATACATGTGCCTTGGCCCACCTATAAATGATGATGGTAAAACTATCCTCTTGCCAACAAAGGCACCAACAATCTGCATTGGCCCATTATCATTTGCCCCCACCATGTCTGCCAAGCCTTTGTAGGCCTCCGATCGCAACACTGATTGATTTTGGTGACACCAAGTTAACCTGCACTGCTCTATACTATAATAAGTATCAACAATAAAGTGTTGCAATAGTCGACCAACACGCAATATGCACACCTCAGTATCTTCACGCACTTGAAGATGGAATGCATAAAACTGCATCTGGGTAACACAATTTTTATTGGACAATTCATATATGTTAACAGGAACACTAACATTACTGTAGGGAACCTTTACGTGCCAACCATCATCTCCCATAGGAAAAAGGAGGGCATATAGCATTGGCATGTATGCTCTATGCAAGTTTGAAATAGCAACACATCGACCACCCCAAGTGTAAACATGAATATCGCGACGATCAAGAGTACCCTCGTCACCTTGCCCTAGCATGATAGCTGCAACCTCAGTTGTTGCTGCAGGAGCAAAGTATTGTTTACTGGTTCTTTGAACACCGAAAATACTCATTCTTAGTTCTTGCACGAGATTATTTTGCAATTACAAACCCACTAACCTAAAAGCATGTGCATATATATTGTGTCGATGCATCATACATTGAAGCTCCCCTAGCAAATTTGGTAATAAATCATGCATAACCCCCAGCCTATTAAGCAACTCATGCTCGGTATCACAAACATAGAGTTATGCAAATATTGGCCTTTCTTGATGCTGCACATCAAGAAGCAAAGTACCTATACGGTGATAAATAGAGCCATGCACTCTAAAGGTATAACCATTCCCGATAACAGATAGCTCGTCAACATTAGCTCCGAGTGATACAAATGCAAGAGCACTGTTGTATGCTCATATGTTGTTTTTAAATATCATACTTTGAGGGTATATACCATGCAACAAATCATGCAATGGCTGTGGTGGATGTTGCAATGGTGACAACATTACTTTTCCATTTTGACAATAGTGCCTTCTAAACAAAATCGACCCTTGCACCCGAGTCTCACATCTCCACAACTTAGCTGAACACCTTTCACACATCACACAAAGACTCCCCATGGAATGCACATCTAGCTCTTGAAATAGTAGTATTGATGTTGCTAGGTGAACATCTGTTGTAGGCAAAGCATTTAAAATGGAGGACAATCCACCACTTTGGGATCAAAAACAACAATATTATGAACACGTGACTCATTAGCCACGGAATTTTCCACATTGTGGTGATTTCCAAAATCTAAACCAACATGTTGTTCAACTGGCTCATTATCCCCATTTACAAATTCAACACGGTGAGACACACTCTCACAAACCACTCCACTAAGATTTCCCCCATGTTGGCACTTAGACATTGAAACATTATTAACATCTGACTCGAAAATCACATTATTAAGACCATTGCAACCACCCACTGATGGCAAAGCATTCGTCAAATCCACATCAAACTGTCGCGGGCTTGAAATCCCCTAATGGTTCTATCCCAGTGATGGCAAAACATTAGCCACATCTATACCAAACTGTGGTTGGCCTAGTTCACAATGACCACTTAGAATCTCATGATGGCATGCCAGGTTTTCAATATCTCTACGAATGGATCTACCACGATCTAAAATCCCTTTCCGAGCCCTGATTCTAGCAACCTGTCGTCACTCATACCTTGTGGATTTAAGCATGTCCCTACGAACATGCAACACATAGTCTCTGCCAGTTGCTCAATGCGAATACCTCATATTGATCAGTTGGCCACAAAACCTATTATCAACGTATAGACACTTTTAATATTTAAATATCTAAATATTAAGATTAAATATCAAGTCACAAAACCACTGCCACCATATTTGAGTTAGTGCCTACAACCCAGTCAATGTATTTGTCTACAAAGACGCTGCGCCTGCCCATTAGAGAGAGAGAGAGAGAGAGAGAGAGAGAGAGAGAGAGAGAGAGAGAGAGAGAGAGAGAGAGAGAGAGAGAGAGAGAGAGAGAGAGAGAGAGAGAGAGCCTGGTTGCTAAGATAGAAGTAACCTTGGTAATAAACACATGCATAATTAATCCATTTCAATTAACTAACAAAAGAAAGTAAACATGCAACCGCAGAAACGACTATCAATACACTTTATCAAAGGCATGGTTTGATTTCAAAACTAAATGTATTACGTATATTCATTCAATGTATGCAATATATCAAATCTAAATATACCAACCATCGTTGGACTATCAAATCTGCTCCATGTAAATATCAAGAAAGAGACATCACGTCATACACACTCAATACATTTTACTCAAATATGCTTTGTTGTATCAAAAGTGTTACACATCTTAGCACATTCCACATAGGCTTTACAAAAAGGAAGCATATATTATCATAAAAAGTGCTAGCCCACGCACTTTAAAATACGCAAGACAATCCGAACCTATAAGTTTCAACCTAAGCAATCCTTGCGTTATACAAAGAGATCCTTCGGCAACACATCTGTTACACATAGTCTCCTTAGATGTGACCATTCATCTAACGGCTCAATTGTTGCAACAAAGCATTAAACCTACTAACATTCATTTGAAACTGCAAGAACGGCAACTGACAACCCCTCTGGCAGATCATGAGTTCGTGGTCAGCCATGGAGACGTAGTGCTTTCGACTCCATTGAACGTAGTGGATTCAATTGAATTAAACAAAATGGCAACGACATCATCTCTTCGATGCTTGCCAGCTTGGAGCTATTCGCATGGGTATGGAAGATAGTTTCTCTAATTATGATTGCATCAAAGTGCTATTATATATATTTTTGGAGATGATTGTTTATATGTTTCATTACAGCCAACGTATAGGCTCTAATAGAATGAATGTGCGAAAAATGAAAGAGGTAGCAAGGGGACAAGAGATGCATGTTGCTAAATGTACAAGAGCTACAAAGATTCGAAGAAACACAAGAGCTACTTTAGGTGCTTTGGACTTTAAAAAACTTGAGACCAAGATGAATGAGTTGATGGAAATGCAGACAAGTTTATGTGCGCGTGTTGATAGTGCGCTTGCCATGTACTCAATGGAGTTACATGAATAGGCTAAAGGTCTGTATGGTGTTGTGTGCGAGACAAAGCACACACAGGGTGTTCTCCAGCAAGTGTCAACTCATCTAGGTGGTGAAGTAAGGGAACTTTCAGCAATTATTTCTGAGACAAGCAGATTAATGAATCTACTGGTGAATGATATGTGGGCTTTAGTCCATGAGCAATGTTGTGCCTATGATGCCTGTTATCCTCTCGGAAAATCAAAGGCTCTTTGGGCACTAATGGACACCAAATGTCAAGACATAAGTGATAGACACATTCGCAACCACAAACCCTAAATGCACAATCTTGAGAGAAAAGAACATGGCCTATACAGGAAGGTGTCCCCAATCTCGAAATACTTATTGGTGTCAATCCCATAGGACACACAATAACTTACCAACTCACATTCGCAACCACAAACCCTAAATGCATTAAAGAATAAATGTACGCTATACATGAGTGCTATCATGCATATATGGCACTCACCAAGTACCAACCACGCATTGCCTAAAGGCCCTACCAATGGATCTTCATTCACGTACATCTGCACAATCTTGAGAGAAAAGAACATGTCCTATACAGAAAGGTGTCCCCAATCTCGAAATACTTATTGGTGTCAATCCCATAGGACACACAATAACTTACCAACTCACATTCGCAACCACAAACCCTAAATGCACGAAAGAACACATAAGCCACCTAAGTATGAGAGAGAGAGAGAGAGAGAGAGAGAGAGAGAGAGAGAGAGAGTGTGTGTGTGTGTGTGTGTGTGTGTGTGTGTGTGTGTGTGTGTGTGCGCTAGAGAGGGAGGGAGGGAGGCATATGTACCCTAATTGCAAAACCAAACTATACAAAACTTCCCAACATATCAAAGCTACAATCATTCTATGTATCTAATCCTATCTAAGTTACAAAAGTACAGTAGCAAAATTTCTTAGTAATCAAGAGAGAAACAGAGAGAAAGAGGAACTATTAAAATAGTTTAAAAGTAGTTTTATAATTTGCAAGGCACATACGATGTGTTTCAAAATGAAGATTTTCATCAAACAATTCATTTAAGAAGTCTTGCAAGAATTACATATACCAAGCAAACCACGATAAAGAAGCACTGGTTAACATTGACAAAAACCTATTGTGAATCACTCTTCAAATATGCAACATTCTCTAGTGCATATCAAGGGCAATGATCTCTAGTGCCAGAAGATGAGCTTGCACAGCGATTCATCTGCGTTAACATTGCTAAAAATCTATTCAGATAAACTTTCAAAGAAGTAAGTTGCACATCAAGAGCAATATTCTCCAGTGCAACTAAGCTCTCATTCTTGTGTGCAATCAACTCACATACTCCATCCTCTATAGGACCTGCACTATTAAGAATATCTTTCAACTTCTCTTCTTGATCATTCAAAGATCCAGCACGCGGCCACCAATTTTTCTGGATATGTTCATAAATGTCACCTATATAACCCCTAATCTTTTCTAACTTACCATGTATCGTTACTCCATCAGCAAGGTGCCCTTCATATTTCTCTTCCAACATTCTCTCAATCCTCTGTAGACGATCACCAATGTTCTCAGAAATTGAAATCGAAGCTTTTTGACGTCGAAATAGTGTCTTCACTTGCTTTTCAATCCCATCCAAGTGACGAATAAACCTCAAGGAACCAACGGAACTATCATGCCCTGCAACATGCTTAAGTGCACAATGAACAGCCTTCTTCCTTGTGACCTCCTTTATTTTGCGTAAATTCATTTGCATGTTAGGAGTGCACTGTATAATATCTTCTGCAGACATATTCTTGTTTGTTGTAGAAGCCTCCATACTGGACAAAAAGCATGCATTAGCTTTGAGGGATATATAAAATATTCTCAAAATTTAGAAACCGCAAAAACTCCCATGTCTAATACCGCCAAACTTCAACTAACCCTCTCTCTCTCTGCTTCTCCCTCTCCCTCTCTCTACACCTAACCAACTAACCAATGCACTAACTAATCAACCTCTAACTAAAGTAACCTACCAACTAAACTAACTAAACCAAGTAAGGTAAGCAACTAAGTTAGTAGGTAAAACCTACTAACTTACTAATCAATCATCAATTTATCTACTAACTTACAAAACTAAACCAACTAAATTAACTTACTATTTAACTAACCAACTTACTAATCAAATCAAACAAAAAATTGGAATAACTAAATAAACTAACTTATCATTCTCTAACCCTAAACTTTAAAGTAAACTAAGCTAAAACAAAGGATTAAACTAACCCTAAGTTTTATCTACTAACTAACTAAACTAACTTATAATTTAAAGTAAACTAAAACAAAAAAAATAAACTAACCCTAAACAACTATATGTACTAACTTATTAAACCAAAACAACTAAATTAAACCAACCGTAAATCAAACTAAACTAAACTAACTAATCTAATGTAACCAACTAAACTAACTAACATAAAAAGCTTACCAATCTAAATAAATAAACACGACCGTAAACAAAACTAATCAACTAAACTAAAGTTAACTAACTAACCAAACTAAACTAACCAATCAATCTAACTAAACGATTCGATAGATAATAAACAAAAATAATTTAAACTAACTAATCTAATAAGCTAACATATCTAACCAAACTAACTAACAGTAAAAAACTTACTAACAAAAAAACTAAAGTAAGGTAAGCAACTAATCTAAGGCAAAACCTACTAACTTACTAATCAATCATCAATTTATCTACTAACTTACTAAACTAAACCAACTAAACTAACTTACTATTTAACTAACTAACTTACTAATCAAATCAAACCAAAAATTGGAATAACTAAATAAACTAACTAAACTAAACTAACTTATCATTCTCTAACCTTGAACTTTTAAGTAAACTAAACTAAAACAATGGATTAAACTAACCCTAAACTTTATCTACTAACCGACTAAACTAACTTATAATGTAAAGTAAACTAAAACAAAAAAAAAAAACTAACCCTAAACAGCTATATGTACTAACTTACTAATCTAATCAACTAACCACAAACAATTAAAATCTACTAATTTACTAAACCAAAACAACAAAATTAAACCAACCATAAATTAAACTAAACTAAACTAACCAATCTAATGTAATCAACTAAACTAACATAAAAAACTTACCAATCTAGATAAATAAACACGACCGTAAACAAAACTAACTAACTAAACTAAAGTTAACTAACTAACCAAACTAAACTAACCAATCAATCTAACTAAACTATTCGATAGATAATAAACAAAAATAATTTAAACTAATTTAAACTGACTAATCTAATAAGCTAATGTATCTAACCAAACTAACTAACAGTAAAAAACTTACTAAAGTAAACCAACAAAACTAACAACCTATTTAACTAAACTAACTTACTATTTAACTAACTAACTTACTAATCAAATCAAACAAAAAATTGAAATAACTAAATAAACTAACTAAACTAAACTAACTTATTATTCTCTAACCCTAAACTTTAAAGTAAACTAAACTAAAACAAAGGATTAAACTAACCCTAAACTTTATCTACTAACCAACTAAACTAACTTATAATTTAAAGTAAACTAAAATTAAAAAAATAAACTAACCCTAAACAGCTATATGTACTAACTTATTAATCTAATCAACTAACCACAAACAATTAAAACCTACTAACTTACTAAACCAAAACAACAAAATTAAACCAACCATAAATTAAACTAAACTAAACTAACTAATCTAATGTAATCAACTAAACTAACTAACATATAAAACTTACCAATCTAAATAAATAAACACGATCATAAACAAAACTAACTAACTAAACTAAAGTTAACTAACTAACCAAACTAAACTAACCAATCAATCTAACTAAACTATTCGATAGATAATAAACAAAAATAATTTAAACTAACAAATCTAATAAGCTAACGTATCTAACCAAACTAACTAACAGTAAAAAACTTACTAAAGTAAACCAACAGAACTAACAACCTATTTAACTAACTAACTTACTATTTAAACCAATAAATACATCAAAAAAAATTACAACCTGAGAGAGAGAGAGAGAGATCACCGACCTGAATATTGGCTAGACAACCAGTCCTCATAAACAAACTGCACCAAATAAACCAAAATACCAATTAAACCATACCAAGCAAACCAACCTCTCTCTCTCTCTCTCTCTCTCTCTCTCTCTCTCTCTCTCTCTCTCTCTCTCTCATAACACATATATAAACTAAAACAAAAAAACAAACTAACCCTAAACTATATCCATATATAACACACAATCTAAAGTAACTAACACATAATCTAAAGTAACTAACACACAATCTAAAGTAATTAAGCAACTAATCTAAGGTAAAACCTACAAACTAACTAACCCATAACACATATATAAATTAAAACAAAAAACAAACTAAAATAACTACTAACTTACTATTTAACTTGTCTAATCAACTAACTAAATAAACTAACTAAACTAAATAACTAAATAAACCAAAACTAACTAAATAACTAAATAAACAACCAAAACTAACTAAACTAACTAACCACAAACTAACTAAACTTATCTCTCTCTCTCTCTCTGCCGTGAGAGAGAGAAGGAAACTAGTAGTAACAGCACTCGTATTTCGCCTGTGCTGCCTCACGCCTGGTTCCGCACGCACCAGTTCTCGCTCGAAGTGATCTTCCATAATAGCATGAAGCGCTACCCGTGCATCACATGCGAGACCGCTGCCTACAGCGCCTACTCTGTTGGCTCTCTACGCAGACCACGTGGCGCTCCACAGGCGGTCGGGCCCATTTTATGGTCCTCAAGCACCAGCCCAACGACCTGAGCCGTCCTGAGGGCCTCAACACGTGGAGGATTCCCATCACGTTGCAGCCCGACCTGGCCAACGTCACCATTCTGTGGTTAGAAGATAAGGACCATAGCTAATTACTCGAGAACCAGCTCTGGTGGCATTGTATGCCCCTAACAGATCCTTCCGCTCCTTCTCTCTCTCTCTCTCTCTCTCTCTCTCTCTCTCTCTCTCTCACGTTCTGCCGTGAGAGTGAGAGAGAGAGACGTAAAAGCGAGCAGCCACCATAAGATCCGATGAACACTACAGTGCCAAATGCTCTTAGAGACTCTCTTAGAGCCGCCATAAGATTCCGTCGCGACTTGAGAGAGAGAGAGAGACGTCGTGGGGGATCAACGCTTCTCTCTCTCTCTCACGATCTGCTCGAAGAACGTCATGGGGGATTCGAGTTGCGACGGAATCTTATGGCGGCTCTAAGAGAGAGAGAGAGAGAAGCATGGGGGATCAAAAATTCACCGTAGGCTAGAGACGTTGGATTTTAACCATCCCCTCACTTTGACAGGTGAAAAGCGGAGAAGGAGCAAGGCCCCCATATTCACGCTTAATGAGACGTGATTATTATAGCGAGGCTGCGAGGGAAAATAACTATTCCAATCTCTGCCTTACTGACTTGTATACGAAGAAACACATGCGCTTCCTTTCCATTTTCTCTCCTGATCTTGCTTCATGGACAGCAAATGCAGATATTTGCTGTCCCTAAGAGAAAGCGCGCTTCCACACGTTCTTATCAATCCTGATAAAAGATTGTCAGTCCAGCCAGCGTCTCTCTCTCTCTCTCTCTCTCTCTCTCTCTCTCTCTCTCTCTCTCTCTCACGGCACTTCTCTCTCTCTCTCTCTCTGGCGTTCTACTGTGAGAGAGAGAGAGACATGAGAGACACGTCATCAGAGAAGCACGCTTCTCTCTCTCTCTCTCACGTTCTCCCATGAGAGAGAGAGAGAGAGAAAGACATCATAATACGATCTCTACAATATTCCAGCGTGGAGAGAGAGAGAGAGAGAACTCAAAAATGCCAAGAGAGAGAGAGAGAGAAAGAGAGGACTAACCTGCTACCTGTTGCCTCTGCTGCTGTCTCTGCTGTCAATGAGAGTGAGAGTGAGAGTGAGAGTGAGAGCAAGAGTGAGAGGAGAAGGTGGTAGAAGGAGACCACGTTTCCTTCTTTCTGCCCCCGATCATGTGACATAAATGGTCACTTACCTTTCCTTCTACCCCCAATCATGTGACATAAATGGTCACTTTGGTTTGGTTTGGGAGCTAGGTTCGAGAGCACTGTGGTGCTTTGACACTTTCCCGTGCTGTAGCTCAAATAATAATGTAGTATAGATGGAAATTCGTATATGTGCACATATGTACTCAGAAAAAACCTATATAGATGAGAGAGAGAGAGAGAGAGAGAGAGAGAGAGAAAGAGAGATCCTACTAGTACAATCATTTCATAGACTAATGTTTTCCTCACCATAGGGGATGGCCTTCTTTTGCCTTGTCATGTGTTTGTGTGGTCAAAAATTTCATATTCATAGTGAGGGTAGGCAAAGGGGAAGGGTGGATCGTTGAATGACCTCCTACATTGCCTTATCCTTACCACATAGTTTATTGATAATCACATTTGTATCACATGCATTGGTAATCACGATGGTTATGCTATGGATTGGCCCAAGAATTTCCCAATAAAAATTTAAATATTATTTCTCATATGTGTAGTACCAAAATGACAAAAGCAGTATTGAGATAGGCATAGTTACAGGACTATGAAAAATATTGACCTATTGTAGCTTAACAATCCAATCACAACATTCAATATGTATTACATGTTTTATCAACAATCACATCTCTTCCATCATTTGTATTGGATTCATGGTGGTTTTTTGGTAGACTTAGACACCCCCTCCTTTTTTTCTAGATTCATGGTTGATTAACAAATGTGAATTTGATTTTGTGGGTAAAATCGGGAAGTGGTTCCTATGTGGGTAGAATTGATGGACTCGCCCAAAAACCTATGGTCCTTCATTAGAAGCCCACAATTGTTTTTGTAGATTACCTAATTTTTAACTTATTTTTTACATAGAGGGCAATGTTCAAATCAATTAGCCAATCACATATGGAAATTTACCCAATGCATGAAGGTAGGGCATTTTATGGTTTTCAAATAGTTTGAAAGAAAGGTAAGAAAGTACAAAATGCAAATCAGACTCATAATAACAACAATAGCAAGAAGATAAATAACAATTATTGATTCTCCCTCCTTATGAAGTATAGGATGATGCAATAGGCCCAAATCCTATTGATAAGGACCAAAAGGAGGAAGGATCAAGTTTTGATGCTGATAGTGATGAAGTTCTAGTAGAGAATACATAGAAGGAGAGTCATGGAATTAACCTTAATGAAAAATATAATGATGTAGTGATTGAGGACGTTGAGGAAAATGATGAGGGTTTAGACCAATTCAAAAATCTAGAATTTTTTATCAACCCTCATAAATAGAGTAATGAAATCAATAAATCTTCCAAAAGGAGACAACATAAGATTCGAAACAATGACAACAATCCTTCTCTCAAAACAAAGAGACCTCAAGGAAAGGAAAAATAAAAAAGTAAACTCTCATGAATAATACACTCAAGATTATATCATTTAGCAAAGGGCTAACTGATACTAAGAGGGCTAGACCTATAAAGAATTAGGTTAAAAATCTTCAATCAACCCCAAACTTTATATATCTTCAAGAAATTAAAGCAACATGGGACACTTTGAACAAAAATCTCCATACAATCCACAATGATTATATATGGGTATGAACAACACATAACCCAAGGAGTGGAGGAAGAAAAATAGGTATTAAAAAATGCCTAAAGGGATGATACTTAGAACCATCATAGATGCTGACAATAGTTGGATGATAGTTAGAACTTGCTCAAGCCAAGAAAGGGGAGCTTTATGGAATTCACTTATTCAAACACAATGTCCAATCATTCTAGTCGGAGGCTTCAACATGGTTGAAGATATCTCAAATCGATATTTAAGGAAAGGGAAAGTCGTGATATGAAGTGAAAAACATGGCTTGATTAATTGTGTCTCATTCCATGGCTTGATAGATATCAGTGCTAATATTGGATATACTTGGCCCAATAACAAAAAAGTTTCAACAACTTGAAAGGTGAGACTTGATAGGAGTTATATATCTATAGGTCTTCTCACTACCTTCTCAAATGTTAATTGTAAAGTATACAAAGATCGAGTGATGTCTCATTACCCAATGCTTACCTTTTTGTCTAATAAAACCTATGTAATAAGGGCAGGATGGTTCCACACAAAACCCCAATCTCTTCCTCTAAGATAAAGAGGTAAGAAATAAAGTGCAAAACACTTGGATAGATGCCTTTCAAAACTACAAACATCATGCCTAAAAATGGACAGCAGCTATTAAAAATACACAAGACATTCTAAAGAATGCAAAGAAGGATAAAATAAACAAAAATAAAGTAGAAAGAAGTAACAGATACTTTGAACTATTCTATCTAGAGGCATAAATCAGTAGAGGGAGGATAGAAAATGGCAAGATCTTTAGACTTCTTGGAATTCCAATGGGTTTTGGGATGACCTTGAAACAAAGATGGGAATGGGTCCTAAATAAAGTCAAAAAGAAACTAGAGTATCTTTAGGATCTTCAGTGCTCATTTGGAATAGTAATGCTAAAGCATATACTCATTCCTTTAACTATATATTTCTTGTCCTATTGGAAGCTTGACAAGACATGGATTGAAACCCTAAAGGCTATGGCTTGAAGCTTTCTATGGACTGGAAATAGTGAAAGATTCAAGATACCTAAGATGGCTTAGGAGCAATGCCCAAAACCTAAGGAGAAAGGAGGATTAGGCAACTAGCAACCAAATGGGTAGTGAGGGCTTTCAATTTGGAAGAGGAAGATTGGTCCATTCTACTCTAGGAAAGCTATAAATAGTTCACACTAGAATGGTGTCCTCGATAGAAAGGCTTCGAGGAAATTACAATAGCCTTTAGCAAAACTAAATTCAACATTAAAGACTACTCAAATTTAGCTAGGAGCATATGGAGTGCTTGGTTCTCACATAAAGGGTTCACCTTCCTTTCCCCCCAATCAAAATGTCACCTTGCCTTGGTTAGCCTTTGACTGTGTATGGCACAATGCATTCCATGGAATGATTTTAGATGAACTGGCTCCCCAATCCCTTAGAATAGATAATAAAGGAATCAAACATCAGAGGGACATATGGGACTATGAAAGAACTGATTGGAAGAATATTGAGGACCTAAAATAGAGACTAGCCCTCACTAACTCTGAAACAAGACCCATTCAAGATAGAATGAATTGCTAGGGACCCAACCTTTAGAAATAAATACAACTAAATAAACCATTTAACATAAGGGGAATCTATTGGAATAATGATAAACCCTTCATTCCCATTCAAGATCCCTCCAAAGAAACAAACAAACTGACAAGCAAACTAAATAAAAGATGGAGCTTAAATTGGAATACATATGAATGGAATTATAGGTTCCAAATGATATGGAGCCATTGCATATAGCCTCATGCCTCATGCCTCATGTGGCTCACCCTACTCAAGACATTATGGACCAATGATAGAGCAAAAAAATTTGGTATAGGAGATTATGTCAATCCCCAGTGCAAGAAAGACCCAGAAACAATCTCGATCCAAAATATATGCAAAAGGCACTGGATAGGAGAACAGTTTGGTAGGGAAGAAAATAATTAAGGAATGCTTAAACTATGCAAAGAAACAATGTGAAAAGCCAAGTAGATGTGCAAAAGGAGGCGCATGTGGAGAGGAAGAAGATAGAGAGCTCAAAAAACTAATCATTCACCAATCCATTAGACTAAAACTGGAGCAACAAGAGAAAATCTATCATGAAATCTTTGACACAATGTACCATGAAATCTTAGATGTCATGAAAGAGCAAGCAATCAAAAATCAAATGTCTAAATAGGGAATAATGGAATATACTTCTGCTTTTTGACATATAACTAGATCAATTAAAACAATATACTATGCAGAAGGACAAACTTCTTGCTTAATGTCCAACAATGTACACATTTTCTTTCTTAATACGACTTAATGTTTTATCACAAGAAAGTGAAAATTAATACATCTTTCTAATTAATCATGCATGAAAAAAGTGCACCCTTGTCTATCACTTTTATAAAGTGGGCAAGGGAGACTCCCATCCTAAAGTAGGCCAAGAGTTCACTAGTCTAATAGGTAACCAATACATCATGTCCTCTCCAATGTTGGAAGGAAAGTGGATGACTAACCCCTAAATCAATAATTTGATTGATTAAATATTGCAAAGCAAGCATCCATCTCGATTAGCTAGGTAGCTTTCCTAAGTTTAGAGTAAAGACTAACAAACGTGATCTTCCTAAGAGTCAATCCTAGAACCCATAAGCACCATTTTAGGGGGCTAATGTGCTAGACTATGCCTTATGAATAGAGGGGTTGACACTTAGCTTCCCCCCATTTCTCACTCTCATTGAACTAAGTGTAGTCCTCACCTATCTTGACCTTAGATGATTTGCAAAATGTGTTCATTTTATGCTTGATATTAGATTGCTACTAGAGATTGTAGTTGTGTCTTTAGGAACCTGTAATTCGATCCTTGTGGGATGAGGCTAAATGCTTTGCATGCGAGGTAGACCTAGGTAATGCCTAGTTATCTAAATCCACACACTCAAAGTTAGAGCCTGGATGGTGGTGGCTAGGATCAATCCCTAGACCAAATTAATTTAGAAAAAAAGTGGGTATCTATGTCTACCAAAAGAACCATGAATCCAAGACAAACAATGGAAGAGATGTGATTGTCGATAAAACATGTAATACATATTGAATGTTGTGATTGGATTGTAAAGCTACAATAGGCCAATATTTTTTATAGTCATGTAACTATGCCTATCTCAATATTGATTTTATCATTTTTGACATTAAATATATTAGTAATAATGTTTAAATTTTTATTGGAAGATTCTTGGCCAATCCATAGCACAATCACCATGATTACCAATGCATGTGATACCCATGTGATTATCAATTAGCTAGGTGGTAAGGACAAGGCCATGTAGGAGGTCATTCAACTAGTCACCCTTCCCCTTTTCCTACCCTCACTATGAGTATGAACTTTTTTACCACACAAACACATAACATGACAAAACCAGGCCATCCCCTATGGTGGGGAAAACATTAATCTTTGTGAAATGATTGTACTAGTAGGCTCTCTCTCTCTCTCTCTCTCTCTCTCTCTCTCTCTCTCTCTCTCTCTCTCTCTCTCTCTATATATATATATATATATATATATATACATCTCACATCTATGTAGGTTTTTTCTTAGTATATGGATCCATATACGGATCGGCATATGTACTATGTACTAATCTATTTGATATAATACTAAAGCATTTTAAATTAAAATACTTAGCCTACCTTCTTGCTATAATTTTCTAAGATTGATATTCTTCTTTAGATGATTTTAATTCAACTATGTTGCCTTATGTTTCACAAAGATACATGATAGATGGTTTTGAAATGGGGATTCCTTTAACATTTGAAACAAAAGATACATCATACATCCCTTTAGAATGTGTATTCCTTTATCATTTGAAACAATAGATATATTGTATATCATTTTGGAATGTCTATTCCTTTAACATTTGAGACAAAGATACATTATAGATCCTTTACTTGAAACAAAAATTGCTTAATGAGTAAACTATTGGCCATTATAAGAGTATAAAATATTGTATCTTTAGATTGGTGATCACATTATAACATGTGGAGCCACGATTTATCACACATGAAGTGCACCATTCACTATTTTTTCAAAGCAAAAGAAGTAATTAAAAGACCATGCTTCCCTTTGCTCACAAGTGCATAAAGAAAAAGAGGTGCAACCTTGCAAGGTTTGCAAGCCCAACTTATTGGATTAGTAGGTCTACTAGTTGTTATTGGGTTGGTTACACATCAAATGGAAAATGCGCACTTTGTAAGATTTAAACAATGAAATTGCTGATTCAGGGGTTGGGCGTCCCCTTTCCTTCACATATTGGAGAGGACATAACCTATTGGTTATCAAAATCTTAGACATGATCTCCTTATTAAGATAATGGTTTGGGAGGATGGATCTTCTTGGCAATAGGAAGGGGTCCTCCCTTGAGATACAACATCACTACAAATAAGAACTAAGGTGTTTGTTTTGTGTTTCTTTAGCCAAGGCATTCGAAGGATGATTGGATTTGTGGGACTGGATATGACATTAAAGCATACACAAAATTTGTGATTACCAAGAGTTACCATGAGTGGTCGAGTATCCTTGGTAATATCTCCAAATACTAGAGGTCTTCCATCCACGACTTCAATTGTTGCAGGATAATTGGTCTTTTGAAGTACTGGAATTTGGTATCTATTCATAAAGCCATCATCAATGAAACATGTGGAGGCCTCGGAGTTGACCAAGGCTTTGAGGGAAAAGGTCTTTCTCATTAGTATCCTATGGACTGTGCAAGGAAAGTTTTCATGGGTGTGGTTGGGATCAAGAGACCCTTTCTTATATCAAGGTCCAATTGTACGATCTCATTTACAACAAGACATCATCTCCATTAATTAGTGTTTGCACAGGTTCATTGCATGCCCTTAAGATACAAACACTAAGCAATCCATTTAAAAACAAAAATATTTTATTTTTAATTCTCATATATACAATCAGGTCAAAAGCAAACCAACCCAAAATTGTGTTCCACCCTTGCCCTATTCATCCCAGGCCTTGCAATGCTCAACCACGTTGGGCTCTTATAGGTTTTTAACCCTATTTTAGGTCCAAGACTGAGATTGCAACTCATACTAGAGCCTCATTGGTTCTCGCCTACCTTAAGGGTGAACCTTCCTATACATAGGAAGACCAAACATACCTAAGCGATGGTTGGCTGCCTTAGGTAGTATACATATACTCTGAGTGAGGAGTAACTGAGGCAGCCTTAAGGATGGTATCATGCCTTATTCCTATCTAGTTGGCTTTGTTGAAGCCCAAAAACATGATTAGTATAATTCTTTTCATACTTTGAAGCGTCCACACTTTGTTTCTAATTTTTCTACTAATCATTTATTTTAAAATAAATTTCTAATAAACCAAAATCAATGAATAAAAACTTTTCCTATGATTTCTCAATCAAACAAAGTTTATCTTCATGCAACTGCATGTACTTCACTTACATGTATGTGAAGGCACCTTATTTCTAGTTTTTTCCATTCACTGAAGTATACCAATTGTTTCAATGTGTGTGGGCATACTCTAACAAAATCATGAAAAACTAGTTTAATTTTCCTTATGAACGTAATGTTAATTTATAGCAATTTGAGTAGTTAGCCTAATTTCTTCCAAGCAACTAAATAATATCAAAACAATAATGACCTTATATAAGGAAATATTATTTTTATGAAGTTTTATTTTTAATTTATGAGAAGGAATAAAATTTACCATCTAAGTAATTTGATAAATCAACTAATTAAGATACTAAATAATATTTTTCTATGAATTTATTACAATTTTAAATATTAATATTTCTTAAAAGTACTTTTTAAATTGAAACTCTTAATAACTAATAGTTGTACCCATAAATAATTCTTTTTTTAATCTAGCTTATTTTTCTTATTTTAACTTTATTATATTTTAAATGAATTTTTAGCATTATTTCTCTATAATTATAATGTTCAAAGATTAAGATATTTTAAAAATAAGATAAGTATTAGTTTGTTATTTTAAAATAAGTTTTTGTTATTCAAAGTAATAATAAATAAAATTTTAAAATAAAAATAAGAATAATTTCAACTTTAACATAACTTTGCTAAAATTGTGATTTTTTTTTTTACTATTTGTTAAATAATAACCTAATTTGAAAGTAAAATATTATACCTCAACTATATTAACAAACTGAAATTTTAGCATTACAGTTGCTTGAGAGTCCCGCTATATCAATACACTTATGAGGGGCCATTGTTTTTTAGTGAAATTTTAGTAAAGGGGAACAAATTTTATTCTATTACCTATGGGGTCTCTTTTCCTTTTTATAAGAAAAAGAAAAATTCAATTAATTTAGTGCAAAATTCTTTACTTATGATCTCATTTTATATGGAAAAAAGGGGGGCAGGGAGTAGGGGGAAGAAGAACACGATATGTGCAGACAAAGCTTTTTGAATTTCCCAAGAGATAGAGAGCTTTTCTTAGGTTGAACTCTTAGGAGGATCATATCGCCTTCCTTTAAGATCTGATTAGTCCCCTTTGGATCATTGTAGACCTTCTACCGATCTTGTGCTACTTTTATATCTTGTTGGATTGCCTTGACCTGCTCTTACATGTCGTCTAACATTCTTTTTTAGGCTTCTACCTATATACTTGGATCAGAGAAGTTAAGAGGAGATAAGCACTCTTTCCCAAATGGGGTCATTCTAATACTTTGTTGGGAGAAAGTATTATAGGTGTATTCTAGCAATGGAAGTTATTCTATCCACTTCTTTGGCTATCGACTGTAATAATCCCTCAAAATATCCTACAAGATTTGTTTTACCTTTTTTATGTCCATTAGTTTGTGGGTGGTATAGTGTACTAAAGCATAATTGAGTCTTCATGGCTTGAAAGAAACTAGTCCGGAAATTGGAGATACAGAGAGTGTCATGATCACATATGATTATTTTCGAGAGCCTATGTAGAAAAAATATCTCATTGATGAAAATTCTAGTAATATCAGAAGCTTTACAGGTTTATTTTATCATAATAACATGAGCTACCTTGGTAAGCATGTCTTTTATCACTGGGATAATATCATATCCTCCTTGAACGGTGGGTAAGAAAACTATGAAATCCATACTATATATTTTCATTTCATTTGAGGAATATCAAGGAGATGTAATTTACCTAGAAGTTTGATTCCTTCAACCTTGATCCAAGGACATTTGGTTTCATTCTAGGCCAATTGTAGCATCTTTTGACTACATTCAAAGTTTTGGTATATCCTAGATATTCAGCTACAAGGCTATCATGAGCTTCCAACAAAATTTTCTTCTTCAATTTCTATCTTTCTGGTACATAAGGACTCTATTGATAATAAAGCATTTCATTTTGTAGAACAAAATCCTTAAATTTGGCATTCTCCTTAGGAGTGTTCTTTTCTAGACAAATAATCCTCTTCAATTCTAGGTAATTTGGATCCTTAGAATCTTTAGTAGATAGTACCTATATAATGGCATTAATAGTCATTGAGAAGAGGCTTGGAAGCCTCTCTTATTAGGGTGTTTAGAAAGGCCTTGCGACTAAGAGCATCAACTATTACATTCTTTTTGCTAGAACGGTATCAAATCTTAAAGTCAAAATTCTTATAAGACTTCTATCCACCTTCTTTACATCATATTGATATCTGGTTGGGTAAAGATCCATTTAGGCTTCTATGGTGAGTGATGAGGGTGAACTTGTGATCAAGTAGATAACGGTGCCATAAATTAAGAGTATGAATGATTGCCAAAAGCTCTAGACCATGCATAACATAATTCTTCTCACCACAAAAGGTTTGAGTTTTCGAGAGGAATAAGCTCTCTTGGGAAAGCACACAATATATTGCAATAATGCTAGAAAAATTGATGGCTTTAAATTCTTGAGAGAATTCAGGGAGCTTTAATTTTGGAGAAGTAATAAGATATCCCTTTAGTTTATCAAAACTCTTCTGCTCTATAGGGGTCGATATTATCTTGGTCTGCTTCTTGAGAAGTTCAGTCAAGGGAGTGGCAATAAGGGTCTAATCCTTCATGAAAATATGATATCATCTTGTGAGTCTTCGGAGTCCTTAGATTTCTTGGATAGTCTAGGGAGGTAGCCACTCTTGGACATCCCTTACTTTTTCAAGGTCAACTAAGATTGACTCAACTAAAACAATGAATCCTAGGTACTCCATTTTCTTTTTGAAGAAGGCACATTTGCTCCTCCTTGCATGGAGCTTATTTGGCCACAATGTTTCAAGAACGATTCTAAGGTGGTTAGGATTGTCTTCCTTTTCTTTGGAATAGGCTAGGATGTCATCATAAAATATAAGGATAAACTTGTTGACGTATAGCCTAAAAATGTCTTGGACTAATCTATTGAAAGTATCCGATGTATTAATCATCCAAAGTACATTATAGTAAATTCAAAATGGCCATATCTTGTGTCAAAAGCATTGTTTGAAATATTTTCATCCTTAATCTGCATTTGACCTTAGTAATTTTTGAAAACAACTTTGCCTCAAAAAAAACTCTTCCCCTTGAAGTCTATCGAGCAACTTGTCAATCCGTGGGATGTGATAGTTATTTTTAATGGTTACTTAATTCAACCCATGATAATCTATGAAAGGCCTTAAAGTTCCATCCTTTCTCTTTTTGAAAAAGTTCCATCCTTTTTCTTTTTGAAAAGTACAAGACCACCCCATGGTGAGTTACTAGGTCAAATAGATCATTGCTCTAATAATTGTTTAAGTTGCTTCTTTAATGTGATGGCCTTGGGAATAGATATTTTGTAGGGCCTCGTTGCTCTACTGGTTCAGCCCAAGGTTAATTTAATTTCATGATCTATATCTCAACTAGGAGGTAGCTCAATTAGATCTTTGAGAAACACATCTACTTATATTCTAAGTCATGACAATTCTTCAACATCAGTAGGTGGATCTACCTTATTTAATTTGATTAAATAAATGGGTAGTCATTTCCTTAGAGCTAGGAGGTAGTTTAGTTAGATCTTCAAGAAACACGTCTACATAATTACTAAGTCATGATGACAGTTCTTCAAGGCTCTTAGGTGGATTTTCCTTAATTAATTTGATTAAATAAATGGATAGTCCTTTCCTTAGACCCTTAATTAACCACCTTGCTTTTGCTAATTGTAATCTAGGTTTCCTTACCTTACCTTGAGCTTGGTCCATCAATGTTGTTAAAGACGATTGTCCCTTATCCATACTGGATACTTGCTTGACTAAGACCTAGCCAATCCATTCCTAGGAGACAGTCATACATTCCCAAGGATAGAATCCTAAAGTTTACATTTTTGTATTGCATTATAAGTGAAGATCAACAGTTTTTATCAAGTTAATTTGAGTATACTTATTTCCTATTTGCTAGTTCAACTATAACTTTCCTAGCAGATTTAGGTTCTAATAGTAATTTCTTGATGCACTTAAGAGACATGAATAAATGAATAGCACCACAATCAATGAGAATTTGGAAAGGTTTACCTTGGTGCTCCGTAGAAACTTGAAGGATGATGAGTTGGCATTTGATATCTTGATTATTGATGGTTGTGTGAAAAGTCCCTTTATTTAGATCCTCATAAAACGTAGGATCCTCTCCTTCTTCTTGTTCCACAAGGAAATAAAGCTCGAACACTTGTTCCTCGACCCACTCCCATCCCTGCCCTGGACTATTAAAGTTTCCCTTCACTAGAGAATTATGAGGAGGGTTGGGATTGTTTGTGTAAATGTGATGTTCAGCTTTAAAGAGGCCTAGCTAATTGCATTTAAAGTAATGGGTTGGACCCCTTGATTGGGACTTACAAGGTGAGGATTGTCTTTGTTGTTGAATTGGTGATTGGGACCATTATTAACAAGATTGAGACAACCCCAATTTTGACTTTCCATTTGAAGATGACCTTGTCTCTCTTTGGATATGAAAATTCATGATTTAAAGTACTAGGGTTAGCCTAGCTGATTGCATTTAAAAATTCCTTTTAGAGAGGGATTCTATCAAGGATTGAGCTCATGATAGTAGTGATTCTATCAAGGATTGAGCTCATGATAGTAGTGTATCTTTGAGGTCAGAGGGTTCAATAGCTTTCAGTTGCCCATAGGGGTTGCTTCAGGCCTTGACAGAAGCACACTAATTTTTGTGTCATTGTAATTTTTCATTCATTCTATGAATTTGGTATGATGGAGATGGATATCTTCCTTGGACAACTGCCTTAATCTATTCCCAAGTTTGAATGTCTCATTTTGTCGTGACACTATTGTTTCCACTATAAATGGACTTCTCGGATGAGATGTAACCAAGCAATCATAGCCTAATTGGCCACGGTCATTCCCATTGCCGAGAGGTAGTCTTCCATTTCCTTGATCCAAGTTCTATCTTTAAACCTTAACCATTAAAATCACGTGGTTTAACTTTCTTTAATAGAAATTACTTTTCTTGTTGATTGGTCATTTGAAATTTATGGTGGGGTACCTGAAAGACATATAGTAACCTTAGACAAGATTATTTATGATAAGATTATTCACACTATTAAAATCTCAAGCTTTATCGCTTCAATATGTACAATATATAGCTTTTGAAAAGACATTTTTGATATATTGTGTAAGGCTTTTAGTTGTGAAACCACATGTATTTCTTTATAAATTGGAGGTTCCTCGTGGACTTTAAGAAGTTGATAGTGGCTTGCTTATTTAGGGAATCCCTTGACAATTTAGTCATTTTGTTTTTGCCTACCTACATGAGCCATTCTATCAAGAGGTGAAATGTTAGTAACTCAATCATAGATATATCAATCTTGATGGATATTTTGATTATTTACAATTGTAATGGTTTTTACTTATGGCTCTTTGAACAAAAATATCCTTATAGATTGAGTTCTTCTATCCATCAAATTATTTTAAGATTTTTAAAAGATATGCTAGCCTTTTGGCATCAATAAAATAATAGAGGCCGTGTCGAGTCCATTGCCTTTCTTTACAATATCCAAGAGGACAATAAAGTTTTTTCGTAATCTTCATGAAGTCTTCTCACCAAGTATAATCCAATGAATGCATAGTGGATTGATACATAGTACAAAAGACCAGGAGATTATGCTAAGATTCACCTTGAATCTATATACAACAAAGTAGATCAATTTAACACAATTATATATATACTCCAAACAAAACACCTTAGTGAAAAAAAGAGAAAACCAATTGTATTACTTCTTTATTTATATACAAGGCTTTGTTTTACCCAAAAGTTATATGATATACAAAATCAACCATGGAATTGCTAAAGAATACATATTTAGGCATTTTGGGAAAAATTCACAAATTTGGGACAATTCTTTGTGTTATAAGTTGTTGAGGAGAGGATATCCTTTCATTGCAAATGGAATGAAATAAAGCAATGTCTTGCATTGTACTAGGTTGTTACACATAAGGAAATTGTGATACTTCCTTTAGTAGATGTGAATATGTTTAAAGGAACTAGTATTGTTTGTCTCAACATTTTAAACTAGCATTTGTATGCACATTGTAGCACACACACACACACACACACATGATGAAGTTTGTACACACCCTAGAGTAGCTCACACAAATGGCCATACAAATTCATTTAACTTGTCATGAGATGTACACATTAAGTGAGTGACTATGAAGACATAAATTTATGTGAAGCATTGCTATAAGCTTGCATGTATGTATTTTTAAGCAAGGCTAGTCAATCACTCCTCCTCATTAGTGCTTACATTTGATGGAGCCTCGGCCTGATCCAGTTTTAGATTCTCTTTAGTTTTGAGTATTATAGACTTTGGAATCTTTTCTTTGACAAGTTGTCTTTCACCCTGTGGCTTCCATGCCCAAATGATGCAACTATTGTCTTTCCAACAATGTGGATGATTTTTGTTCTCTCGCCAATACTTGTTCCAAAAATTCATATAAACCTTCACATCACTCGCAATATTTCTCTTTGGAATTAATGCCCAATACTATATCATAGTTCTCAAGTAGTTTGCTAACTCTTTGTTTTTATCAACACCAATTGTTGTCACTCCTAGCCATACTAGATAGTCTGTATTGCAAGGTTGTACATGGACAAAGTCACCCATTACTACACCAACTATTGGGTTGAACTTCTCAACAAGTTTATTGCAAATTGGACAACAATAGTGCCCTTCATTTTCATCAAGTCCTGTTTTTGGAATGTCTTTTGTTTAAAGCTTTGGATTCATATCACTCCTTGGCCAAAAGTCATGAAATAAAGCACACTCCCTTACTCTAGGTATCTCCATAGCTTGAATCACATTCTCCCAATATGTGAGCACTAGTTTAATCTAGATAGCATAGTGAGACTTTTCTCCTTTGTCTTGCAAGTGGTATTTTCACCAATTGACATACCTTTTTAAGCCTTCCATAAGCTCCTCATTGTCTTTAACATATGCAAAGGGTAGCAATAGTTCTAGGACACCTTTAGAAATTTTGGGTCCTCCTTGGTTATTTCTTTTCCATAGCTCCATACAGTAGCTAGTCAATATTTTTGGGGTATACTTTGCATTGCATTAGAGGTATGCTATCACTTATAGAACCTAAATTTTAGTGGCTTTGAATTACCCACTAGGCTATCTGATCCATCACTCAACACAAGCTCTAAGGCTCTAGCTGGTGGGCTCCTATGCTCACCAAACCACCCTCATGGCCTCACGACCAGGAGCATATGGAGAGTATATACTAATCTAGCTAAATCATATGTTTGTATCAATTTTTAGTCCAACAATCTTGCCTCTTCCCAAACACAGGGTGTATACTACACATACAAGTGACTAATACCTTGATTTACATACATATAGAGCATCCCCCTAGCCAATCACTGTGGCTCCTATGCCTCTTCTACACCCCGAGGATAGGCCCCAAGATGCATCATCTCAAACATAAAACACAATCATAACATTGTCTACTCTTTTTCCAAGCTGCACATTCTAGGAGATATTTTTGTTTCCTCACTTACTCAGTCCCCAAAGAAAATCGTACTATGCTCAGCTCAAGGACTCTCACACTATCATCATTGGTCAATAGTTTTAGCAACCAATTGCAATGTATCTAAGAGACTTTCTCTTTCTGATTACCATGTATAAGAATGTAAATGCAAGGTGTAATGCCATAAAATGCTCAAACAAATTAACCACAAATCAATCCATGTGTTGTGTGAACAATATTCTTTCAATGATTTTCTTTCTAACATAGTATTGCATTGCTTAGAAACAACACTGAACTAATCTGTACTATTGTTCCTTTAAACTTAAATGAAGCAAGCCCTATACATCATAATATGGATGAAAATCAAAATTTAATTGATACTTAACTTTCCACAAACCCTTTCCCCCTACTGCTTAGGTTTTGCAATTGTGCTTGGGTTTAAAGAGGGTGTTTCATGTCATTTTTTCATAGTGGTAAACACACACTTTCACATAAAGATGGAGGTAGGCTGAGACAAGTCCCCATGCCCTACCTTCATCATATGACCACACATATATACCTAATTTATTGTAATTTTTTCGCATGTAAACTAATTTTTTCTATCAAAAGAACCTTTTTAATTATGTTTTCATCATTTACTTCAATATTAAGCATTTTTTTATTTTAAAATTTATAAATCTTATATGGATTGTGATTTGGCGTTATATTCAATATAACTCCATAGAAAAATCTTTTAAACCATAAAAATCCATGAAATTATCATTTTTCTACTAAATCCCACATTGGGATTTTACTATTTTGATTTTTATTACATGAATTACTAAAAACTACTACTTATTCTATATTTTTAGATATATTCAATCATATTCAAATATTTTTAATCATTTTTCATCATAAAAACAAAAGCTTCGCCATAAAATTAAATAAAAGATCGCTTATGCTATAATATGCATATGCATCCCATCATATTTCGAAAATGAGAAGTCACTAACACTATTTTACAGCCCAACTAATGCCTCCTTTGCGCTTCCTTGCATCTCGCCAGGAATCGGCATCCATTCTCTCCCATCCTTTCAACCCATATGAACAATGTTTATAGTGAGAGAGAAAGAGGAGAGGGAACGACTCAAATCTAAACTTTTTATACAATGCATCAAATCATGTGCAATCTGGATCAATCTGAAGTGTGGAAAATCTGCACCTAAGCCCCAAGAGGAGGAGGCATGATTTGAATAGTTTTTACAAAACTCCAAATTTTAAGGGAAAATGGGACGCCAAAAAATTGGTGCTCCCCCCTCTCCCCTCCCTCCTCATTTGTCATATTTCCTGATAATTAGCTTCTTCTAAGTCTCTTTAAACTGTAAGTTGAGAATCTCATAATAGAATACAAACAACTCTAAAACAAGGCCAAGGTGAAGCACATGGATGGGAGAGAGATGTGCAATTGCAATTGCTTATAGTTCAAAAATCCATATATAATCGAACTTGATATTTTCTCACAACTTTGAAAACTAAGACACATTCAAATTTTGAGCTTTATTTGTTCAAATATTATTTCCTAAAATTTAAATGTTTTGGCTAAACATTGCCATGTGATTATCTTTGGAACATTGGAAAGAGAGAGAGGGTTGCTATTAGATAATAGGAATTAGGATGCACCATGTTGATAATTGGGTCATGACTTGAATACTTGGCTTGTAGATAGGAACCTCAAAATTATGTGAGGTTGAGAGGTGTAGGTAGTTTTTGTTGGAATGAGAATGCATTATGTTGATCATGGGGACACAATAACTGCATGGGATAAAATGGTGCAAGCTAAAAATTTAAGGTGCTTCTAAACTATGGCAAGTAGTAGCCAAGACTTACTAGCTCAAGTGGTAGTCAAATAGTGTGCTAAACCCAAGGTCAAGGATTCCATCCTCACGAGCATGATGAAGGCACCTTATATATTGTAAAAAGTGATTATGGCTCCACTTGGCTAGTCACCAAGATGGATGTTGTAATGGGACCACATGTCAAGGAGGTAGTCAATGGTTTGGGTTGGCCTTGATTACAACTATGGATGAAAGCTCTGATATTCAAACAATCAAAATATTCTTTCACATCTAACTATGGTAGGTAACAAATGCCAATGAGTAGTCATTACACCAACTTATGGACACACACACACATGTAGCTCAGTTGGCAAGTTGGAACTAGTCATTACACTAACTTATGGATGGAGAGAAAAAATGTTCATATATAAAATGAGCACTCAAAGTGGCTATCAATCATGATTCACGAAAAATGAATGGCTCTCTTGCCATATTTAGCTCTTTTTTCACATGTCAATAGGTTACATTTTTGAATTTCACAACATGGTTGTTACTTTAGGCCATGATTTCACATGATATGAGTATTGCCTTTAATCAATTAGATTTGCTAAAGACATCATATGCATTTCATAGTTAGTCTCAAAATACATAAATTTCATATGTAGCAAAGGTTGGTCATGAGACACAAAATATTGCATTGATCATATTGATATTTTGGATTGTGCTCTCATACATTTCAATGTCTACTTCAAAGTATATGGTAGGTTGACTCAAAGCCAACCTTGCTAGTACTATCAATTGTATGTGGCTAGGGGGATATAATTAAAATACTAGTACTATGGAATGTATGTGGCTATGGAATATTGACCTCCCTTCCCCCCTCCTTTTTTGACCTCACCCTTACATCCCCCCCAAACCCCCTCTCTTACTTTTATAGTTGGAGGGGGGAGTTAGCAAGGGCTTATCCCTAATATATATGCTTATGTACTTTTTGGAGAAACCCCCCTCCCTTGCACTTACATGATTTTGTAAGTTGCCCGTGCTAAACCCCACAAGTCAAAAACCCAATGTGCTTCTGTAAGTAAGTAACATTTAGAATACATGTCTACCAATGTGTTACCAATGAGAATTTCTTTCTCCATCCCTATATTGAGTACCTCCACATGATACATCTAGTCTTTTTCTATCACTCCCAAGCTAGCACATAGGCTTTCAAGCTACAAGCATATGTAACTGTAAGAGAGGGGAAATAAAATAATGAGGGTAAAATACCAGCTACACTAACTAGTATAAAAGGTGTAAGGGACTTGATTTTTGGATCATCATTATTATAATACAAGTCTCCATTTCTCTCTTTATCAGCTTTCATGGCTGCCTTCTCTCTCTTTCTGTCTTTCTCTCCCCTTTCCTAGTATTTCTCTCTCCTCGTCTCTCTATTTATCTCTCTTCTGCACCTCATCTTCTCTCTCTTTTATGGTCTCTCTCTTCTCTTTCTTCCTCTCCAATCCACTCCTTGACAAGTGGTATCAGAGCTAATCAGGTTCTTGATCCAGTTAGCGACATTTCATTTAAGTTCTTCCTTTTCAGTCACACAAATCCAATAACTTCTGGTACACAACTACAGACATGGCAGGGAGCCATGGAGTGACTAGTGGACATTTCCAAAAAGGAGATAGGTAGCATTGAAGACTTTTTAGAAGCTAGAGCAAAAATGGAGGAAGGTAGGTACACCACAGAAAATGGAAGATCTTGCATTATGACTACCATGTCCAAACATAGTTGTTTCATTGGATGATCTAAAATCCACCCAAGATCCAGTAGCATTTGTTCTATTCTCATCTATCATCCCACCCTAACTGACTTTGAAATGATGCAAAAGCTCCAACAACCATCTCCCTATATGCAACAAGCTTATTTTCCGCACCACCCAAATGACAAGACCTTAGCAACATTACTATGGATACCTTCTAGCTTTGCCAGAGAAGGTTTCTATCTTCTTGAATAGAAAGAAAGGAAGAAGAAGGATACAAGAAAGAAATATCCTTGTGTTTTTTCATCTTCCATCTTTTGGCTTTATCTTTTCTCTCGAATGCTTGTGGATGTCTTTGGCCATCCGTGCTTGTTGAATAATAATAATAATAATAACAATAATAATAAGAGCAACTAAAGTAGTAGCATCAAGCTGAAGAAGAAGAAGAAGAAGCGGCAGTAGAAGTAGCAGCATCAGCTTTACTCCTTGGCCATTCAAAGTGTTTTAAGACAGCCCATTTGTCCCCACCAGAAAAGACTACTCTTCATCCAGTGAGGAGAAAATGCTATGACATCTTCAATATTATCATATGTTAGCAGTTCGGACCTTTGTGGATAGTGATTGAATGAAGTCTCCCTATGTCTCCACATCTGCTTTAACTGCTAATAAGAAGTCAGAACGGTTCTCAATTTCACCAATAAGGACCTTGTGAGCTCAAAGTTTCAGGAGGAGGTGGTGGTGGTGGAGGCACCTGAGGACCAAGTTGGCCAGATCCTTTTGTGCTTTGATTAGCTTATCACTATCTCTGGGTTGCATGTCTGAAGCTTTTGGGGGTGGAGTTGGAACTCTTGTTGCCCTTTTTTGAACATCAAGAATCTTTATCTTGTTCACCTTAGGCCACAGTGAGCTATGCTCGAATGCTAAAACTGTGTCAACTCCCCTCTCTACAAATTTTAGTTTATCTGGTAACTTTCCAAGATATTTCTCTTCAAGTACACTTCTTATATACTTTGACATGAGTTGAATGAAGAGGCTACATTGCTTGTAGGGTCACCCATATCCACACTTCGCCTTGCTTTGATCGGAGGTAGGAAATCATCCAATACATTACAATCAGAGAAAGAGAGCCTTCTAGACTCCACTTCATTTGAACTAATAGTTGTGATGGCAATAGAATCACTGAAGCAACTATTACTAGATCTAATATCAACTCCAGGGATAATGTGCTATACACTAATGCTAAGGATTTGCATCAGATATAAATACACTTGAATTTAATCCATTCACTCAAAGTGGTAGAGTCATTGCTTCTTTCTTCATAGCATTGGTATTTGGATTTTGTCAGTTTGAAGTATCTTGGCTACGAAACATATTGTACAAGTTACATGCCTCCATCAAAGATAATCAACCATGGTGAGATAGGAGGAACATATTCTGCTCAGAACATCTTCCTTAACATTGTTGCAAATTAGAACATGTCTAGTAAGAGCAATTTTTCAAGCACACTTTTGATTTGTTTGCCATTGTGAATGGATATGATTCTACCCTTGGTGATAAAGATGTTGTGAGCAATGCCTTACAGTGGTATCTAGTATGATGGGACATGTCCTTCAATGATCTGTAGGCAATTCTCTTGTATGATTTAGATTGTTTTTTTTATTTTGAATAGGTTTGAGGTTGGTTTCCTGATACCGAATTCTCATGAGATCATAGGCAACTGTAAGAATTCAGATTTTATGTAGTATAAGATCCAGCAATAAGCGCTACTACTCAACAACAAAGCAAAGAAGAAGTAGATTCACGTTCAGTTTATGTTGGGAATATTGATTATTCCTACACATCTGAGAAGGTTTTCAGTCATGTGGCACACTCAATCGTGTTACGACTCTAACAAAAAAATTTGGGCGGCCTAAGGGGGATTATGTTGGTACTTGACAGAGATGAACTAGCTGCCTTGCACCAGTTAGCCCTAATATTGAATTGGCATTGACACCATCCTTTCCAATTATGAGACCTCCAACATAGGTATCAATGTTGATCTTAGTAGTTGACATAGCTTTTTTATGAAATTCACCTTGGGAAAGATAAGAAGGTTCCAAAAATCCTGCAAAAGAAGCTTCCATTGGCTATTGAAAGCTTAGAGAAACTACCCGAGATAGCCCTAAAGGGGAGCTAAGAATGTTTTTCTTTCATAGTTTTCTTCACCACAAGACTTAATCTAGGATCTTTGTGGCCGCCAGTTACATACACTTGTGAAACATTAGCACTTTTTTCTTGCAATTTAGATGGTTAGTTGCTAACGAATTCTACTGCAGCATTTGTTGCTGTTGAACATACCTTGAGACATTGATCTTCTATCATCTCTTGTTTTGCTTACCTTTTTGGATTAAGAAAGCAACTTGATTACAATGGAAGCTGAGATAAATAGCTCCAGCTCTATTGATCAAGGTTGGCTTCAAACATAGGCTAATATTGATAAACTTGGAGCTTTAATTGATCAGTATATTGCTCTTATGAAGGCCAACAAAGAAAATAGAGCAAGACTTGAATCAAGTATAGATTTCTATCACCTTGAGTATTATCAACAGCATGATCAATAGTATTGTTATGATGAGTATTCTCATGGGCATTATGCACCCAATGCTTATGCTTATGGCCAACATGTATATGCTAATGATACACACTATGATTTGCATACATCTTATGAATATGGGCAACAGCAACATGCAAACAAACATGAGTAATATGCAAGTACATCTTGATAGCATGTTGATGTTGAGATATTTGGAATCACACCTATTGTAGCCTCTTTGTATGAGGCAGTTGAGCCTAAGGATATGCAAGCTACTTTAACTCATAAGCATAGAGAGGGAGACTGCTACCCATCTAGCAACTATAAAGCATTGTACTTGACTACCAATTTTTCATATGAGATGAATGCAATATCATGATGCTTTCTCTTTTCAGTTAGTGTCTTTGCTATTGTCAGTTAGTCTAGTCTAAGTCTCTGTCTTTGTCAAGTCCAGTCCTTGTCATGTCATCATGAGCTGTGTCTTCATCTCCCATCCTCCATAATCACTGCCATGCTCTAGATCTCTGTAATATTTTCACCTAAAATATTAATCGACCTTAAACCCCACACACCCCGCACCAAAAATGCAACCCAAAGTAATCTCCCACATCGTAAAATGTTGGTGGCTAAGTGCTTACTCCGCACGAATTAATAAACTCCAGCTCCGTGTCATGTATGGAAGACCACGGCGCTTGAAGACTGCAAGCCCACGCACGAACACCCTTCACAGGGAAAAAAAGGGGGTATAATGGTTAAATTTTGTGAAAATTATTTATTATTAACCCCCTCCCCTCAACCGATGCATGGCGGGGAGAGGGAGTGTGAGAAGAGCATGAGTTCTGTTGGATAAGCATGAGGGAGGGGAGGCATGCAAGCCAGTCATGTGGGTGGCTATTCCCCCCTTCCACAACCTATATATGACCTCCCCCTTAAGCTTGGGGGGAGGGAAGAGAGAGGAGGAGATCATGCTGTCGTCGCCTGCTGCCGCCATAGCTGCCGCCATCAAGTTGCCCCGCCGCCAAGCCATGCCATCGGACTACCACGCCTCCTCCATCATCATCATCGTCGTCAGCATTATTCTCATCATCTTCTTCATTTTTGTCGTTGTCTTCCTCCTTTCCAATCATTATCCCCCCCCCCCCCTCCACATCATTCTGTGGAATAGAAGCTTCTTGGAAGCTTCTTTAGAAGCTTCTAAACAAGGCTTCCATAAGCCTTGTTTACACGGCCTTCCCCGGGTTTTTTAAAAACCATGTCTTGTAAAGGCAATTTCTGTGCGAGGTGGAGTAGGCAGTTTTGGGGCTGATTTGCCAAAGCCTAGAGGGAGTTCGGAGATCAGATCAAGGCAAGGACATATTTGCGGAGTCAAGGATCTACGTCATCGATGGCTCCTAAAGCAAAAGATGCGAGGCGCACACGCGGGAGCTTCCATTCTGAGTTCGCGTGTGGACAACGCTATGAGTCCTCATGCCCAGGTTCCAATTGTATTCTCGCATGAAAAGAATGCACTAGGCATGTCCAATTCTCATAGGCAAGTTAATTACACTTGGAAATTTTAATTGATCGCCCAATTTTTTCAAAGATTTAGTTGCATGATGTGCATTTGAAATTGCTTGCACTTCCAAGCTACAATCCTGAACGCATATTGCGTAAGTTAAAAGGTAGATTTGTCCAAATGCATCCTTCATTGCCTCACGAAAAAAAACAACACATAATGCATTTAGGTAATAATTTCCTAGTTGTGATTCGTATGAGATAATCATTGACATCCATTAGATGTTGTCCAAGTAGTTGCATTGCATGAAAGGGATTTATGTACCTTCTAAATTGCATATGGTGAAAATTACATCCTAACTTGGGCTAAGCGCTGAAGGATGAATTAAATCAATAATGGTCCCATGGCAATCGCTCATGCATGGACTTCTTTTATCGAAGTTGGCTTTGGAAATGGATGAAATTGTTATATTAAACATGAATTCAATACGAAGGGTTTATGGACATAGTTCTTGATGTAAATCAACGTAGGTTTATACGAGTTAGCCCTAAATTGTCAATCTTTATAGTTTAGGCAAGGAAAAGAAATAGTCATTGTAAATCTCATAGTTGCATAGAAGGAAAAGTTCTATGAACCACATATTTGCATGGAATGTTGTATTTTGAAATTATTTACATCTTTTTAGGAAAAAGTATTTGCATCTCTAAGAAGAGATCACCTCTTGTCGCAAGACAATTAGATCGAATAGGTATATCGCTTCTAACGGTGTAACTCAAATGATGATCATCTTAATGCGCTAGGAAAAGCAAAGCCGCGATAAATTTCTGCCTAGTATCGCACTCCAGAAATTGACTTAATATTTTCGACCTCAAAGGTCCTACCCACGATCACGGAATGTTAGGGTTAGTTAGACGCCCATGCAAGAACGATCTAGGGTCCTTACCCTAAGGATCAATTGACCCAATACTAGACTTTTGGTTGAATTTAGAAACCCTAGGGCCAAACGTTGTCGGCCTAATATGGTTAGGGTTGGGTTGGGTCAAGAGGACATTCCAAACCCTACATCTTGACCAAAAGCATTCTTGACCCAAGAATACCGTGTGATGGGAGAAATAATCCCACAAGTTAGGTGCGACACTTGTCTCGTGCAACAAGTTGCAACGTCGCATGATTTTGTGTTAAATCAAAAAATAGTATTACCACTCCTTAGAGCAAGGTTGGCAAGTTCTACGTACAAGTCTAATTTGCAAGAGGATGAGTAGTCATCCTGCTACAACACCCTTCCTTGAGGCTGATTTGCCAAGTTAGGGAAGTTATGTATTGCTTAGCAAGAAATTGACCAATCAAGTTACGGCGACGAGGTTGCCCAGGATTTACTGTCTTAGTTTAAGGAACCTAAGGTGTTTGTTAATTTGGGTTAACATGATATAAACCCTAACCCAAGGATAAAAGGGTAAACAAGCAACTTAGCTTACGAAACCCTTGGGATCTTGCCAAGTCGCAATTGATCCCGAATCGAATGCTGGATGCATTCAGAGAGAAGGATTCACACCTTAGCAATTGGCCAAACAAACGACCACTGGATTGATTGTGTTTGTACAGTTAGGAGCACTGTTTGTACTTCTTTGTTCAAGAAACTAAAGATGGAAAAATAATTAATGCTTCAGGTTGAAGGCCTGGAGGGAGAGGCAGCATCAGTTACTCCCGACTGTCTGCCTGACCCTAACCAAGGGGGTTGTTAGCCGCACCGGGTACGTGAACCGAACCCGCTACGAGAGGTCGCTTCGTGGGTGCTACTTGGAGCAGAAGAACGCTTGGGTGCCAGGGGGCTCTGGCCGTAAATCCCTTGCCTCCGGGTCCTGCACAAGAGGCCGACGTGACTCGAGATTGGATCTCGAGGCTCGCATACTAGTCTACGCGCGGAAACTTGGAATAGCGATCCCTGAGGATTGCTGAAATTGCCTTCAAGTGGATTATGGAATTGCCTTCGGGCGGATTATGGAATTGCCTTTGGGCGGATTTATGGATTAGCCTTCGGGCTGGATTATATGATGTATTCCAAAGACTGATAAATAAGTTCAATTGTTGAAAAGGAACTTGCTTGACATTGTTTTTCTATGTCAGTGCCTAAGCTACATGAAGGAACCAGTGACTAATTGGCTAATTAAGGAAGTTGTTTTTGCATGTCAAACTAAATGTGCTAGGTAATTAGATAACTAAGGTAACCCTAAGGAAAGTGCGGTGGATGTGGCCATGGGTCTGTCCTACAGAAGGGTGGTCCCGGTTGGCTGGGAACTTTTCTCAACGGAATTGACAGCAAGGTAATGATGACCTAGAATCTAGAAAGCTAGAGTCCCGATTTATACTATTTTAGGGAAACGGAATGGGACTATGCCTTATGGGCACAGAGGTCGAACTTCGCATCCCTCTCATTTCCCATTCTCCTGGAACCAAGTGCAGTATAAATCCGCTTTGACCCTGATGTTTCTGCGTAAAGTAGTTCATCTGGGGCTCGACACTAGTTACCTCCGAGGAACTTGACCATTAGGGAAACCCTGATTCAGGTCGATCCTAAGTGGGAAGGGCCGGAGTTACCTCTGAGGAACTTGACTATTAGGGAACCCTAATTCAGGTCGATCCTAAGTGGGAACGGTCGGAATGCTTCCGATTCATGGCAGACTCGGGAAGACCTAGATCGCAAACCCTGTGACATTCCGTGGGAGTGCCGAGCGGTGCTTTCTGGGGACTCTCTTCCTGATGGGCTGTTAAGACATGTCCTATGAGTGAACAGGTGGACACGTTACAGTTGGTATCAGAGCAAACCAATGAAGGATCTAATAATTTCAAGGAAACTTAATGAGGAGAAGTAGAGCAAATGTTGCTGTTAAGAACATTTCCTTACTTACTTATCGATGCTGACCTATAGAGTCGCAAAGCATGGAACAGATTCTTGGTGTTCTAGGTTATGTTTATGATTGTGATGCATGCCTCGGATTATCCACGAAGGCTCAATATGATGAATATCCTAGACCGCATCTACAATCCTTCACCCTTGTACGTGGAACGGAGATGGGCGAGTGACTCAGGAATTTATTACATAGCGGCTCACCGACTTGCGTACCTTCGAACCAACTTGAAGAGAATCAAGTGGATGGAGGACTTAAGATCGTGAAGCTGTTCATCTTTGTTGAGGCTCACGCAAACGCAACCCTACATGTCGGCGGTCGAAAGGTCAAGTAGAATACATATGTGTATGAGGAAGTGACTCGAATAATCCCTACCGATAGAATTAAGGTGTTGGGACGTTATGAGAAGAATGGGTATCAAAGGAAAGGATACCCTAAGCTTCCTATGACCTATCGATTCCTAAAAATCCATGACCCCAATCCATATTATTACTCAATTCTCATAGTTGAATGTAACACAATTTTATTCTCCCCAAATTAATGTATCAGCTTGTTCCATCTTCCCTAAAATAATTGTACTTGAAAGGGCTATGCCCATATGAATGAAATAGACTTTTTTATCAATGACTGTCTTGGCTGTAAGTGTTGGTAATGGAGTTAAGTGATTAGGTCACTTGGCTAAAAGCTGAACTGGGCATGTAATGTAAGGTGAGAAACGTTTAGCAAGTTTTTAACGTAAAGAATTTCAATGCCCAAGCACAACCTCAAGTGCAGATTCCTAGTCCGACCCCTACAGCAAGTACGGTCATGATTCAGGAGAAGAAGTTTATTCTCAAGCAAATCAAGCCACCAGAATTCGATGGAAAGGGAAGAACCGTCCAAACTGATGCCAAAATCTAGATCGAATCCATGGAGGATTATTTCGAAGCAGCAGGTACTGCACCCACTAACAAGCGATGCTCGCCAAATTGAAGCTCACCGGCGAAGTAAGACTTTGGTGGAAGCAATGGTGCAGAGACCAAGGGATCTTGGAAGGGTCAGTTACTTGGGAGAAGCTTAAAAGAGCTATGCGAGGAAGATATCTACCACCTGCCTACCGCACGCAGAAGATGAACGAGTTCTATGAACTGAAGCAGCTTGGACTGTCTCTTGATGCATAGTATTCAAAATTTGTCTCTCTTTTGTAGTATGCACCACAAATGGATATGACACAACAAGTGTTGAAGTTTTGTGCTGGATTAAACCTGCCTATAAATACCCGCCTCGAATCAATGCGCCCAACAGACCTTCAGGATGCACTCGTTCGAGCTACGTCCATAATACAGGAGGTGCAGACCAGGCCAAGAAATAACAAGACTTGGTCTTACAAGGATCAGAACAAAGGAGTGTATAGGTCCCAGGCGAAGAGAGTGCAAGGCCAAAATCCGAGACAAAGGAAGAAAGCTAGGACCAACACTATCAATAATTTCATTCCTACCCAAGCTAATGGCCGCAATCTTTATTGCTTCCATTGCAATGAGCCCGGTCACTTTAAAAGGCAATGTCCCAAGCTTAACGGAGGAAAATGTCAAGGAAAATTCCAAGGAACCGTCCGTGGCCAGGGAGCCGCCATTATGGCCACAGGAAGAACCTCCCGTATTGCCAACAAGGAGCTGTGTGATGAAGAAGACCCATCCATGGAAGCAAACATTGAGAGGGCAACGATTCATACCGCTCTTCACAAGAAAGGCCCGAATCGCCAGTTCTCGGTGTTTCCAGACACCATCGGATTATCAAGGTAAAATCTTCAAAACCTTGATTGATTATGGTAGTACACATTCCTTTATTTCACCAGCTTGTGCAAGAAGACTAGGAATAGCCATAATAGATGCACCTACCTTACTTGTGGAATTAGCAAATGGTCGTGAGGTCACTTGTACCAGGCAAACTGCTAAGGTGAGATTCCTAATGAGTGGAAAGTCGACTTCGGTCAGATTCAGGGTTATGAACCTAGGTATCCACGAGTGTTTGCTCGGAATGGATTGGCTTAAACCTAATGATGCCCACATCCACTGTAGAAAGGGTCAAGTCTCCTTCCGAAATTCTAAAGGGAAATTGGTCACAACTCAAGGAGAGGCTGGGAAGCCAAAAATTCAACTGGCCAAAGCATCTCGGATAATAAAATGAGTTAAAAAGGGGCTACCTGTCTATTTGATTAAGCTAAATAAGCTAGATCAAAATCAAGAGATTAGGAAAGAACCTTCATGGCTAAAGGAATATGCAGACGTATTTCCTGAAGAGCTGACAGAACTTCCTCCTCAAAGGGAAGTCGATCACGAAATCAAGCTAGCGCCAGGAGCTGCACCAATTGCAAAGAGACCATATAGAATGTCCATCCCGGAAGCGATTGAGCTAAAGGAGCAACTCAAGCAATTGTTAGACCAAGGCTACATCCGTCCTAGCAGTTCACCATGGGGAGCTCCAGTGGTGTTCCAGAAGAAGAAGGATGGAACGCTTCAGTTATGCATTGACTACAGAGGGTTGAATCAATCAACCATTAAGAACAAATATCCCATTCCAAGAATAGATGAACTTCTTGACCATCTTCAAGGTGCGAAGATCTTCTCCAAGATTGATCTCAGGTCTGGATATTATCAGATAAGGATCAAGGAAGAGTATATCCCAAAGACGGCATTCAACACAAGGTATGGTCACTTTGAATTCTTAGTCATGTCATTCGGGCTGACAAATACTCCTGCTACCTTCAACATGTTAATGCAGGATATCTTTAGGCCCTATCTTGATGACTTTGTACTCGTCTTCTTTGATGATACGATAGTCTACTCCAAACAGGAAGAAGATCATGAACCCCAGCTCCGCATTGTTCTCGAAACAATGAGGGCACACAAGCTTTTGCCAAAAAGAAGAAGTGCACATTTTTCAAGCGACTGATTGAATATCTGGGATTCATTGTAACAGCGGAAGGAATTTCAATAGATCTGGCCAAGGTTGGAGACGTTCTGGAGTGGCCAACACCAACAACTATCAAAGAAATACGTAGTTTTCTTGGATTGATAGGATGGTACAAAGTCTTTATCAAAAACTATGCTTTGATTGCAGCGCCGCTGGACTGATCTACTAAAGAAGCAAGCATCAATTGTATGGTCACCTGCTGAACAGTCCAGCTTTGATAAATTAAAGCAAAGCTTGGTATCAGCACACCTATCCTGAAACTTCCAGATCTTAGTAAGGAGTTTGGAGTGATAACTAATGCTAGCACACTCGCTTTAGGATGTGTGCTTATGCAAGAAGGTCATCCTGTAGCATACTCTTTAAGGAAACTGAAGAGCCATGAAAGGAACTATGCTACCCATGATCTGGAAACTGTTGGCTATCATCCATGCTCTCAAGCTATGGAGACACTACTTACTGGGTAACAAGTTTACATTAGTGATGGATCGTAAAAGTCTTAAATGGATTTTTACCCAAAATGAGCTCAATATGAGGCAACGTCGATGGATTGAAGTGCTAGAGGAATATGATTTTGAAATCAAATACCAGCCTGGAAAGGAGAATGTAGTTGTCGATGCACTCAGTCTCGCAAGGCATTTTTGAATTCTCTGATTTTGCAAGATCCATCAACAGCCAGATCTCTAGCCACAAAGGTATCCATGCCAAACAACCCAATTATTGAGCTAGCTAGAGAAGAGGCATGCTATGATCCAACCTATCAGAAGTTGCTAAGGGAGATCCCTATCAAGGATCAAGACTCGAAGCTACAAACAAAGTATCAAGAATTCTCTATCAATAGTGGACTTGTCTATTATAGAACGAGATTATGTATACCAGCAAGCCAATCACTCAAGCAGAAGATACTTTGGGAAGCTCATGACTCCCCTTTTTCAGGACATCTTGGCTATGCCAAGTCCCTTAGTGCAGTCAGGAAGAGCTATTATTGGGAGAGGCTCAAAGGTGACGTTCTCAAATATGTCATTGAATGTTTGTCTTGTCAATGTATTAAGGCCGAACATGTCAAAATGCTTGGAAAATTGCAACATCTTGAAATTTCTCAAATGAAATGGGAATTCATTAGTATGGATTTTGTTCTTGACCTACCCCAAGTTCAGGGAGGATACAACTCCATTATGGTTGTGGTTGATATGGTCACCAAGGTTGCACATCTTACCCCTGTTAAGACAAACTATAAAGCATCAGATATTGCAAGGTTATTCATCAAGGAAATATTCAAACTGCATGGGTTACCCAGAAGTATCATTAGTGTTCATGACTCTCTCTTCATATCACACTTCTGGAAGGCTATTTTCGAGGCCATTGGGACTCAACTCTATTTTAGTACAGCTTACCATCCCCAAACCAATGGTCAAACGGAGCAAGTCAACCAAGTCATTGAGGATATGCTAAGGGCACACTGCTGTCGCAAACCCAAAAAGTGGATCAATATTTGCCACTGGTTGAGTTTGCCTACAATGCTTCTTATCAACAAAGCATTCAGATGATCCCTTTTCAAGCATTGTATGGGCACGACTGTCGTAGTCCTTTAAACTTTTCGGATCCAACCTTGAGGGTTGAAGCTTCAAAGCAGATGCTGGAAGACATGGATGACCAAATCAAGTAAATAAGACAGGACATCCAAGCCGCCAAGGACAGACAAAAGGCTTACGCGGTTTGGCTTTGTTTGATCAATGATTAAAAGAATAAATGGATATCTATACTTCAGGTTGAAGGCCTGAAGGGAGAGGCAGCTTCAGTTACCCCCGACTGCCTGCCTGACCCTAACCAAGGGGGTTGTTAACCGCACAGGGCAAGTGGACCGGACTCGCCGCGAGAGGTGTCTCCGTTGAGCGCTACTTGGAGCAGGAGGACGCTTGGGTGCCAGAGGGGGCTCTGGCCATAAATCCCTCGCCTTCCGAGCCCTACACAAGAGGCTAACATGTCTCGGGATTGGATCTCGAGGCTCTTGGGTGAATGTAAAAAGCTAAGTCCAAGGTATTGTGGACCCTACAAGATCCTCAAGTGCCTAGGGCCTAATGCTTACAGACTTCAACTCCCTGAGAACCTAAAAGTTCTTAATGTATTCCATATCAGCTTACTGAAGAAGTATGTGACTAACCCTAGTCACGTGCTTGATGATCAACAAATTGTAATGCCTAGCCAAGGAGTCCTCGAGCTACAGCCTGACAAGATCTTAGATGTTAGGGAGAGGCATTTGAGATCTAGAACCTTGAAAGAATACCTCGTCCAGTGGAAAGATTATCCCAAAGAGGATGCCACTTGGATAGATGAAAGTACTCTCAACCAACAATACCCCCAGTTCTTCTTGAGATGAGGACATCTCAATTCCTCTAAGGGGGAGAGAATGTAATATTTCCGCCCGAAATATTAATCGATCTTAAACCCCACACACCCCACGCCAAAAATGCAACCCAAAGTAATCTCCCGCATCGTAAAATGTTGGTGGCTAAGTACTTACTTCGTGTGAATTAATAAACTCCAGCTCCGTGTCGTGTATGGAAGACGGCGGCTTGAAGACCGCAAGCCCATGCACGAACACCCTTCACCGGGTGATGGGACCTAAAACGGGCCGGCACTGGCTCATGCACTAGCCGGACCTCTATCATGCGCTCAACAACCCCACTGCCTCGCGGCCACGAGCGTGGATGACACATACATCATCTTCCTAAACATCTTGCATTTGTATCACGTCTCGTAGTCCAACTCTAACCCAATTAACACTCCTTAGAGGGAGTCCTAGCACATTGCCAAATAGCACAAAGTACAAACATAGGAGGTCCTCCCACGGCTGACTGCCGCTACCTCACTGCGACTCTCCTACACCTTGGGGATTGGCCCCTCGATGCGTCGCTAAACATATACAACACCTACGAACACAAACTTCTCTCTTTTATGATTTGCGTATTTCCAGGAGATATACCATGCTTCCTCACTTTACTTTCCCCCTTAGACCCAATGCCTAGCCTACAGCTTGGGCAACCTTACTCACTCAATGTTGGTCATGATCTAGAGAATACAGGTGCTATGCATCCAGGAGGTATTGTATGATACCTTTTATCATTTTATGCTTCATGCAAATTGTGAATGTCTATGTGCTCAAACAATTAAGAAAATCAGCATTTGTGTTTAGTGCAAAAGCATTCTTTCAATGATTTTGACTATTGCTCGTATGCAACATTGCATGAACCTAGCACCGAGAAACCCTCGTGCTACTAGGTTCTTAATTTTTAATTATCGCCCAACCTAAATGGTATGCATAAAAACCAGCAAGCTTTTCATCATTTCGTTCAGCATTTAAACACCTTTTATACACTACCCCCTCACCCATTTAGGTTGTGCATTATTGATCAGTTTAGGGTTCATTTCCATGTTTTTATTGTATAAAAAGCAATAAAAACTCACTAAAACATAAAGCTAGGGCTAAACTGAGGCTAAACCTCATACTTCAGACCCCCCATACATCCACAAACATGGTTCTTATTTTTCCTTAATTTTTTGCACTCAAAATCCATTTTTTCCTTATTTTTTTCCATTTTTCCTATTTTTCTTGTGTTCTTTCGCAATATTAAAAGACTGAAAATACAAAATTAGTTGTGGGCTGTGGCCCTTAGGTTTATGTGCAGCAAAAACACCAATTTATTTGGTGTGTCTTATTATATTTTCCATTTATATATCCAAAACACCCAATTTTTCCATATTTCGCGTGTTTTACGGGTTTTACACTATTAATTTCAATCAGAACACTTATGATTTTCTGATTTTCTGAGCATCAACTGATCAAACTCATAGCAAGCAACATTATAATGCATAATCATCCCATGAAAACAAATATTCATGAAGCAAATTGCATAAAACATCAATTTCCTTTGTAAAAATGAGATTACCATTCTTTGCGGGTTGTGAGTTTTTATTTGTCATATCTCGGGACTGATTTTCGGCCACCATTAATGCTCATGACAGTCCACAATCAGCAATCGTCCTTCCTCTTGAACCACGGAGCAATCCGGTCTTCATTGGACAAGCATCCGCCATCCATTCTTCTTCTTCTTCTTCTTCACCACATGAATATGCCCTTAAGGGGGAGAGAGGGAGGAGAGAGAAAGACTGAAATCAGATATCTTCATAGAGACCACCATTTGAGGAGCAAACATCGGCGATGTGACCAGTAGGCAGAGGGGAATCAAGCCCCATGATCAATTGGGGGGGTTGCTCACAGGCAGGAGATGGCATGATCAACAAGAGGGCGCAAATTTCGGCGCCTCCTGATGGCGTTTTTTTCTCCCTCTCTCATCCCACGATTTGTTGCTAAGTTTCATGTTGCATAAAATGTCCAACTTCCCAAGGGTCATGCCCACTTTGGCCAAATTTTGTCCACCCCTTCGTATCTTGACCGGTTTCTTGGCTCCTTCCCCATCCGGACTCCGAATTGAGCTCTGAAAAATCCTGGGTGTCCGGCTTGACATCCCGCATTGGCCGGTAACTCTTGTCAACCCGCACGATAGTCTGAAAAATTATGAAAAATCAACAAGTGTCGCTCGGGCGCCTTTAAAGCACTTTGATACTTAAAATCGTCCTAGGTCGAGCCGCCGCCTTTGACATTGAATATTTTTGCCTTGATATTCGTAATTTTTAGCTATTTTTAAGCACTTCTCGACACCAAAATTCTGCTCTCATGGGGAAAAAAATGGGGGATAATGGTTAAATTTTGTGCAAAATTTTTTATTAGTAACCCCCTCCCCTTAGCCGATGCATGGCGGGGAGAAGGAGTGTGAGAAGAGCATGAGTTGTGTTGGAGAAGCATAAGGGAGGGGAGGCATGCAAGCCAACCATGTGGGTGGCTATTCCCCCCCTCCACAACCTATGTATGACCTCCCCCTTAAGCTTGGGGGGAGGGAAGAGAGAGGATGAGATCACACTACCATCGCCTGCTGCCACCATCGCTGTCGCCATCAGGCTGCCCCCACCACCAGGCCACGCCATCGGACTACCACACCTCCTCCATCATCATCATCATCAACATCATTCTCATCATCATCTTCGTTTTCGTCGTCGTCTTCCTCCTTTCCAATCATTCCCCCCCCCCCCTCCACGTCATTCTGTGGAACAGAAGCTTCTTGGAAGCTTCTTTCGAAGCTTTTAAACAAGGCTTCCATAAGGCTTGTTTACACAGCCTTCCCCGGGTTTTCTAAAAACCATGTCTTGTAAAGGCAATTTCTGTGAGAGGTGGAGTAGGCAGTTTGGGACTGATTTTCCAAAGCTTGGAGGGAGTCCAGAAATCGGATCAAGGCAAGGACAAGTTTGCAGAGTCAAGGATCTACATCGTCAATGGCTCTTAAGCAAAACACACGAGGTGCACACGTGGGAGCTTCCACTCTGAGTTCGCGTGTGGACAACGCTACGAGTCCTCATGCCCAGGTTCCAATTGTATTCTCGCATGAAAAGAATGCACTAGGCATGTCCAATTCTCATAGGCAAGTTAATTACACTTGGAAATTTTAATTGATCGCCCGATTTTTTCAAAGATTTAGTTGCATGATGTGCATTTGAAATTACTTGCACTTCCAAGCTACAATCCTGAACGCATATTGCGTAACTTAAAAGGTCGATTTGTCTAAATGCATCCTTGATTGCCTCGCGGAAAAAACAGCACGTAATGCATTTAGGTAATAATTTCCTAGTTGTGATTCGTATGAGATAATCATTGACGTCCATTAGATGTTGTCCAAGTAGTTGCATTGTATGAAAGGGATTTATGTACCTTGTAAATGGCATACGGTGAAAATTACATCCTAGATTGGGCTAAGTGTTGAAGGACAAATTAAATCAATAATGGTCCCATGGCAATCGCTCATGCATGGACTTCTTTTATCGAAGTTGGATTTGGGAATGGATGAAATTGTTATATTAAAGCTTGAATTCAATACAAAGGGTTTATGGGCATAGTTCTTGATGTAAATCAACGTAGGTTTATATGAGTTAGCCCTAAATTGTCAATCTTAATAGTTTAGGCAAGGAAAAGAAATAGTCATTGTAAATCTCATAGTTGCATAGAAGGAAAAAGTCTATGAGCCGCATATTTGCATGGAATGTTGTATTTTGAAATTATTTACATCTTTTTAGGAAAAAGTATTTGCATCTCTAAGAAGAGATCACCTCTTGTCACAAGACAATTAGATCGAATAGGTATATCGCTTGAAACAGTGTAACTCAAATGATGATCACTTCAATGCGCTAGGAAAAGCAAAGCCGCGATAAAATTTTGTCTAGTATCGCACTCCAGAAACCAACTTAATATTTCCGACCTCAAAGGTCCTACCCACATTCACGGAATGTTAGGGTTAGTTAGACGCCCATGCAAGAACGATCTAGGGTCCTTACCCTAAGGATCAATTGGCCAAATACTAGACTTTCGGTTGAATTTAGAAACCCTAGGGCCAAACGTTGTCGGCCTAATATGGTTAGGGTTGGGTTGGGTCAAGAGGACATCCCAAACCCTACATCTTGACCAAAAGTATTCTTGGCCCAGGAATACCGTGTGATGGGAGAAATAATACCACAAGTTAGGTGCGACACTACCGTGTGATGGGAGAAATAATCCCACAAGTTAGGTGCGACACTTGTCTCGTGCAACAAGTTGCAACATCGCATGATTTTGTGTTAAATCACAAAATAGTATTACCACTCCTTAGAGCAAGGTTGGCAAGTTCTACGTACAAGTCTAATTTGCAAGAGGATGAGTAGTCATCCTGCTACATCACCCTTCCCTGAGGCTGATTTGCCAAGTTAGGGATGTTATTTATTGCTTAGCAAGAAATTGACCAATCAAGTTAGGGTGACAAGGTTGTCCAGGATTTACTGTCTTAGTTTAAGGAACCTACGGTGTTTGTTAATTTGGGTTAACAGGGTATAAACCCTAACCCAAGGATAAAAGGGTAAATAAGCAACTTAGCTTATGAAATCCTTGAGATCTTGCCAAGTCGCAATTGATCCCGAATCGAATGCTGGATGCATTCGGAGAGAAGGATTCGCACCTTAGCAGTTGGCCAAACAAACGACCACTGGATTGATTGTGTTTGTACAGTTAGGAGCATTGTTTGTACTTCTTTGCTCAAGGAACTAAATATGGAAAAATAATTAATGCTTCAGGTTGAAGGCCTGGAGGGAGAGGCAGCATCATGACCCTAACCAAGGGGGTTGTTAGCCGCGTCGGGTACGTGGACCGAACTCGCCATGAGAGGTCTCTCCGTGGATGCTACTTGGAGCAGGAGGACGCTTGGGTGCCAAGGGGGCTCTGGCCGTAAATCCCTTACCTCCGAGTCCTGCACAAGAGGCCGACGTGACTCGAGATTGGATCTCGAGGCCCGCATACTAGTCTACGAGCGAAAACTTGGAATAGCGATCCCTGAGGATTGCTGGAAGGCGGATTGTGGAATTGCCTTCGGGTGGATTATGGAATTGCCTTCGGGCGGATTATGGAATTGCCTTCGGGCGGATTATGGAATTGCCTTCAGGTGGATTTATGGATTAGCCTTCAAGCTGGATTATATGATGTATTCCAAAGACTGATAAATAAGATCAATTATTGAAAAGGAACTTGCTTGACATTGTTTTTCTATGTCAGTGCCTAAGTTATGTGAAGGAACCAGTGACTAATTGGCTAATTAAGAAAGCTGTTTTTGCATGTCAAACTAAATGTGGTAGGTAATTAGATAACTAAGGCAACCCTAAGGAAAGTGCGGTGGATGTGGCCATGGGTCTGTCCTACGGAAGGGTGGTCCCGGTTGCCCGGGAACTTTTCTCAACGAAATTGACAGCAAGATAATGATGACCTAGAATCTAGAAAGCTAGAGTCCCGATTTATACTATTTTAGGGGAACGGAATGGGACTATGCCTTATGGGCAAAGAGGTCGACCTTTGCATCCCTCTTGTTTCCCATTCTCCTTGAACCAAGTGTAGTATAAATTCACTTTGACCTTGTTATTTCTGTGTAAGGTAGTTCGTCTGGGGCTTGATGCTAGTTACCTCCGAGGAACTTGACCATTAGGGAAACCCTGATTCAGGTCAATCCTAAGTGGGAACGGCCGGAATGCTTCCACTTCGTAGCAGACTCGGGAAGACCTAGATCGCAAACCCCGTGACATTCCGTGGGAGTGCCGAGCAGCGCTTTCTGGACTCTCTTCTCGATGGGCTGCTAAGACATGTCCTACAGGTGAACAGGTGGATATGTTATAATCTCGTGTTTTTCAACATGGTATCAAAGCATAGTCGGGCATGGCATTGCATCTCCTACTCTCTTTTACTGTCATGTAGCTTGGCTTGAGCTCAATCCCCAACTTAGGACCTCATCTCCCACTTCTTCTTCTCACTTCCCTGCTTGGTAGCCATAGCCACCTACTTTAAGCTCTTAGATCTCTTCAACCAAAAAAGATCTTGACATGCTTCCTTCTGAAGATCTCTACTCTTGCTCTTGGAGCTCCCCTCTATCATCTCAAAGCTCAACATTAGTTCATTTTTAGCTCAGCATTGTCAACTCTATCAACTTCTGTTCTATGTGACCTCCATAGCCAACATGACCTGATGTACTTGGAGCTTTCACAACTCTATCTACAAGCCACATCTTAAGTAAATTTCTTTTGGGAAGTTGTTCTATAGATTAGGATGCTTCAGTCCATCATGACAAATCCCAACATTACACACATCAGAAGGCAGCATTGTGGAAATTCTAACTTGCTGATGAATCCACACTTGCTATCTTCGTCCATACGCTCTGTGCTACTCTAGCATCCACCACAGTTTACTCTATGGCTATAGGGTTTTGGAAGATTTCTACATAAGCTTCATCTTCATCAAATATTTTGTCATAAGATCGTGTGTATGCACTAGTGCAAATAGAAATTCAGTCAGTCAGAAATCCTAATCACAGTCTATCATAGCCAAAGTTGACTAAGCTTCATTTTTCACTTCATTTGCTTATATTTTCTAGTTGGAAGGCTCAAGGGACCTCCTGCAACTCTCATCTACTCAATGCCACTGATTAATCAACAAGGAGGACAAATCTTTGAGGATTTTTGAAAATTTCAGGATCTCAGGCTCCTTTTCAACCTCACTCTTCTCATTGGAGATCTTGCCTCTCTCTCTCTCTCTGAACTGATTTACCAACAAGATTTTACCAGCAAGGAGGGGACTCAAGCATTGATGAAGGGTTCACATCAAATCATCAAGCAAGAAGAATCATCATCAAACTCAAGCGCAGTATCTCTTGATACTCCATAGTGTGCTTTCACACTACCTCCTTGTGTCCCTTGACACACTCAAGCTCAACTCATTGATGGTTACTATTATCATTTTTAAGCTAATCCTCACTAATAAGAGTGTTAAGCATGAAGAATTTTAAATGGACATCTTCTTTGAAGAGTAACATGGCTCCTGTTGCTCATTTTCATTACATAGAAAACTTGTTTGTGACCTGCAAGAGGACATGAAGCTGCCTACACCAAAGAGCAATCAATGTATTCATTTGAAGAACTTGAAGACATGCCTGCTACCTTGGATATAGTGCAAGATCTTGAAGACATTTCCACTACCTCAAAGATAATGATATATTTTCTTGAGGGGGACATGGACATGAAGACTAATGCAACTAATGCAAGCAAAGTCAATGAAGAAGAAGACCAGAAGGACCTAGAAGAAGAGGACCAAAAGATCAAAGCGGTGGACATTGAAGCTACAAGCAAAGTGAAGAACAAGTACAAGATCAAAGAGAGTAAGCTATACTACATCGACAAGAAGACCTACAATAAATTGAAGATCTAGGAGAAAAGAAATACCAAAAATTGCAAGGGCCTGACGGTCCTTGACCCATTTTTTTTACTAGACTTTTTTCAGCCTTGTAATGCCTAGGCCAAATGCTTCTGACATAAGCTTGTAAACTCCTCATGTAGCCTTGTACTACAACCTCTGTACACTTTGTGAGGCCCCTATTATAGCCTCTAGATATCCACCATGTTTGCGGTACCTACACTTAGCCTTTTTAGCGACAACCTCTAGTGTTTTGCCATGTTTATTGTGTGCCCACACTTTGTAGATATTGCTCTCACTAAAGCCTCTACACACTTTGTACTCTCTAGTTGTGATTGAGGAGGGGTGTTGAGATATTTTCAATCAAACCTACTATAGCCTCTTTTGTAGCCTCTTTGTATGACAAAGTTTAGGCTAAGGATATGCAAGCTACTTTATCCCATAGGCACAAAGAGGGAGACTGCTACCCATCCAACAACTATAAAGCATTGTACTTGACTACCACTTTTTCATGTGAGATGAATGCAATATCATGATGCTTTCTCTTTTCAGTTAGTGTCTTTGATATTGTTAGTTAGTCTAGTCTAAGTCTCTGTCTTTGTCAAGTCCACTAGTCCTTGTCATGTCATCATGAGTTGTGTCTTCATCTTCCATCCTCCATAATCACTGCCATGCTCTAGATCCCGTGTTTTCCAACAATTGATGATTATAGATGTGATGTACCATGTCATAATGCATGGTATCATTCTAGTGAACCTTGGCAGTAGAATGGCTATTATGGGAAACATGCTTATGCATCTAAGAATCCATCTTTTCAGCAACATAGTCATGATTATACATGTGAACCTTCCTTGATTCAACAGCTTAGTTCTTATGGATGTGATGATAATGGTCATGCTTATTCATACTCTTTTAGCTTTGATCATCAGCAAGTTCATATTTACCATGATATCCTTTATCCCAATCAGTTTATACCTCATGATCACCCAAATGTAATGATGAGTTCTTTTTAAGGTGTTGATGGTGAAGAAGATAGCAATGAGCAAGCTGAACAACAAGAAGGGGATAATGATCAATATGATCAATAAGAAGATGAACAAGAAGAAGAAAATAACCAAGAAGATGTACAAGAAGGGAAGAATCAAAAGCAAGATGTACAAGTTAATGACATATTAGTTGAAGAATCACATGAGGCGCTCATAGATGTAGATGGTTTTAAACTCTTGGAGAAACCTCAAGAATGATCTTCTTGAGCATCAATTTACACTTAATCAAGGTTTACAACAACCATTGAACACATTTGATAATGAGCACCTTAATCATGGTTACGATGATTGGTAAATGTCTAATGATGATGTAACACATGATTTGGGCATAGATGAAGATGAAGATGGCATTATGCTTCCCTATGATCCGAGAGATTATGGATGTGATTATGGAGTTGATTATGGGGATACTTCCTTGTATCCATTTAATCTGAGTGCATTGGAGTATGTGGTTGATGGCCATTCTCTTCTCTTGGAAAATCATTATAACAGAATACCTTTTGATCTAGGAGGTTAATGGATTTCTTGGGGATCTCATTAAGACCAACATCCATCTTGCAGGCAATTCCTTCTTTTTGGTAGGCTCGTTTGGTTGAAGATTGGTTATTTATGGCTATATTTTTAGTGCAAGAAAGATTGCAAACAACTCACTATTTTGAACCAGATTTTATTATGAATTGTAGATAGAACTGAGTGCCATACATGGTTTGAAAGTACTTGTTAAGAACGCTATTTTTATGTATTAGACACCTTGATCGGAGTTCCCTACAAAAAGTTATCCCAAATTTACTACAACTGGGTCTTGTAGTAGATAGCATGTTGTCCACTATCTACAACCTTCATTTTCTTAGAGAATATGGGTCAAGATTTAAATGTTATCATTCCCCAATCATACCTATATATCATACTTGATCAATGACCCTTTATACATCAACAATTAGCGTCATTCCATCAGGTAACCCTTGTAATGTCTGCAGCAGAGTAGTACTCTAGTCTGCTCCTACCGTGTCTTTTTGTAATAAGTGCCCAACTTGTTTTTTAGGGCAAAAACCTTTGGGTGGGGATAGAATGTAAGAGAGGGGAAATAAAATAATGAGGGTAAAATATGAGCTACACTAGCCGGTATAAAAGGTGTAAGGGACTTGATTTTTGGATCCTTTCCTAGTCTTTCTCTCTCCTTGTCACTCTCTTATGCACCTCATCTTCTCTCCCTTATATAGTCTCTCTCTTCTCTTTCTTCCTCTCTAGTCCACTCTTTGACAATAAGTACTCAAAGAGACACCTTATCCAATTGCATCTATTGAAAATAGTTGAGTGCTTCCCCATCAAGCATGTGTTCTACTACATAGGGAACTATAGACAGGAAACCATAGACATCAATTGTTCGTTTTAGCACTAAGGTGTGCTTGCCTTCAATCTTCTATCACAAATTCACATATGTATCTACCTGTCAAAAATCCCTAGACAAAGCCATGCTCTTATGACTTATGAATGGTATTTCTCCTCTACTCAAAGAAAAAATAGAAACAAAAAGAGAGGGCAACACTTGAGCAACACGTTATTAACATTATAAATGCATGCCCTACCTTCTTGCAAAGACCCTTGCAAGGGTTTCAAGCTTCAAAGGAGTCTTCATTTTGTGCTTGTTGTGATTATCTTGAAGACTGTGATCTTTCATATCATCCTCCTCCATGCTTGTGATGAGAATAGCCCACCAGCAACTCCCAAGGCATGAGCCAAAACCTAAGATGATCGCAGTTACTTGAGAGAGAGAGCCTAGGAAACTTGTGTAGTGGAGCATAAGATAATAATGCCTTCCTAGAAAGTGCAAGAAGCACATCTTTGTGTGGTTAGCCAAAGCTAAATTAGAAGAGAGAAATGGGAGGGGTGAAGAAGAACATAGAGGGGATGTTGCAAGGACAAGGGAGGAGAGAATGAGAGGGAAGAAACAAAGGAAGCAAAAATTGTGGATTTCCCTCTCACATGGCGACAAATAACTTGGCCTTGGCATAGGCTTTACAAGGCTAACAAATATATAGTTGTTAGGTTGAAAATGGTCATTTTCATCTAGTGCTAGAGGTGGAATGCATGCTACAGATTCCCACCATCAATATAACCATATATGAGGACTGTCCATGAGTAGAGGAGGGAGCCAATCAAATGGTCCATAAAGTCAAATGATTATAAATCATTAATGCCCATAGCCTTCATCTGTAAACTTGTCATACCAAGGTTGATTCTCTAAATCTCTAGGAAATATGTTGATAGCATCTCATTTCGGTATGCACTTTCTGTGTAGAGCTGGTAGCATTTGCCCAATCCAATATGACCAGCTCTTCTTGCACATTGTTTTGCAAATGTGTTGCATATTTGATGATGTAATCAAATTTTATATTTAACAAAAGTGAAAAGCTTTCAATGATGCTCAACCTATCACTTTTAGAAATGAAAGTTGGCTAGTCTATTTCCTTGTTGGGTAACTATGGTTAGCTATTTTTAGAGCCAATGTTTCTAGAAAAGAAGCTTGCCATATTTCTTTGTGATCTCAACATGATGGTTTTGGAGCTAACTAATCCTTGAGGATTTCTCCCCTACAAGTTGTACCTTGTGTGCCCTACATAAGCACCATTTTCTAAAAATATATAGAATATCTATAAATCTTGTGTACTATAACTCATGATAAATTATGTAAAATAATGTCCTTTAAAGACAAGAAAGATAAACCATGTATCTTCACCCTACCAATGAGACTTGTTTATAAACATTGAAATATTGCATTCATTTTACCTTGTCCCTTGCCAATGTTTAAGGGTGGTCCCCTTATTATGCCATGGGTTGATTGGGTCAAGGATTTTGGAAGAAGTTTGTATTTCTAAGTGTGCTATTGGTGCCCTTTTGTTGGTGTGTTGGTTTCTTACATTTATTGATTTTGGCTATAGAGGTTATGTTGTGTTGCTCTACCACCTCCCAGCAACATGTGCTAGGAAAGTTGCCTACGACATGAACACTAATACATCACTATACTTGTCAGAGATGGCCTAGTATTGCAATATTATACATGGAAGAAGAATTCAAAGGTCACAAGGCTATGGATGGGATGGATTCTAACAAGTGATTCCAAATGTTACAAAGAAATTATGTATATTGCACTTGTTTTTCACAATCAATAAAATCATCTATATTCTCTCTTATTTGCATGTTTCTCTTTCTATTGTGTCTTCCTTTTGTTTTTAGGGGGCGCACAAGGGGGGAGAGAGGGGGTTGTAAGGGTATGGCCTTTGTAGCTATGCCATTGTGTTGGATCCAAAAACACCTATATAGGGAGTAGTAATGGCTCTAAGCCCTACTTGGGTTCCACTCTACATGTGATTCGCTAGATACTCAATGGTGAAACCTCACATGTGCAACATCACGAGGGTGTAGTCCTGAGCTATGCCTCAATGTTGTATCTTTCTATATCATGAATACAAAGGATTCATTATTTATATACATTGTATGCCTTTTCATTGTGCCATTTTGTGCCTCATGACAGGTTATGACTTGAAATCCCGCGAAGGTCTATAATACTTGGTATCATAGCAATTCTAGCACAGAGCATACTAGCTCAAGAGGGGAACAGGCTCACAAATGCAGAGATCCTACCATAATACATTATGCAATGCGAAAGCAATGACCCCAACACGACATGATGCAACACGAGAAGACATGACACGACATGACATAGCACAACGCTCCACATCACGATGCCACCTGATCATGTTACCTGCTAGAAACTGGAAGAGAAAATTCCATGCCAAAAAAGTTGAGAGGGAGCCACTGTGTGATAGGGATGCATGACATACCATTGCAAAATGTATTGGAGAGAGTTGAAGCTATGAAAGGACACTTTCTTTGAAGAGGAGGACGAGCTACGTCACTAGCTCAGAATCACATATAAGAAGAAAGATCTATGACTCAAACTAATCGAGAAAATAGGGAAGACTATCAAAGCACTAGAGAAGACCACAAAGGAATGGATGTGCTATGTAATCTTGAAGAGAAGGTTGAAGAGCTAGAGGAAGACCTAGAGGTAGTCGACTACCCGTTGAGCATGGTGCGAGAGAGAGCTTGGTTGTGGCAAGTGAAGGTGGCCTGAGACCTTGACATGGACCTTCAAGAAGAAATCATGCTAAGATGGAACTCGGAGACTACCTTTAGATCTAAAGATGCCAAAAAGCAAGTTGAACCATACTTAAAGCAAATGAGAGATGAAAGATTCCAAGAGCTGAAGAATGGAGTGAAGCCAACCAAAGAAGAACCAAAGAGCCAAGAAAAAAAGAATTAAGTGAAAGAAGAAGAAGAGTTCTAGTGAGATGAAGATAAAGAAGAAGAGACGATAGAGGAGGAGATTAGCTAGATCTTGGAACACCTCATCCCCAATAAGAAGAAGCTGACTGCTACTACCTCAAACTACTACCTTGAAGACTACTACCAAGAAGGTTATCCTGAATACCAATACCTCTACCATGAATATCCTCCAAAAAAATATGGATACTATTATCCCAAAGATTTTCCCATTGACTACCACCTAGAAGGAGAATACCTCTACACCGATTATCAATATCCTTCCCAAAGAATGCCAACCCAAAGGAGTTCAAGAAGAGGAAGAAATGATGGAGTATTGTGTGAAGGGAAAAGGATTGAGAATGGATGTGCATTCCAAGGTAGAAAATATTATGATGGAGTTAGGATATAAGAAAGAAGATGAAGATAGCTAGATGTGTCAAAAGAATGAACCCTTGCACCCATAGGCTACAACCTAGTTGAGTCTTAGAAGAAATGTAGTTTGAGAAGGGAGAGGAAGAGCTTGATCTTGATCTTGGAACACCTCCATCCATTGAGATTGAGGGTAAGGCCAGGTTGGCACTCTCCTGTGAGACATGGGAGGCATAGGCTAGATCTTGGAACACCTTGACCTCGACAATCCCAACCCCAAACCCAACAACCAACCAAATCCTCAAAGTTCAATTATGATAGTCTAAAAAGGGAGTTGAAGGAGAGAATCATGAAAATATAGGATGAGATAGAAGATGATGATAGAAAAGAAGAAGAAAAAGATATATTAGATGGAGCCATAGTGAAGATCAAGGAAAGGATAAGACAACAAAAGAGAAGAAAAGAGACCGAAGAGTAAGTAGAGTTAGCTAGGAAGAAATTAGAAGAGAAAGAGAAGCTAGAGAAGATATGTGGAAACAAGTAGAAGACAAGAAGAAGAAGAATGTTAGGAAAAAGTTTGAGCAAGTAGAAATAGGCGGAGGAGCCAAGCTATAAGAACTAGTGTAGAGAGCTAGGAAGCCAAAGAAAGAAGATAGGCTAGAACAAGAAGAGCATTAGACGAAGGCATGAAGGCAAAGGAAGAAGAGATAGAAGATGACTTGGACTTAGGTAAGAACAAGAAGGAAGAAGAAGAGCAAAAGATAGACCTAGGTGAAGTTGGCCAAAAAGAAGAAAGAAAGATAGAGAATGAGGAGAATGAGAATGAGAAGAAGAAAAAGGCAAAATCAAATGCCAAGAAACGGAGGCATGCCACTAAAGCCAAGATGAGAGATGAGAATGCAGATGCCTTCAAAACCCCCCAAGCTAAACTTGTGGCTAAGGATGAAGCAAACCAAGCTTTCGATCCAAGGCCACATACCATCCCAACCAACTTAGATCAAAGTAGGAATGAAGTGTACTTCAGCAATGGAGTCATTGGCTATGCCTTTGAGTCCAAAGAGGCAAACCTTTATGAGCTTAGACAGAATGAGTCTAAGGATAAACCCTCAAAGAAGGGAAAGTATAAGGGATTACTTGCAATATGGTCCAACCAAGGTAACTTAGTACCATGGAAGTAAACTTTGCTGGCCAACTCACTTTTAATGTGAATGTCTTTAGACTATGGAACCCATTGGGAACATATTCAATGCTAGTAAAGATTAAGATCTTACCATTCATGGCACAAGTAGTGCAAGGAGTTTAATCTTAATCCTCTAGATTCATGGCACACCAAGCATTCTAGACATGGGTGTCATCCCAAGAACTTCAATGATCCCTATACTTTCGCAACCCAAAATACTATCTAAGTGTGATGATTTATTCCATTCCTCCCCAAGAACTTCAACTCCAAATGAGACTAAGAAGATCCAAAGAGGTGCCATGCACCAAGACCACACCTTCCATGTGAAAAGGAAAGCTAGACCAACTAGTTTATCAAAGTTCAAGGCAAGAAAGAAAGATCAGACAAAGAGTCCAAGGAAAATAGCCTAAGTTCTTGACTTTTCGTGTAGGCTGCAAGGCTATGATGGGTGGAAAAAGTTGCATACTATAATTCTTGATCAAACTAATGGAGGTAAAACAAGGTTGGCCAAAGCCAAGGTTTGGATTAGTCTTAATAAATTGGCTCCCTTGCTTTGAAAGATGGTGTTTGATAATGGAGATAAGCAAGAGTTTATCGATGATGTACATAGCTTCTATGAAAATATGGTGAAACCATGGGACAAAAGTTCTATCACACATTACATGGTGTGCACTAAGTCGATATTTTAAAAGTGTGTGAATTGTATAAATTATTGAGTATATTTTTATTCATGTATGATATGTGCCGTTGTAGCATATCCTTGATATACATGAGCCATACTTTGCAAAAAGGGAAAGCAACAAAGTTTGATCCATGCAAGGGATGGAAATTTCACATTGGATAGCACAAGGTGCATACCACAAAAAAAATCAATCATGGTGGAGGGGAAAATGGCAGCAATCCATTTATCCAATTGCTATCTTGGTGGTACAGGATCATAATAGTGGATGAAGCTCGACTCATGAAGAAGAGAGCAAATTAAAGTGTTGATGAATTGGATACAAATGTGATTAAATCACTTCGTCTTGCTAAAAGAGCATTGTTGGAGGGGTTTTAGTCTAAAGGTCATATCCACCAAGGATCAGAGAAAGAAGGAAGTAGAGAATAGTAGATAAAAGAGAAGAAGAAGAATAGACAAGAGGTACACAAGATAAAGACAAATCTCAATGAAGCAAAACACTATGTATTGATAGAACCTAAGAAGACAAACAAAATCCTTGTCTAGGACTACTTGGAAGAAATCTCCAAGCATTAGATCTCCTCGAGCTCCCTAGCAGACCAAATACGTGCACCAAATATTAGCTTCCTCTCTGCTGTTTAGACCGCAAATCTGATGGTTTTGTTGGCTTCAAAAGGAGGGTAAAACTTTAGGACACCTGCTTAGAATTTTCCCAAATCGCTCCTTCTTCTTCTCCCCATTCGAAGTGCTATTTGGAGCATGTCAATTGCTATCACATGCCACGTGATTTCGAAAGCCCTTATTTTTTCATGAGCTTTTCCAAAACTGATTGAAAAGCAACTTTCTTTTTGCATGTTACTCTATTCTAGAAGTTTTCAACACCTTTTTTGGATATTTACAAGAAATAATATCCAAAATATCAAAAATAGACTGGACGTATCCAAAAATCCTGTATTTTGGAACCATCCATACTATGGACACTAATACTAATAATGACTAATATGACATTGACTCTTTAGATTAATAAGAAAACGAATGATGATGCACTCCACGGTTTTTCATACTATGTCTACCTAGTGGCACGACATCCACCCCCTCTGAACCTACACATCCTCCGGTATATGCCATAGATGCACCATCCAAGTCAAACAACCATAGCATCAACTTGTCACTCATCATGCATATAAGAAGGCATCCCCCTAGATCATGGATTAAAATGACTAGCATTTGCATAACTCTAATACCATATCAAGTATCCACTCCAAGGCCATTAGGCCTTGGGTGCGCATCATATACTAGAGGCTATTAAATCTCCATATACATGCTATCAATGCACCCATCAACAAATACATAGCAACATGCCTGCTCTTTCAAAGTCCAATGCATGGAAATCTACTTATACTAATAATTGTGTACCACACCAAACATAAACTAAGCCTCACTTGCATCCAACACATGCTAACCATTACCAAAAATAGTGAAGCATTCCATATCTTGAAGTATCTTTAGATTTCCTATCAAGGCCTCTGATAAAGCATCCGAAACATTCTCCATTTGTGGAGCATCATATCTAACATCCTCTAAAGGCATATCCTCGAGCTCATCATGAATTGTCTTAGAATTGATAACCATATCATGCAAATCATGTGCATCCAATACTTCACCAGTCTCCCCCTGAATCCCTACATCGAGTAAAACATGAGCTTCATAAACTTCTTCAGATGCATTAAGAAAATCTATAGATACAATGTCTGACTCTTTCACAATAGGATCTTCCAAGGCATCCGTGGTTGTCTCAATATCAGACTACAACTTATATCCTAGTTGTTTGCCCTCTTGCTTGCTATCCTATTTCTGCTCCTACCCAACATCTTCCATAACATGCTCGAGAGGTGATTGATTTGCAACGTTAGGCAAATCCACACTTCTTCTTGTCACTCTCTTAGATATCCCTTTATTATCATCATCTCTCTTCTGTTTCTCTTCCACAAGTACATCTGTGTTTTGTCCTTTTGCTAAATATGCATCCACTAAATATACATCTACCCATGATTCCCATCCAATTATGTCACGAATTTCTTGCCTTGCTACATGAGACATTTCACTATCAATAACTTTCCTCTTTTCAACTGCATGCAAAGCATGTATCCATATTGTAGCCCTTTGGACTTGGGCAGGCATTTTATCCAACTATAGACCAAAAGTAGAAGCATGTATAGTGCATAAGCATTTTGGATAGCCAAGTCTTCCAACAACTTTTGCATACCTCCCTTTCCAAAATTCAAAGCAAGAGGCAATCCCATTACTCATGCATGGATCTTGCCATCTTTCCAAAAGATGAGTCGTCATTCCAAGATCTCCAATAAGTAGCACAATCCTTCCTTTCGTGCCACAAACTATCACACCACATATATCTTTTCTCTAGTTTAGGGACTGTTGCACATCCCCTTTCATCTTGTCCTTTCTCATCCAATTTTGTAACCTTGAATTGAAGATCCCACATGCCTTAACCAATTCATCTAATATATCTTCCCTAATAGTGCAAATAGCAGATGCAGCCATAGGGTTAGCCACAGAAGTGGGTGGCTTACTAGATACATCAATTGTTTTTCCCATAATAGTGGGCAAGCTAGATACATGCAATCTTTCTCTTCTTCTATGCTTTTTCACCAGTGTAGTAATAGCTTCATTAACATGCCTCCACTCTGTTTTACGCCCTATCTTTATAGTCTGATTCTCTAACACATCATCAAAGAAGCTCAAGATCTATTCCTTGTAGAAACAATTCAATTTTCTGACTTGCAAGAGCTTGTTGTTTTGCAAGATCTAACTGTTCAAACCGACTTTCAAATTCTCTTAATAACTATGTAGCCAACACAAGACCCTTATTGGATTATAGAACTCACTCGTGGAAAGTTTTGTGGGTAATCAAACTAGTGTCTTCAATGTAAAATTCTTCCCTTAGTGTCTTCTTGAAAGCTACCCAATTAGCATCCTACATATACAATTCAATAACTCAAGCTTTTAATTCATGTACAGTAACTCATACAAAATATTGGCTCCATGCAAGTTGAGCCATCCCAAAGAACATCTTTTGAGCATAGATATACAAATATGCGGATACATTCCTTCTATTAAACAACTTCATCTCATGCTCATTTATCACAACAGTTTCTATTTGAGTAGAAGCCTGCATCATCTGTTGTTGTTGTTGTTGTACCTACATAAGCATGTTCATATTCTGCACTAACTACTGCAAAACATCACTAGAAATTGTGCTTGAAGGTTCTCCCCTTATGTCTTTCCTTCTGTTGAGACGACCTTTTACATCAGGTTCACCAATGTTGAAGGGGTTTTAATCAAAAGGTTGTATCCATCAGGGATTAGAGAGAGAAGAAAGTAGAGAATAGGATATAGAAGACAAGAATAAGAATAGAAAGAGGTACACAAGATAAAGACAAAGGTCAATGAATTAAAATACTATGTATAACATAATATTAGTGAGTTTGGAAATCTCCCAATTCCTTTTAATACTAAAAAGGTGGCACCCAGATAACATGCCCATAAGTTTTTCAAAACCATATGATGTGACCTATCATTGGAAAGTGCTTGAAAAATGGAATCTATTGAGCTATAGAGTGCTCGATTTAGAGTTATAGTGCTCAAGTTATGACAAATCCAAAGATTTGACCACGTGTCTCAAACTTATGGAAAATTTCCATATTCCCCAATATGGTGTTGTATTGATAGAACCTGAGAAAAATAAAATCCTTGTCTAGGACTACTCGAAAGCAATCTCCAAGCATTAGATCTCCTGGAGCTCCCTGGTAGACCAAAAATATGCACCAAACATTAGCTTTCTCTCTACTACTCTCTCAAACCCCAATTTTGATGGTTTTGTTGGCTCCAAAAGAAGGGTAAAACCCTAAGATATCCCAGGAAACCTAGTCAGAATTCTCCCAGATCACTCCTTCTCCCCGTTCTTCAAAGTGTTGTTTGTTTCCTATCAACTAGATCGCATGCCCTGCAATTTTGAAAGCCCTTATTTTTCCATGAGCTTTTCCAAAGTTGGCTAAAAAGCAACTTGCTTTTTGCATGTCACTCTATTCTCGAAGTTTTCTATACCTTTTTTTTATATTTACAATAAATAATCTCCAAACAGGTTAAACTTTTCCAAAAATCTCGTATTTTGGAGCCATTCATACTATGGATACTGACACTAATGACTAATATGACATCGACTCTCTAGATTACTAACAAAGATGGATGATGATGCACTCTAGGGTTTTTCATACTATGTCTGCGTAGCTACATGATAGCGTGTTATGACGCCTTAAATACCAAAGAAAGCCATGCCAAGTAGCTAGAAACAAAGATTTGAGAAGGTAGTAAACGGATCCAAAAAGAGCTAAGATAGCAAGATGAAGAATGTGTTCAGTGTGAATATAATTCATTATTTAAGAGAGAAAGAGAATGTGTCTATGTGAATGAGTCTTAAACTTTAAGCATTATATAAGAGGGTTTCACTTTCTATCTTATTCATTGAGATTTCAAATCTCTTGTTGTGTAGGAAAGATGGCTAGGTCTAAGGTAGCTACAATGAAGCTTTCTCTCAAAGCCCCATATCATATTCACCTTCATCAAGTATCTATTAGCTCAGATATATTCTTAGAAAGTGGCACTTCACAATTTACAAATGAACCACCTGCTATTCAACCTAACCCAACTTCCTTAAGCCGACGTCCTAAGATGGGTCCTCCTCAACATCCCTACAAGAAATACAAGATGAAGCCAAGTATAATGGCCTTGAGAGAAATCATGAAGTATTAGTACTTTTTTTATCTTGTCATTCTGAAGGCAAGTTTTTGAAGACTTGTTCATGAGATTGTGCAAGACCTCTATCACATAAAAAGAAGGAGGTGGGTTTTGGCCAATGGTTAGGATAGACCCAATCACTTCACAAAATAATGTCTTTATGCTCTGTAGTGTGCTACAAAGCCCTTTTTGGTAGACTTGATGACTAATGCCTAGCGTTGTGTAATACTTGTAAGAAATATTCAAGAAATGAAGGATGTGTTTGTTCCAATAGAATGAATATAGTTTATAATGTTATCTTTTTTGGAGTAGTGTTCTCCTTGTGCACTAGACATGTGACTATGTCCTAGTGCAAAACAGTTGTGCTTGCCTAAATATATTTTTTTTTTAACTCTCGTCCTTCACTCTCAACTTCAATGTGCATCTTTGTTGTAGTTTTTGCTAGCACTATCAATTTCAATAGAAAAACATGTAAAACTTTGTCATTTCTCATTGTAGACTTTACTTCTGATAGCTTTGTATAGTCTATGTAGTGCAAAGTTTCTAGGTGCTTGTAATCACAATGTTCATTTCTCAATTATCGATCCATCCACAATTTTAGTATAAGATAATTTAAAAACACCAAACTATATTGAAATGCAATGAAACTTCACATGTGCACTTGTTAGGTGGCCAAGAGACCAATATTTTTTTTAAGCAAAAAAAAAGGTCAAGAGACCCCTTATTCAAAGTCTAGTGTTGAGTAGAAAAGTTCCTCTAGATGCTAAAATTTGGATAAGGGATCTCTTGGCCTTTTTTTGTTTTTAAAAAAGGGCTCTTGGCCACTTAACAAGTGCATGTATGAAGTACCATCACATTTAAATAAGAGGTTATGGATTCACAATCACACAATGGGCCATGCGTATGAAGTTGCATTAACCTAATTTTTAGGTTTAAATGGGTTAAAAGTTCATTCTTCTTCTTATTTTTACATCTTGCTTTCATTACTTCCTCCATTCTCACATCCCTAACCTTTATCTCTCCTCCATCCCACCCTCCTCGAGCTTGTATGGCATGTATCAAACAAGCTACTCATCATTTTCCCTCAACAAAGAACACCATGGCATGTTGCCTAGAGTATGAGGTGGATCCTCCTCTAGTGCAATAGCAAGTTCTCCCTCGTGACCACAAAGACCACCATGAAAGAAAAGGAGACAAAGACCAAAAACCATTTCCTTTTGAGGGGTAAGGAGAATCCAACGTGGGTATGAGCTTCTCATCCCAAAACTTCCTTTTAGAAGGCTGTTTGGGAAATATTGCAAGACATGCATCTGAAAGGATTGGGAAGGTTTTGGGCACAAGTGGCTAATGGCCCATTGCCATGCAAGTGGACAGTTGCAACCATGGAGGCCTTGTAAACAATTGTATAAGGATTTATCATTGACCTATTGATGATACATAACTAGTAGCCATCCATGCAAAGCACATCACAATCAGAAATAAATACATAAACTTTATCGTTCACCAACTTCAACATAGCAAGGGGACTCCTTTTGGGTTTTTCCATGTGTTAAGATTGTGGGAGAGAAGGAAGGAGTCTCACATGTAGCTTTCTTGCTTGCACAATGGGGGAATACACACACAGGTGGAGGCTGAAAACAGTTTTCCTCTTCTTAGTTGTGTAAGCCAAAAAGAACTCTAGTACATAGAAATAGAAGAACCCTATATATGGGTCTCAAACCAAACTCAACTAACTAAGGTAACATACTAACTGAGCCACGAACTAGAGTAGATAAGGATAGCTGTCATCTAGCTATTATTCATGGGCGGTGTACCAACTGCATCTACAGCTAACAAGTCAGTGACATAAATGCACAATGGTCACCCTGGCATATCACGAGTGGAGCTCGATATCTCAACACTCCCCCTCAAGCTCAATCCCAATTCCTGCACATCAAGCAGGTCTCTGAGCTTGCGCAGCTTTTCTACGCCCAATGCCTTCATGAATATGTTAGCTGCCTAATCCTCTGTGCTGACATAAACTAGATCAATAAGACCTAGTAAAACCCTCTCCCGCACATAGTGATAATGCACCTCAATGTGCTTTGTTCTAGCATGATAGACTGGATTATTTGCCAAGTGTATACTGCTCATGTTGTTACAATAAATGACAACTGGCCCATCTGTAGGCTAATGCATATCATAAAGTAGCTTATGCAACCAAGCTACCTCACATGCAGCCATTGCAGCACCCCTGTACTCAGCCTCTGTGCTCGACAATGCAACTGTAGGTTGTTTCTTGCTGCTCCAAGTGACTGCAGCACTCCCAAAAGAGAACACATATCCACTAGTAGATCATCTATCAAAAATACTACCAGCCCAATCAGCATCAGTGTATCCATGTAACTGTATCTGAACCCTAGTCTCATAAAATAGTCCATACTGCAATGTGGACTTCACATACCTGAGTATACGTCTAGCCGCATCCAAATGCGGTTTCCTTGGAGCCTGCATAAATTGACTTACCAATCCAACAGCATAGTGCAAATCTGGCCTGGTAATAGTCATATAAATCAAACTTCCTACTATGCGTCTGTACATAGTAGGGTCTTTGAGAAGCTCACCTGCATCTGCACTCAGCTTCACATTCTGCTCCAAAGGAATTGAAATAGACTTACAGCCTGTCATCCCATATTAGGACGCAAGAGCCGTATCCCACTTGGTGATCTAATCACCTCAATGCCCAAGAAATAACGCAACTCTCCCAAATCCTTCATCTCAAACTTCTGCTTCAATAGCATTTTCACATGAAGGATATCTTCATCACTATGACTTGTGATAATCAAATCATCAACATAAATGACAAGCAGTATAACACCTTTCTCTGTTTTTTTCACATAAAGTGAGAAATCTGCCTTGGAAATCTGAAAGCCAATAGTGACAAGATACTGTCCTATCTTGTCAGACCATGCTCTAGGTGCTTTCTTCAAGCCATACAAGGCTTTCTTCAACCTGCAAACAAACTCAGGATGAACAGCGTGCACATAGCCTGGTGGCTGCTCCATATATACCTCTTCTTGCAAATCACCATGCAAGAAGGCATTCTTTACATCCATCTGATGTAAAGACCATTCCTTTGATGCAGCCATAGCAATGACTACTCTTACGGTTGCCATCCTTGCAACCAGACTGAATGTTTCTTCATAATCAATGCCATATGTTTGTGCATACCCCTTGACTACTAATATTGCCTTGTATATGTTCACAGAACCATCTGCATTGTGCTTCACCTTATAAACCCACTTATAACCAATTGCATTCTTATCTTTAGGCAAAGGTACCAATTCCCATGTAGCATTTGCTTCCAAGGCATCCATTTCTTCATCCATGGCTTTCTCCCATTTTTCTTTTCCCATGGCTTGCTCAAAAGAAGTGGGTTCTGGTTCCTATATCACTTTGACCATATAGGCATAGTGAATGGCTGTAAATCCATCATACTTCAGCCTATCCACAGGATACCTAGATCTGGTAGACCTACGCAAAGTAGGTTCACTCCTAGGTGCTCTCAAAACAACCCTGGTCTTCCTTACTCTAGGTGTAACAATAGAAGGAATACCTAACTCATCATCAATGCTCTGTTCTGAGCCACTAGATTCACCATCCACATAAGAGTGACCTGCATTCACATCAAACATGGGCTAATCTACCTTCTCTTTTCCTTTTCGTGAAACCTGCATACCACTATCTGCATTGTTTTGAGGAGATTCTCCTAATCTCAATCTGTCTGTCCATGGCAAAGAATGTGAACCACTGCTAGAGGACACTCCAGGTCCACTAATATTTTGTGACTACTGCTGTGAATTCTGTGCAGCATTACCATTTTGTGCATCTACATCATCAATCACATTTACTGGTTTATACTAGCTACTCATCTCATCAAAAACAACATCTCTGCTCACTGTAAACTTACAAGTAGAAGGGTTATAGTATTTATACCCTTTCTGCTCTACAGAGAGTAACCAATAAAGATGCACTTCTTAGCTTTTGGATCCAACTTGGATCTCAACTCATCTGACACATGAACATAGGCAATGCAACCAAAAATATTCAAATGAGAAATACCTAGTTTCCTACCAGTATACCTCTCCTCTGGAGTCATCCCATATATTGCTGCAATGGGAGTCCTGTTCATTATGTAGACTATTGTATGCTTCAGCCCAGTAAAAATCTGGCAAGTCTTTTTCGTTGAGCATGGCACGAGATACCTCTCCGATATGCCTGGTTTTCCTTTCTGCAATTCCATTTTGTTGTGGGGTATGACTGCATGAATATTGCTGCTTTATGCCATGCTCCTGCAGGAACCTTGCAAACTCAATTGAGAGGTACTCTCCCCCTCTATCTGACCTTAGGCATTTTATTTGCAGGCTTGTTTTTTTTTCAACCATAGCTTTAAGAGTTTTGAAATGCCCAAACACTTCACTTTTCTTTTTCATAAAATACACCCAAATTTTTTTGCTATAGTTATCAATAAAAGTGACAAAATAATGACAGCCTCCAATAGATGCAGCTTTAGTAGTCCACACATCAGAGTGGATTAATTCCAATGGCTTCTTACTCTCTTGAACATGTCTAGGAAATGGTTTCCTTGCTTGTTTTCCAAATTGACAGGCTTCACATACATTATGCATTTCTGCAACCTTGAATTTAGGCAATCCTGCAACAATATTTTGGGCCTACATTGATTTAATTCGTTGTACATTAACATGACCGATGTGTTTATGCCAGATATCAATATCTGCAACTACACTGGTCCCATGTGCAAACATTGTTGCACTCAATTCAGGCATATCTGCATCCAGCGTAAACATTCTGCCCTTCTTCTTTCCTTTTGCTATCAAGCGACCTTTATTTTTCATATCCTCAACAAAGCATCCATGAGAATTAAATCTGACCTGCAAGCCCTGCTCAACCATTTGACCAACAGAAACCACGTTCTTGGTGATATTCGGGACATGAAATACATCCGACAGGTATTTCTTTTTCCCATCCTGCATAAACAAAGGAATTTTTCCAATCTGCACAATAGGACGTACAGTATCATCACCAGTCTCCACAAATCCTGATTTTTTCATTTTCCTTGCATCCTCCATCCATTCTGTATGACTTGTCATGTGGTTTGATGCACCTGAGTGAACATACCACACATCGTTGCTTTCTTCTGCACTTGTCACAGAATTGGTCATATGCTGCACCATAAACAAATGCTCGTTTCTGTCATCACCCTGTCTACTAGAAGATGCATAATTCCCTTGTTGTAATTTTTCATTCATGATGTCATTCTGCTTTTTATAGCAGTCTTTAGCCATATGACCCATTTTACCACAGTAGTAGCATTCAACATTGTTGTTTGCATTTTGGTCTCTTTGCTATCCACCACGACCTCTTTGGCTCCCCTTGCCTCTAGAGTTACCACGTCCTCCTCCATAGAACTGGTTTTCTTGAGTTTGCTGCATATTCTAATTTCTACCACGGCCTCCAGATCGGTCTCCTCTACCTCTGCGTCTACCTCTTCCAGCATTTGAGTAGAAGACAGTTTCTTTTGAAGTTCCTCCTAAAGAAGATGCACCACCATAATCCTTTCCTAGACCATTCAAGGTCACAGAAACTAAATCATCATCTTCCACTGGCGACCCAATGGAAGCAAGCGCATCTGCAATCTTCTTCACCTTCATGTAGTAGTCATTGATGCTCATACTTTCTCTTTGCACATTGTGCAGCTCTTGTTTGAGGTGCATTTTCCTGACTTGCATATTTGTGCTATACATTTTTGACAAAGTATCCCATGCCTCCTTTGGCGTACTTGCATCCTGAATATGCACAATCATAGAGTCTGAAATACTGATAGACAGCCAGTACATAACTTTTCTGGCTCTCTCATGCCATCCTTTAAATGCCTGCATTTTCTATTGATTGGGAATATCATGAAGAACTGGTTCTTCTTCATTTCCTGCAAAGAATTCCCAATATCCTTTTCCCATAAGAAAATTCGTCATTCTAAACTTCCATGCTTGGAAGTTGTTCTTGTCAAGCTTTTCAGTGACAATCTGTGAAAGAGAATCAGATGCCATTATAGAATACTGCAAAGAATTCTGTCACTGCAAAAAACACAGCTTTAGCCTCACAAGGGCAAATCTGCAAAACTGACGAAAGTGGTATTTGACCACACAGTCACTTCCTAATGACGATTTTGCATCAACAAGCAACAAGGATGATTCTATAACTCCCAATGTCTCTGCGCACAGGCATACAATGCAGTTTCTACGGTAACTTTTCACCGACCTGTAGAACAGTAGTCGCACAGCAAAAAACAGGGCCTTTTTCTGAGTGCGTATGGAAAACTTCCGCCTCCAAAACAGGCACCGAAATGGCCTCGAATCAAAAAAACAGGGCAACCAGGGCTAAAGCGCTTTCCCGCAGCATATATTGCCCTCTTGCTACACCACGAAGGGTCTCTCAATCTGGGACAATGCACTCTTGCACTTTTTGACTGTGCTACCTGCAGAGACTTGCTCCCAAACTCGAAAAATGAAAGCAACACTGGTCCTCTTACCAGAACACCATGAACTTGGTTTGCTTTCTTGAGCTCCTTACCACGAACCAGGCTCTGATACCATGTTACGATTGTGGGAGAGAAGGAAGGAGTCTCACTTGTAGCTTTCTTACTTGCACAATGGGAGAATACACACACAGGTGGAGGCTGAAAACAGTTTTTCTCTTCTTAGTTATGTAAGCCAAAAATAACTCTAGTACATAGAAATAGAAGAGCCCTATATATGGGTCTCAAACCAAACTCAACTAACTAAGGTGGCATACTAACTGAGCCACGAACTAGAGTAGATAAGGATAGCTGTCATCTAGCTATTATTCATGGGCGGTGTACCAACCGCATCTACAGCTAACAAGTCGGTGACATAAATGCACAATGGTCACCCTGGCATATCAAGAGTGGAGCTCGATATCTCAACACCATGAGTACTATAGAATCATTATACTTAGAAAGCCAAAATATTTTGTCTACTATGTAAATCAAAATATATATTTTTTCCTTATGCAATGTGTGCTCAATTCAATTAGTTTAAGTAGAGTTATTTTGTTTTATTTTTTCAAATGCATGATGCTTATTTATTTTTTTAAGTATGTGTGCATCAAAAGTAATATTAGATATGGATATGAATTACATTATCGTCTATCCACAATGTGAGTATAGGTACTTCATGTTGATATAATCTAATCAAACTATGTTAATGTATACAAATGTCTCATTAACATACCATACATTATCGTCACACTTAAGCAAACCACATATTTATTCAATGAAAATTTATTTATAGGGATAATGTAAAATATCTTATATTCATCAAGAAAAATACATATGGTGCTCTCCTACATGGTGAGCACTGCTTGTGGAAGACCACCAATTCAGCAACAAGATTGCCAATGTACTCCTTCAGAGCTAAATCCTTCTGCCGATCCATATGTCGAGATCCTCCCTGTCTTGATGCAAACTCATCTATATATAGTATATCTTGAATGACACGATCAAATCAAATAACATGATTAGTAACTAATCTAGATTCATCAAAATGTCACAAAACTTGATTGTAGGGTGCATCGAGTCTGTGGAGTCCATTGGTGAAATCTTGGCCAAAAATGATGCATGCAGCTAACCTATCCACATTTTAGTGTTTGGGACAGTTTGTTGCAAACTCCGAGAACCTAACGCACCTTGCAATCAAGATTTGTTGAGTAAAAATGTATGATAGTTAGAAATCTCACATTTTCATAATCTTGTATCTTTATTTTCTCGAGTGAAAGTGCCAACAAGGTATCTCTTTGGGCAGAGGGATCCACAAACTCCTTGGTAGGAAGTTGGGGCCTTGGTCCAAATAGATTGTGCTATAGCAATTCAAACTTAGCATTCAACACAAGGCAATATTCTTTAGCCAAGGTAATCTACTCCTATGCTCCTATGATGGCACTCACTATATATAAGCTTATGCCATCATATCTTCTATCCTCTTCCATCATTGGATGCACATCAATATAATCATAATCAATGAGGTCTTCCATCGAATCCCTAACTAGGATAATGAGAACAACTCTTCTTCCTTCATTTCCAAGTATTTTAGCACATTTGATAGAAGCAAGTACTACATGCTATCTACTTCAATGGTGTCAAGGAGGCAAGGTTGGATTTGTTGACTTGTGGCTCTTCTGAAGAGGGTGGCACCATGAGAGACAACCTTTGCTCTACCACCACCACCTCACATTTTACTTGAACATTTATTGGCTCTTCAATCAACTCTTCTCCCTTGTATATCATAGCAACAACCTATGGAGTTCTATCTTCATCGCTTTCCTCCTCTATGGGTGTATCTAATGCAAGGAGGTAAATTGCTGATGCGCAATCATGTTCCATGAGCTCCAAAGGTGTTATACCTAGTGCATTGCCCATGGAAACGATGCATACTCTATGTAAAGGATCCACATGGGTCAAACACTTACTCACTACTTTTCGGTGGTTCTTTCCTTCTTGAAATACCATGAGCTATTCCAAAGGCACCCAAGCTATGTCAGATCCCTCAATGGAGTATGTGCATGTGGTGACTCAATATTTGATGTGTATGAGAACTAGGTCTAAGAGATGTGGATATATAAGGATGGATGAGGTGATAGCCAAAGAGGATGGAATGCATCCCATAAGTAAAGAGAGGGAAGAGTAGCATAGCTGAAAATCTATAAAACAATGTACTTGCTTCATTATCAAATGAAGTCCCTTTCGTTCCATCATGGTCTCATTCTTGTTTTTCTTCTTTACCCCATAGCTCATCTTATCCTCTTGCTCAACCATGTATTCTAACATGGTATTAGAACCTCTTTCCTTGAGGCTTGTGAGGTAGAGAGGCATCCATATTCATGTGCATTTGAAGAAGCTCGAAGCTCGATGTTGAAGAGGCTTTTCCAAGCAAGGTATAGCTTTTTGTTATGCTTACTTTCTAGTTTGATCATCAAAAGAGGGAAGAAGAGCAGCCATTGATGCATCCTTAAAAGGTTTAATTATCGAGTCTCTTGTGGTTGGTTGCAAGAAAAGGGTCAGCTTAAATCCCTTGCTTAAGAGGTTAGCTTAAGCAAGGGCCTAGCTCAAGCTGAGGGGTTGCTTATGCCACAAGCAGAGGGCCTGCTTAATTATCAGACAAGTAAGAGTAGGGGGGCTACTCTTGTTCATCAAAGACAGAATATAGAAGAAGAGGAGTGATTGCCCTCATTGTGAGCCTTTGAATTGAATTTCCTACTCTTATAGGATGTTCAAGAAGCAATCAACCCATTGACGGCACACTCAAGGTCTGGATAATCAACGCCATTTTTTTGAAGCACAATGGTAGCTCCACACATTCAAGAAGCAATCAACCCATTGAGGCACATTCAAGGCATGGATAATCAATGCCATTTTTCTAAAGCACAATAGTAGCTCCACATTGTTTTCCTTATATAAGTCCTCTTTTTTAGAAAAAACTTATAAACTAAGGTTAATTCCCTTTTACACTTATTTATTGCAAACCAATTATTTCTTGGGTCATGTTCACATTGTAACTATCCAAACTAGTTTTAAATAGTCTGTGTTCACATTGTAAACATCTAAATTGGTTATTGTAGAAGTTCCATCCACACTACTGCCTACATAAATCAATTTGTCTCTAAGAGGGTTGTCCCCATGAGAAATTTAGCTTATTAAAACTTGGTCAATCCTCATTGTAAGATCTGAAGGATACCTTGTACAGAGTTAAACACTGTTGGGCATTAATCTGTAAGCCCAATAAGATCTCTCCATTAAAGCATCATGTCAATTCAAGATATCATTAATAAATTTATAGGATTTGTATTCCACACTTGGCAATAAAAAATGATGTATCTTCTTATGCGGAAGAGCATATGGGGCATTATCATTGGGAGAGGCACAATAAGTTCAGGAGAAGAATATGAAGAGAACAATGAGAAAGCATTGGGATACATAGCAAGCAGGCTTAGGTGATGAATGCATGCATCACATTGGTGGTAATTCACAGGTCGCTTGAATAAATACAAAGGCATTAAACAAGAATTGGCTATTCTAAAAAGAACGCTAGATGAAGATGAGGCCAAGGCTATTTATTAGTGAGTTGTGATGTATATGGTTATCAAAATCTAGTTGAACATTGTCTAATATGGAACATTTGAAGGTGCACAACATTGAGGCATCCTTACTAGAGAGAGAAAGAAAATTTAAATCCATTGGGACTACTTCAACCACTACTCATTACAATGTTTTCATCCCTATAAGAAATTCAAGGCTTAAATGGAATAATTGTGGATTGACTAATCATGAAGAAAATATTTTCATAAATAAAGGTAAACGTCAATGCACAATTTGTAGACGCTTTGATCATTTCGAAAGAGAGTGCTACTCCAACAAGCAAACCATGCAGAAAAGATGCTTCAAAATCATGATGTACCTAAATCAAATGAATCCAATGATGTGTCTCCATCCATTGGACACCTATTCTAAATCCTGCAATTGTAATGTCCACTAATGGCACCGATGATGTAGCCAAGGGAACAACTTTCCAAATCAATCTAAAAGCTATTTTCTTACATCCTGTTTGGTCACACCACATACTTATGAGTATGATTTTTTATTTTTTTTTGGGCAGGGGGGTAAGAGAGATTCTTATTTTATAATCATATGCTTAATGACAATGGAAATTGGTATAATGACCAACCACACATCAAGGGGGGTTTGTTAGCATATTTGATGCATATGGGAACTAGGTGTAAGAGATGTGGATGGATAAGGATGGATGAGGTGGCAACCAAATAGGTCACACACAAATGGATGGAATGCATTCCATAAGCAAAGAGAAGGAAGAGTTTCATAGCTAAAATTCCAAATAACAATGCACTTGTTTCATTAATCAAATCAAGTTTCTTTCATTCTATCATATTCTCATTCTTGTTTTTCTTGTTTTTCCCATAGCTCATCTTATCCTCTTGCTCAACCATGTATTATATCAGTCACAATGGTCACAAAGTCTTCCAAGACTTGAAGGGGGTGATCTAGTTGTGAGAGCACGTGTTCGAGTTTGAAGTGCAAAGAGAGTCTCATGGATCCATGTGTCAAAGTATATGCAAGCATCCATGATAACAGCAATGAGGAGAGATGTGGTGCACGTAGAGAGATGAAGTGAGAATGTGTGAAATGAAACAAAGAAATACGAACTAAAGTAGTTCCACCTTAAAAACCCTAAGTGTTAAACCATTAAAGAATTGTTTGCATACAATGTTTAGTTATGGCTTTACTTAGCATATTTCTAAAGTTCACATGCATATGTAAATGTATCAATGTGATAATTGCGCATTGCATCAGCTATGATCTAGAAGGAGCCCCTATTCCCCCTCTCCCCCTCATTACGTAGGTGTGTGTATATATCACATGTTAGTAAAAGGGTATTATATATATTCAAAAATTTCATTGTAAATTGCAAGAATACACATACACTCTATCAATTAACATAGAAAGGGAGGTGCCTTCTTCCCATCCTTGGGTGGATACCTAGATATATGTGTCTAACCTTGATTAAAAAATGTGTATAAAAAGGAATCAAGGTTAGGGTAGGCAATGCTCTCCTCTGGTGTGCAATTGGACACATGCATCTTATCTTAAAATTTAAAGTACATGTACACATACACATGTTTGAATAGTTTTGAATATAATTACATAAAGACATGACAAGTTAAAAATAACAAAAAGTTAGAATATTACAAGCATATGATTTTGCAAAGTGATAATATTTCATTAGTAAAAATTTTGAAAGTTTACTAGTGTTGGATATTACAACTTGTGGTGTTGGAATTTTAAGGAGACTCTACAATTTCTAAAATATGTGGAGCCATGCATTTTCCACTAGGAATAATACCCTTATCTTGGTTTCAAATATTTCTACCATCTAATTTAAAATAGAAACTAGCAAGTGGACTTTTTATTAACATTGTGACTTTTTGGCACATTATACTCAAGGGCCAATCATCCTCTATCTGCGACACTTGGAGCTCGTGACTCTCATAGATGACAGTAACATCCACAATTGTACTTTCATGTGTGTCTTGATCAAGGCACAATCATTCACCCTTGATCATCCTCCATCTATGATACTTAAACACTAGGCATAAACTCTATCGAGCAATAAAGTGCCCATAATTGGGAAGAAAATTTTTGCTTATCCATCCCAAAGTAAGAAAATAGTCAACCAAGATAGTAAAATTTTACCTAAAACCCATGTCTCTTGTTCGTGACTCGCCACTTTACTGTGGTAAGACTATGAGTGATTTTTTATATCCAAGTTTAGAATACTTGTTACATAATCCTCTAATGAGCTTTTCATGGCATACGTGCTTTTGGTATGTCTCATACCCTCACATTTCTTGAACATATGCACAAAAATTGCAATTGGTATGAGCCAACTTAGGTATATATTCTTTGATCTAGTGCTTGGTTTCATAGACTTCAATACATCTGTTGAAATTCTTGTGCTATACATATGTATAAACTACTATACAATGGACATTCTATGCTATTGAGATTTGATAGATCTCAAGGGTTCCATATTCTTGACCCCCCTTGGGCAATATGTACTTGGAGTTGTGGAAAAATACAAGGTTCTCTGCGAGCTGCTTAGCTACGTACCCCTCAAAGAGTAATCTACTAATTTCAAGGTGATGACACTTTAAAGAACTTGTGAAACTCTTAATATTTTTCAACTCATAGTAATTTGAAGGGTATAATTTTGTAAATATAAGACAATTAGTTACATATATATCATGAAATTTCTCATTCTCAATGTGTTATAAAGACTTAATTTTTACAATATTTTGTTAAACGGTTACATTGGGTGTAATATGTATTTACTTTTGCATGAAAACATGTTGTACCAATGCCTCTATTACAAGATGTGACTCAACCTTCCTTTGCCCGGGAGCTAAAATTTTACCCTTTTAGTACTTTGATATATCTGTAATTGTAGATGCTTTCACCTTGAAGACTCCCTTCATACTTGAATGCATATGTACCCAAGATAAGTAATGATGCATATCCGTGATCCAATTTCCTTCTTTATCTTTCTTGTTACGTACTTCCATCAAGAGAATGCTTGTTCTTCTCTCAAGCATTATAACCTAAGCAATAGATGTAAAGAAGTATGTGTTAAGCCCTAAATAGTAAGCATCTTAGGTCCAACCAAAGATCACCAATATGCCATACAAATCAATATGGCATTGAGAGTTGTTTGCACTTTTGTAAACATACACAATTATTGATATCAAAATGCAATCATTACTTGAGCTTGTGTAGTCTAATTTCTAATAGCACTCACTCCACATTCCTACACATTGCAATGGTTTCTTTTTCCGATTGCATCATGTAAGCAAGCAAATATACTCATACATAATTTTCTCCATTATTTTGATAAAAGCATGCAATGAACAAATATGAATATGATCCAATGGAATATTGAAGATGGGCTTCTAAGTGGGACCTTCTTTGTCACACATTGGTGCAACAATTGTCACCCTTTGCCCCTAGTTTTTCTTCCTATCCTTTCCTTTCACCCTCTCTGTCAATGCTTTGCATTTGCACCATCGGAGATTCCACACATGCATTTTAAAGTTTTCAAGTCTCTTATAAGATGTTGATCCACCAAGTGTTGACTATACCCTTCAACCGCCGAGAGCATCTCACCATGTTCTTGATAATGGATTATGTTTGGAATGCTTGTTTGCATAAAGAATAGTTGTAGTGCCTCAAATGTTTTCTTAAGAACCTCAAATGCAGTGAGTCACCACACATGGCGCTTTGATTGAACACTAAAGTTTCCTAGGTCTCTCCTATCAAATTGTAAAGCTCTTTCAATTTTTACTCCTTTGATGACCTCACTTTTCTCTAATTTTATGAAAAATTGTAGTTTATCATTACATTCCTCAATAGACATATTGTAGTACATTACCATTGATGTCTACATCTTATATAGATCTAGATCATAATTGTTGAGTTCATTGAAATTCACCTCATATGTATTTTTGGTCCCAAACTTATCTCCATAGCTTGAACATGCATGGGATCTCTTATCAACTCTAAAACCTTTGCATTACACATTGCCATTGATTGGGCCTCTAGTAACTTTGAAGGTCTAAGAAGAAACACGATTCTATTTCTCTTCAGTACATGAGCAAATCCGGCCTTCATACCCTTGCATATTTTTTAGTACATTGTCGTACTAATACCAACCGCCTGTAACAAATGGATTGTACATCCACAACTAAGAACTTGTTTGACATATCTTTCAACATGGACTCAATCACCTTCTCTTTCACAACCTTGAACTTTAGATTTCTCGAAGAGTTTTCCAATGTACTCACCTTTAGCAATCTTCTAATATATTATCCAAGCTCACCCTCACCTAGGATTTCATTCTAAGCTTCCTTGCATGCTTAAATGCATTGCTTCCATTGGTCACTATTCACAATTAACTCATTGATTGGCTTCTTCTTTTGTTTATACTCCTATATTAGCTTGTTGTTAATCTTTATAATCATTCAATTGTATCTTTATCTTCTCATATGAGACACCAATGTCATGGATAGTATCTTGCATTGAGACAATCTGATTATTTTATTGAATTATAGTCTCATTCAACTATGTGACTTGTTGTATGAGATGTTGTATATGAAGTTGATGTGTAATGATTACATCATAATAATTTTTTATGGTTGCTCGGCAAGTTATAAACACTTTGAATGCTTGATCAGTGAGCCACTTAGTGTAACCAATCAACCCATTATTACGCTCACATATATACTTCAAAAATTTTATAATTCCAAACAAAGTTAGAGTCTTATTGGTTAGGGGATCAACTGGATAGATTTTCCCATCAACTGCTTCAATACCATTTGTCTATAACTCTATTAAACATGACGATTGTCAATGGTAAGTTGGTTCCTTTTAAACAATGAACACAATACTAGTGAGTTTGGGAATCTCCCAATTCCCATTTTTTTAATACTAAAAATGTGGCACACGGATAACATGCCCATAAGTTTCTCAAAATCGTATGGTCCAACCTATCATTGGAAAGTGCTTGAAAAATGGAATCTATTGAGCTATAGAGTGCTCGATTTAGAGTTATAGTTTTCAAGTTATGATAAATCCAAAGATTTAACCATGTGTCCCAAACTTATGGGAAATTTCCATATTCCCCAATATGGTATTAATGGGGCATATTCGGCATCTACTACAATATGTAGCTTCTTCTTTCCTATATACATTTTACTTATTGCTTTTGTCCTAGTTGTTGCAAATATATAGCTTGATTACACAGAGATGCTAATGAGCATATGAGTTTTAGTATTTAGAGAGCTCACCTCGAGAGAAGCCAAATGACACACTTATATCTTAATAGGAATAGGGCTATTTAGTTTACAGTGATAAACTAGAGAGGCATAGGTAGAGACACTGAGATAGACACATAAAGATGTTAATGGAAATAGTTGGTTTGGTGTGTATATGGAGATAGATTGTAGGGGATGCATAGAGATTTTAATAAAAATGGAGAGCCATGCTTGGTTATTTCAGGAGATAGAGTAGAGATGCACAGAGAGGTACATAAATGTATCAAGGGGAAGGAGGTAGCTTAGTGCTATGAGGGAGGATAGATAAATAGACATAGATAGATTGCATACAATAGTTATGGATGAGTGATTTGTGAGCAAGAGAGGTATAAGTAGTTCTCCGTGTTAATGAAGATTGCATAATCATAGAGAAGAGATCACAATAGTAAAATTCAATTGTACCTTCAAAAACATCTCTAAAAAATGGAAAATTTGACCAACAAGTTTTTTTAAACCAAAATACATTATATTTAAAAAACCCCCCAAAATATATTTAAATAAAATTTTAAATTTTTACTTTTTTATTTTTGATTGAAATATCAATTACTTCATATCTACTAATTATTTTACATTGAAAACCAAGCATCACACTCCTATAACTAACTCCTTTTTTAATATAAAATTTGGTTGAAAAAGGGTTCTTAAATGAGGAGAGAGAAAGAATCTAAGAAAATTCTTTGTGCATAATATAAAAAGGTAAAACGAGATTACAAAAGTGGAGAGAGAATAGGATTATTTTACCATTCTTCTCTCTCTTTTCCTTGTTTTAAGGAGAGAGAAGGGGCTAAAAGGTCCATTTTTTAGTTCTTTTTTTTTCTTAATATATGATCAACAATACATTAAGGAAATATTTCCATCCCAAATAACCAACTTATTTGAAGTGTCTTTAGATAAGCGAGTGAAAACAAGATGGCATAACTTACAATAAGCCAATGAATAAAGACTAAATCAATAAATAAGAATCAATTAAGAGCCAAGACAAGAAAGCACTCAAGTGTATTATAATAGCAAAGAAGTACAAAGGAAAATATAAGCTGACTCATTGCAACTACATAATATTGGTTTGAACTCAAACAAGCTAATGGCATAATAATAACTAGACAGGTTGGATGCCTTGATTTGATAAAGCCATCATAGCTTTTGGTATATAACTCACATTTAGGTGATCAAGTAGTCTAAACCTATTTACAAGAGTCAAAACTTTCTCTGAATACTTTAGCAATAGTAAGATTCACAAGTTTGTGAAAAAAGTTATTATGGTTCAAGTAAAATTGAATTGTTTATTACATAGCATGTAGAAAGCTAGTTTATATACTAGTTGAAGTTGACTTTTGATGCTTCAATATAACCAAATATTGAATTAGGACTCAATTAGTACATCAAGTACAATCAGTCCTAGGATAAAGAGAGAAGACAGTCTTGATTTATATATGAATTCTAACTCTTGTCCCTCTTTCTCTCTTAAAAATAATGGCCTTGTATTCCAATAAAATGGATCCCCATTTATATTAGTCTTGAGGAAGTATGCTTATGGCTAGCTAATAGGTGGAAAAGTTGGGTTTATACATTGTAATGTGTGAAATGTGTATAGAGAGACTCTTCTTTATTAATGGATATAAATATAAGAATAGAATCATTAATCCTTTACTAAGCCATTTACCTCTTGCATTTTCCTAGTGCATATCATGGATTTGATGTTTCAACAAAACTTGTACATGTGTATAATATCAAAATATTGAAGTATATACCTCTTGCATTCCCCCAATACATATCACGGGTTTAATGTTTCAATGACCTATGTATGTACAATATCAAAAATTGAGGTTTGGGGCACTTGCCTCCCCCTTGTAGAATATGACCATCAAAGTCCCCACTCATCCTCCCCTTGTAGTAATTTATTTTTTTTAAAGAAAAGCAAAGGAAACAAAAAGAGGGGTGATGTACTAGTGGAAAGTGACTTTTTTCAACTCCACATGTAAAATCTCTTGCTCCATTCAGATGTTTGCACAAACAAAAATCATAACTCTAAAAAAAGATAAGTTAGATATATGGATTTAAAAATATATGTTAAAAATAATAGGGATCTCTTGGAAGCATAGATATCAATAAATAATTGAACTCTTCAATATCCCTCTTTGTTTCCTAAAGATGAAATACTTAAGTAGGATTTTAGTGCTTCAAGATTTAGTTAGTTACATTATTATAATTTTCAAGATTCCATGGTCTTATGTGGCTCAAAAGAACTTGCTTAGTTGATAGTTTTTTCAAAGATTTTGAAATTTACTGTATTTATTGTCTCGTATATTTTTTCATGGTACATATTTAGTATTTGTAAGTCTTTTCTAGTTGGTAAATTGTGAAACATTGGTGACTAGCCTATACATATTAAAATGTACTAATAATTATATCTTCATATTTACATTGCAGAAATAAGAGTGCTTATTACAATATATTTTATTTTCTCATTTAATAAACCTAGAGTGCTTATTAAGTAAACATAACATTTGGAAATATCGTTTTTTCTCATCCAATTGGCTCATGTTCTTATAACACCCTCTTAATGATGAATACAGTCCCCTCACAATTGACCTTGGTATTTGGGCTTCATGAGATCTTTTCACAAGTTTCCAATGATTCTCAATGATACTCAAGAATATCTAGGACTCATGAGACTGAGAAAAGAAGGATCCAAATCTACTTTTTCTCAAATCTATGAAGAGATTGAGGGTGATGAGCTTATAGATGGATCTCTGGATTTCATCTAGGAGAACTATGTTGTTAGGAAATGACAAGAGGAGAAGTGGATTGTTGGTGACAAATTTCAAGTTCAAATTAAGAGGAGTGCCAATATCACAAATGAAATTCCTTTCTCAAATAAGAAACAATGTTTAGAACAAGTTTGGGAGGAACAAAATGACACTCCAAGCAATCACACATCCAAAGAAGTAGATTGTTAAGTCCAAGCATTCTTGAAACTTGGAAACAAGAATGAAATAGAGTAAGGCTGAAGTTATAACAATCGAAAATCATAAGGGACAATAGGTTTGACTTAAACAATGAAGATGTTAACAAAGAACCTCAAGTTTGAATTTGGTGTGATGAATGCAATTCATTATATGGGAAAGACACATTGGAAGGGAAGCATGCTGCATACACTTGTCTTTCCAACTTCATTATATATTTCAAGGCTTAAAAATGTGGATATAAAATATTAAATAGTGGAGCAAGAATCAAATGATAGGAAATACATAGAGGCTTCAATAGAGAAGTTTAATTCTTACATGGAGAAACATAAAGGTATTACTTTTCTTATTTGTTCAAGTTGATAAATGTGGTGATAGAAATGGAGTACTTTGGAAAGATGCAATAGATTTTGTGGATTGATTACCACAGTTTTAGCATATTCACCTTGAATGTCCAATGGTATAGGGTGCTGATGGAGGGGCTACAAGTGCAACTATCTAAAAGGGAACCTTGAAGATTAGTGAAAGTAACTCCATAAAATTATGGGCTGATCTACGCTATATCTTTGTGATCCCAAAACATTGCAAGCAGGTACATAGACTATATTACCTTCCACTCATTTGAGTCTTATTCACTTTGAACCACCTAAATTTAGGAAGATCCAAGAGAATTTATGGATTGATTACTGCAATTTCAACATGTCACCTTGGATGCCCAATGGTATAGGGTGGTGATGGAGGGGCTAAGTGCAACTATCTAAAGAGGACTTTCAAGGTTCATGGAAGTGAAATCAAAGAAATTGTGGATAAGACTTCATTACCTTCCACTCATTTGATCCTTATTCACTTTGAAAGTATTTCTAATATGGAACATTTTGTTTACAAGTTGTGTTTTATCCCAGTCCATGTAAGTGTATGAAGAACATAACCTATTTGAAGCCATCATTGAATCTATTTGAATAGATGGATCAAACAATGAGATGCACAAAGGGATGGCAAAGGGGATTGGAAGAGCAAGAGAAAGAAAGAGCAAGGAAGCATATTACATATTGATTTGCTTGTTTTTATAGCCTGCCACTATACTTGTCAATATGAGTCAATGCTACACAAATGAGAAGCTACAATGCTTCATGGTTGGTATGGACCCTGACTCGCAATAAGAATTTATCATGACATTGCAAGAGTCGTTATCATGGTCACCTTTACAGATGTAGAGTTAGAATAGACATATCTTATCATATTCAACCAAAGTACTTCTTGTCAATGCTTCTCAAGTTCTCAACGTAGTTATGGTGGTTGTGACCTCTGTGCAAGCAAGATTTCTATCCCACCAAGTTAGTGTTACTCAGCTCTGTATAAACCACCCCCCCCCCCCCCCCTTAACCTCATAGACTAGAAGGCCATTTAACGTCCTATTTGATCTCTCCATTTGTTGGGTCCATTCCATGCATCAGCATTGAAAGTAGCCTTGTCAACATTTATTTTTATTTCTCTTACGACATAAAGGTCCATTATGATTAATTCTCTTGAATAAAGCCTCACTATGATTAGCTCTCCAATTTCATTGAGCAATGTTCATAGCTTCTAATACTCCTTTACCTTCAAAAGTTATCTCATTCTATAAAATCTTTTCCAATGATTATAGGGAAAAACCAATAACTCTGGAAAAAGAGACCTCCATTTAATTTAGTTTTCTTATAAATTAGATGCCAATATCGTGGTTATGTCATGTCCTTTGTGTCTGATTGTTTTACGTGGTTAGATTTTCGTCCAAACATTTATATGCACACCTACATATACACAGATAAATCTTCTAATTCAATAATGTGAATCCAGGAGTTGGGATCATCTAAGGGACTCCCTCCCTCTCTCTCTCTCTCTCTCTCTCGCCACACACGTGTGCGTGGATGCACACAGTTGTTCCAGACTGGTAGAACCTGCGTCAATGAAAGAGGTCCGTCGGCTCTTTCAAGCTGTGGACTGTCATTGGCAAGAACAGAACACCATTAAAGCATTCATAAACACATTGGAGAGAAGTTAAATGGCGCCATCTCAACATAAACATCTTGGCGGGGTAGGGAGAGAGTGAGAGAATTCTCTAAGCGCCTCAAAGGCTCATGCAAGTATGAGCCAAGACATCAATTTTTATGCCCAGTGGCATAAAGAAGATAACTAGTCTTACGAGAGTTACTTCCTTGATAGAAATTTAGGACCAGTATTATATGTCCAGACGCAGACATGTCAAATATTTTGCACACCTTACTGTTTTCCAATTTCCCATCACACTCTCTAACCTCAAAACAGAGAAGTGCCAAAAAGTAACAGGAAGGGAGCAACCGACACCAGTGTCCAAGCACACATACTGACAGTTTCTAGGGGGTACAAAGAACGAGATCATGCCAATCTACATAACATATGGAAGGAGATCATGTCATAATTACATAACTAGTCAACACGGCTCTCGCAAGAAAACTTCCAAAGCCACCTAAAGAGATGGTGCCGTGTCCAAAAACAATAATTCTTTTCTGCTACATGCTTAACTTCATAAGATTCGGCCACTTTTACAAGCACAATGTTGCAACAGGCAGAGTTCGCAGTAGCCTGTGCTGCCCAGTCAACAGCTTTAACTGTCTGAGCTGCTGAATCATTTGTCAACACTGGCATACACTGAGTTGCCAAAGATTAACAGAATTAAGCCTAGGGCTCATGATGAACTGGAATGTCCACTCCTGACTGTCGGGCACGTGCAGCAAACGAGCGTGATGCGGTTAGGCATTCTAAAATGCCAGCACACTCTGCTGGAGATACTGTGCAGTTCTCTGTGTCATCTACATCTGCCTTGCCTTTAGGATGAACTGTATGAGGGGAGTGCAAACTTCCAGGTGTCTGGCAGGCACGCATTGTCTTACAGTGCTCCGCTTCGTCTTCTCGGATGTTCACAAAGACATCGTACAGGTTCTCTGTTAAAGGTTGCCCAGCACTCTCATGTCACAAATGTGCTGTCCAGAGAGACATCAACATTGATCCTACTAGGATTTACCACAGAATAGCATCATCTTCACATTATAATTACAAGCTTACCAACTTTGGGCCTGCGAGACTCAGGAGGCCGGTTTGTTTGAAATTCATCTGTCAGAACACAAGGAAAATAAAATGAAAACTGAACACCAAATAGATCTTTTAGACCTTGTGAAATACTTCAGGCATACCAAACATATACAGGTCACCCTCTGTGTAGTATTTGATGGCAACCTCTGGTGCAGGTAGCTTCTTCAAGGCCTCTGCAAATGACAGTAGTCAAAAATGTTAGAAACTCTTCATTGGACAGATACATATTGACTTGTAATTCATGACCCTTACCCCCATGCTGCATGATAAATTTATCATATGTAGAATAAGCATGCCTTTCAACACATTCAGAGAAGTGATCTGCAGGATACAAAAAAGCAACTTCATCTCAAAACATAACGTAAGAGGGGCAGGCCAAACTAAATACGTAAACAGAGTCATCAGAACCTACAAAAAGATTTGCCTGATCAAACTCTAATAGACACCCCCCCCCCCCCCCCCCTCAACAGCTTCTAAAGCACCAGAATTCACAGATGACCACATCTATCTGGCAGCTCCGAAGCACCAATAACCACAGTTATCGGATAGTTTGGCGGGGCCAGAATTCACCAATAAACACAGCTGTGTGCTAGTTCTGTACATGACACGACTTGTAAACCTCATAATATGAAATCCATCATGCTGGTCATAAATTGACGGTAAGTGTCCATATGACTTGTGCAATAGCAAGGTTACACCTTCTCAACCTTCCATGAATCGTGATACATCTCCATTGACTAGATGCTGGGTGCTACAAGAAATGGCATCTCCAGGGGCGTGAGAAGAAGTAACCTTTGGGAGACAGCCCACAGAAACACTCTATCGAGAGGCATCGAGCAAACATCCTCTATTTGTTGACGGTTGCTGCCACGATCTCATTCTTACATGTCTCATATGAAGACACCATTCTTTTTTTTCTCTTTTTCTAAAGGTCTGATTCTTTCTTCTTCTTCTTCATTTTGTTTTTTTTTTTGGGTGGGGGGGTGATGAAGAAAACTGCTAGGGTTTGCACTGAGGAAACACTAGTGTACGACCACGACAAAAACACAAAGAGACAGACACAGACATTGACACTGAGGGCAAAACTCAGACCCTAAACACAAAACTCAAAACTCAAACACAAACAAAAGAAGAGAGAGAGAGAACACAACTCTGAAGTGAATGAATGCTGTAAATGAATGTAAGAGTATACAGTGTGCTCAAGGGCAGAGAGATGTCGGAATGTGACATCCACCGGAGATGGATCCCAAGTCTGTAACCACTAGTTGGAGTGTGATCAGAGAGGAAATTGCAAAAGGCTGACACCAGGGGCTGCCAGAGACATAGGCAACAGCGGCAAAGATGATGCCAAGCGGCTCCAGAAGGATGCAAACGCGGGCTGTAGGATGTCCCCTAATGTTGGAGATGCTGGCGATGGCAGCTGGAGGCCAAACACAGCCTAGGAGATGGCGCCAAACAGTGGGCAACAGCTGGAAGAAGGCACCAAGGCACTGCGAGGCTGGAGGGAGAGGTGGCAGCAATCGCAAAGGCTGGACAGCCACGTGGAGGTAGACTGATGGCTGAAATCTGCACTAGAGAGAGTGAAACCTGCAAAGACGAAATGATGTTGAATGGGGGCAGCTTGTCTATTTATAGATGTAGAAGGGTGCCCCAAAATTAGGGTTTTTGGGAGACCACTGAAACTCTCTCGGACCCCTCCCCTTTTTAGGGTTTTCATTAATTAAGTGTGTTTTGGGGCTATTCAAGAATGCTAATCAGCTAAAAAGTGTGTTTTAGCTCAACACCCCCTCTCAAGCCCAAAACTGAGCTGAAAGGTTAGGCCAACCACTATGATGTTTACTTACCCCAAGGCGTCCCATCCCAAAGCAACCAGGGCATTGAACAAAGAGTGCACGTCGGCTGCCCAGTGGCCTACCAAGTCTACAGAGGCGATGGTTATCTTACCAAGAGAATCCAAGTAGTCACCCCAAAGAGAACACGGCATCGGACAAAGGGTGCATCTCGGCTGCCTAGTGGCCTACCAAGCCCTACAAAGGCGGATGGAACCACATTGAACTTTTTTTTTTTAATAAGAGAGTTAAATTATATGAGATGCAGCCAATTGAATTACAGTGACCCAAGAACACAAGTAGAGAGGGTACATCCAACACATCACAAAACAGTACAAGCATACCCATCCACTCAAGGATGTCGATGACGAGAAAAAACAGGTGATGAGGTATCCATGTGATGAAGGAGGATGATGGTGTGGTGACAATAGCCGCCAGTGGAAACAGTTTAGGATCTGCTCAAGTGGTGCTCTGCACAATGAGATGCAAAGTATACTACATGCTAAAGAATGCTCATGCAACAGGTGCCACTTGGACAGTGTCCCTCGTAGGGAAATTGTTCACTTGCCCAAGTGCCCTAGTACAAGGATGATGAAATCATACAATGCAAAGGGAAAGGTACAACAAGGGGGCCAATGTTGAAGACAAAGTGCTGGCATCTGTAGAATACCAAGAAGGGTAGGAACCCCCTCTCAACTTGGATGTAGATCCCGAAGAAGAAAGAGGAGTCTGATGTCGGTCTTTTTATGATGCCGAGAATCATGAGGAATGAAAGAAGATGAAGTGGATGAAGTAGATGAAGCACCCCGCTGAAAGAGCAGGTAGAAGTCACCGCCATGATAGCATCGAGAGAGATGCTATACGATTTGCCTTGAGAAGGAAAACCGCCATGCTGGAAAAAGAGCAAGTACTCCTAGGATGATGAAACCGTGAAAGAAACGGTGCACATCCCCACGTCTCTAGCCCAAGTAGGACCAAAGCAATCTACAAGTTAGCCCTACACTGAAAGACAAAACCCTGCAAAAGAGATAAGAATCTGCAAACACAGAGGTCAATGGTGAGATGCTCCAAAGCAAAAAGAAAATCTAACTCAAAATAAATGCAATGAATGTGTATGTGTGTGAGTAAATGCAACGGAAGACAAAAGAATGGAAAAGCTAAGGACAATGAATCCTATGGGCCGACTCTAAGAGTGCGAAAAATGAATGCTAGACTGACCTAGGGTATCTGAAAGGACCTAGAGACATGCTAGTCTAAGAAGGTGGCCACCATCACATACGTCCAATAGCAGGGCTCTGCCAAGGAAATGCCTGACGAGATGGAGAGAAAGGTGGGATGGATGCATGAACTGCAACGGGGTCGGAACCTACGAACCAATCAGCCAGTCCCTCAGGGGTAGTGAAAGAGATGGGCTGCTAAGGCTATACTCGAGCTACATGTCCAGCAACAACAATGGATGCTGAAGGAGCAGATGAAGCACGAGGAGAAGGCGTAGCCCCACTAGACTGTGCAGTCGCAACGGTCTGCTGAGGCTTTTTAGGTGGAAAACCTTGGGCCTTGGAGCGATACTCCTCGTCCACATGGCTTGCTCTCTGGTAGTGTGTGCAAAACCGGTTTTCCTTAGGGAGTTGATGCCTAATAGGTCTAGATTCTTTGGTTCCATCTCAGGAAGAGGAGTCACCCTTTGATTGGTTTGCCTTCGCATCTTGCAAGTTCTTGCCATTGTTGGTTTTCCCTCCTAAAGAACAGGCAACCAGTTCCTCTGCTCAGAATAAGGATGTGATGAGGATTTCTTGTGGACTTGATCATGCGGCCTCGCATAACGCAAGAACTGGCACTCAAACTCGTAGAAGGCTGGCAATCTAGGTTGTGAGATGATGTATTGAATGAAATTGAAGTACTTTTCGCGCAACTTATTCAAGAAGAATGTAACCCAATCGTCATCTGACTTTGGAGAGCCAGTAGTAGTGAGCTCGGCGAGTAACCGCCTATATTCAGTCAACTTGACTTTCAGATCATCCCCTTCCTTAATAGAGAGCTCATGAAGCTCAAAGTCGAGATTGATGCGCCGAGTACGATCTCGAGCCACATAGCGATCGAGAAGGTGACTCCAATGCTCTGACGCGAGTGGAAGGTGCTGCAACTGAGAGTGGAACTCGAAAAGCAATCCCTTCATCAGCTCAACATTGGTTGTGACATTGTGGACTCTCCATTGACGTATGTAGTCAGGGTGAGCTAGTTAAGGATCCAGCATAGACTCTAGATCAATGACGAGGTCCCAAAGACCCTAAGACTCAAGTACTTGTTGCATGAAATTCGACCAAGTGGTGAAATTTGACCCGTTAGAACGTGTCTTATCTGTGAAGGCATTCTTGGCCGTTGCAATAGGAATGGTAGTGCTCGGAGATGGATAGTGTGAAAAAGTGTAGTGTAGGTAGGATGGGGGAGTGGAGTACACTTGGAAATGGGTCCCAAGGTGCCCACCAGGCATACGGGTAGTATGCAAGGTGGATCCATAGGTAGGGATGGGCTGACTAGGCATGGGCATGGTAGCCACATGAGTAACCCAAGGAGATAGGATGGGAATACGGGGAGCAAAAGATGGGAATTCCTGCGTAGGTGTAACCCAAGGAGAGTGTGAGGACGCACCATAAGCTGAGGATGAAAACCCCTGTGTTTGAGTGGACATGTGAGATGTAAAATTGGGGATAGTGAGGGGGATACCCATCATAGTCGACCCAAGAGCTATGGGTGTGCTCATTTGCTGAAAAGTAAGAGGCATTGTGTTAAAGGGTGGCATTCCCCCTAATGAATTACCATGGAACAAAGAGATAGAGAATGGGGTAGAGAAGGAGAAAATACTAGGAGCGGAGATAGAAAATCCAACCCCTAGGGTGTGTGATGCAGATGTGGAGTGTAATCCAAGGTTTTGGAAAGATGATGAGAGGCGATCAAGGTGTGATATAAAAGAGGGTGGGATGGGAGGGAAGTGAGAAGTGTGTGTTACATACTCAAATGAAACAGAAGCTATAGATGTCATCTGCTTCGTAGGTCCCCCTCTATTAAAGTTCACATACGCAAAGTCATCTGGATCCTCTACCTCAAAAGAAGAAACGGGTGAGGGTTTTGATTCATGCAACTCAAAAGGATTGTATAAACTTGACATTGGACCTAGCTGAGATGATAAAGATGGATCACCAAACGTTCCGAATACCGTATGTCCTCCATGATCGGAGAGGTGGCCAACCTCACCAACCGGTCCAAATGTGGTAGCAAAGCTTGTAGGAGAGGTGTAAACATCACCGTACTTGTTGTGATAGTACTCCTCAAAGTCCTCTATCATGTTAGTGAAAACTAAAATAGGAGTAGAAAAAAAAGGTGAAGGTGAAAGTGGAGTGTCATCCTCCTCACCGAGTCCATAACGCCGTCTCAGGGTCTCCAGTGATGGAGAAGCCTGATAGGACATCATAAGAACTGGAGAAGAAGGTGTCTGGGACATTGTGATTTGGTTACAAGTCGTATTGTGTGCCTCACACAAAGACTAGCTCTCCATGATATCCGCAAGATACTCTTTACAAGAGCACCGGCTCTGATACCATGTGAAGAAAACTACTAGGGTTTGCACTGAGGAAACACAAAGCGTACGACCACGACAAAAACACAAAGAGACAGACATAGACACAGAGAGCAAAACTCAAAACTCAAACACAAACAGAAGAAGAGTGAGAGAACACAACTCTGAAGTGAATGAATGATGTAAATGAAAGTAAGAGTGTACAGTGTGCTCAAGGGCAAAGCAATGTCGGAGTGTGACGTCCATCGGAGACACATCCCAAGTCAGTAACCACCAATCGAAGTGTAACAAGAGAGAAAACTGCAAAAGGCTGACACCAGAGACTGCCAGAGATAGAGGCAACAACTTGCAGAGGGGAGAAATGATGCCAGGCTGCTCCAGAAGGATGCAAACACAAGTTGTAGGATGTCGCCTGATGTTGGAGATGCTGGCGATAGCAGCTGGAGGCCAAACGCAGCTTGGGAGATGATGCTAGACAATGGGCGACAACTGGAAGAAGGCACCAGGGCACTCCGAGATTGGAGGGAGAGGTGGCAGCAATCGCGAAGGCTCGACAGGCACATGGAGGTAGACTGATGGCTGAAATCTACACGAGAGAGTGTGAAACCTACACAAATGGAATGATGCTGAATGGGGGCAGCCTATCTATTTATAGATGTAGAAGGGTGCCCCAAAAATTAGGGTTTTTGGAACCACTGAAACTCTCTCGAACCCCTTCCCTTTTTAGGGTTTTCATTAATTAAGTGTGTTTTGGGGTTGTTTAAGAATGCTAGTCAGCTAAAAAGTGTGTTTTAGCTCAACAGAGGGGGAGGGTACGGACCTTCACGGGACTTCAAGTCATAACCTGTCATGAGGCACAAAAAGGCACAGTGGAATGGCACACAAGATATATCAATAAGGAATCTTTGTACTCATGATATCGAAAGATACAACATTGAGGCACAGCTCAAGACTACAACCTCGTGACACCGCACATGTGAGGGTTTACCACTGAGTATAAGGAATCACACGTAGAGTGGAAACCAAGCTGAGCTTAGAGTCACTACTACTCCCTATATAGGCGTTTCTGACTCCAACCCCATGGTATAGCTACAAAGCCCATACACTTACACTCACCCTCGCTTAATGAATTGCCGTCCTCAGCAATATAAGGGTGGTTTCTTGTCTCATTCCGGGGTCTTAACACAGCTTATGCTATCAAGCTGGTCAATGTCTGCCAGTCTAGGACTTGACTCATTAGCGGGTCTTAACGCAGCCTTTTCTATCAAGTTGGTCAGTGTCTGCCGCACTATGACTTGGGGATCAGCTTATTCTATCTAGCTAGCCAGCGTCTACCCATCTAGACTTAGTTCTTTTATTCTTTTGCATTCCAGTCCACCTTCGACTCAATTACATTTGAGGAGTGGAGGCTTCATAGTCCTAACTTGATGTGGCTTGGCACTTATGGCTTTGCATGCCAAGCTTTGTAGGCGCTATCCCAAGTTGTCGCGCTATTGGAGGCAAGGCGTGATACCGCAATTATAGCCATGTTGTGCCACGTCTTAAGGGAGGTAGCCCATTGAGTTGCTCCTTGCGCCGGTCCTCCCTTTCTTTGTGCCGTCGCCTTGGGCCTTGGGGACCTAAGTCTCTTGGTTCGTTTGCCAAGATACTTTGCCCTCATCGCCAAGTCAAGAACTTGGGCTATTTTCCTTGGCCTCCTTGCCGGATCTTTCTTGCTTGCTTTGAACTTAGACAAACCAGTTGGTTCAACTCGCCTTCTCGTATGAAAGCTGTAGTTTTGGTGCATGCCACATCTTTGGCTCTTCTTAGCCTCATTTGGAGTTGAGGTTCTTGGAGGTGAATGGACTAAATCGTAACACTTATACCGGATTTTGGTTTGCGGAAGTAGCTTTGATCCAAGTTGGCTAGGATGGGATGTGGCCTTGGATCAAAAGCTCGGTTTGCTTCGTCCTTAGCCACAAGTAGAGTTTGGGGGGTTTTGGAGGCATCTTCATTCTCATCTCTCATCCTGGTTCTAGCGCCCTGCCTCCGTTTCTTGGCGTTTGGTTTCGCCTTCTTCTTCATCTCATTCTCATTCTTCTCATTCTCTTATCTTTCCTTCTTTTCGGCCTACTTCCCCTAGGTCTATCTTTTCTTGCTCTCCTTGTTCTAGCCTATCTTCTTCCTTTGGCTTCCTAGCTCTCTATACTTGTTCTTCCAACTTGGTTCCTTCGCCTCTCTCTACTTGCTCAATCTTTTTCCTAACTTCCTTCTTCTTGTTTTCTTCTATTTGAGTCCTCCTATCTTGCTTTAGCTTTTCTTTCTCTTCTAGCTTCTTCCTAGCTAACTCTACTTGCTCTTCTATCTCTTTTCTTCTATTTTCTTGTCTCATCTTTTCCTTGATCTTCTCTATGGCTCCATCTAATAAATCTTTTTTTTTCCTTTTTCCTATCATCTTCTTCTATCTCATCCCATATTTGCATGATTCTCTCCTTCAACTCTTTTCCTAGACTCTCATCATTGAACTGTGAGGGTTTGGTTGGTTGTTGGGATTAGAGTTGTCAAGCTCGAGGTGTTCCAAGATCTAGGCTGAGCTCCTCCTCACCCTTCGCTTCTTCTTTAGGTAGTTGGGGTAGAGGTGTTCCAAGATTTGGGCTGAGCTCATCCCCTCCCTCTTTTCTTCTTTCTTCTCTTCTAACTCCTCTCTTCTTTTTTTTCCTTCACCTATATCATCCAAAGTAGAAGTGTTGGCTCCATGTAGTGGATGCCCTGCCCCAGGTGCTTTCGCCCTTCCATTCTCATCTTCTAACTCTATCTCTTCATCTACTTCTTCACCTCCTTCTTCATCAAAGGCATCTCGTGCCTCATAAGAGGGTGCCAACCTGGCCTCACCCTCAATCTCAATGGGTGGAGATGTTCCAAGATCAAGATTGAGCTCATCCTCCCCCTTCTCTTCTTCTAACGCTGGTTCATCTTTCAACTGGGCCACAACCTGTGGATAAAGTGGTTCATCCTTCTAACATGTCCACCTTGCTTTATCTTCTTTCCTGTATCCTAACTCCATCATAATATTTTCTACCTTTGAACTCACATCCACTTTCCATCCTTCTCCCTTCACATAATGTTCAATCATTTCTTCCTTTTTTGGAACTTCTTTGGATCGGCATTCTCCGGGATAGGGATAGTTGGTGTTGAGGTATTCTCCTTCAGGGTGGTAGTCAATGGGAACATCTTCAGGGCAGTAGTATCCATCTCCTTCAGGAGGGAATTCGTTGTCGAGGTATTGGTCTTCAAGGTAGCCTTCTTGGTAGTAATCTTCCGAATAGTAGTCGCGGTAGTAGCCATTGGCTCCTTGTTGGAACAAGGTATTCCAAGATCTGGGTTGAGCTCATCCTCTCCCTAGTCTTCATCTTCATCTGACCATATTTATTATTCTTCTTTCACATGTTCCTCCTTTTCTTGGCTCCTTGGTCCTTTGGTTGGCTTCACTCCATTCTTTAGCTCTTGGACTCTTTTAGCCTGCATCTGCTTCAAGTATGGTTCGGCCCTCTCTTTGGCTCCTTCAAATCCAGAGGCAGTCTCCCAGTCCCACCTCAGAATAATCTTCTCTTAAAACTTCCTGTCGAGGTCTTGGGCCATCCTCACTTGCCACAACCATGATCCTCCACGTCTTCATCCAGCTTTTCGGCCTTCTCTTCGAGATTGCACAGCACATCTGTTCCTTGTTGGGTCTTTCTTAGCACTTTGATGGTCTTCTTCGTTTGCTCTCTTTCTTCTTGTATGCGATTTTGAGTCAGTGACATGGCTCATCTTCCTCTCAAAGAAAGTCTCCTCCCACAGCCTCAACTCTCTCCAAGACATTTATAAATGGTATGCCACACGTCCCTATCATGTTACAACTCCCTCTCAACTTTGTTGGCACATCGAGTTCTCTTTCAATTTTCAGCAGGTAACACGCCCAAGGGGCGACAAGTCGTGTCGTGTCGCATCATGTCACATCATGTTGTGACAGGGTCATCGCGCCACATTGCGCGACGTGTTATGATAGGATCTCCTCCACATCCATGAGCATACTCCCCTCTCGAGCTAGTATGCTCCACGCTAGAGTTGCTTTAATACCAAGTGTTACAAACCTTCACGGGACTTCAAGTGATAACGTGTCATGAGGCATAAAAAGGCACAGCAAAATGGCACACAAGATATATCAATAAGGAATCTTTGTATTCATGATATCGAAAGATACAACATTAAGGCACATCTCAAGACTACACCCTCATGACGCCGCACATGGAAGGGTTCACCACTGAGTATAGGGAATCACACGTAGAGTGGAAACCGAGCTGAGCTCAGAGTCACTACTACTCTCTATATAGGTATTTTTGGCTCCAACGCCATGGTATAGCTACAAAGCCCATACCCTTACACAGGGGGAGGGGGGAAAGAGAGATCCAAATTTGGGCATTGGGAAAGAATGAGATGTCTCTACCCTCTCTTTTACATGCTGTGGAATTGTGGGTATATGGAGACTTCTCCCATCTTTTTGACCCAGAGCATTTTCATCATGTGATCACCATAATTGGACTCAATATGAAACCAGCCTTCCTTCCGTGGATGGGTGGTAAATCCTTGATTACAACTTAATTACAGCAACACAAAATAAATGCAAATCTGAAAATACAAATTTAGCTATTGATCTTGGACAATACACACCCGATTAGGCCCAAAATTGGCACCCCTTTCGGTATTTCTTTAGCTTTATTGAAAAATAAGTTGATTTACAATGGGATTCTCCCGATCCCCTTCGCAATCCAAACTCCCCTTGCTGTCCAAAGTGACCAGCAAGTCTTCAATATGATTTGCCCCTTGATTCAAGCACTTAATTGGTCTTCACCCACTTCATAGACAATGGAAATGCCCCAAATTTAATGGCTGGCTAGTCCTCCACCTGAATTTAGCTGAAATTCACCTTCAACCCTGAAAAATCCAAGTCTTGGAGCTTCCAATTTTTGGCACGCTTTCCGAGGCTGTTGATAAATCCTAATTTCTGCTGTAAATTAGGGTTTATAGTAGAGAAATTTGCAATTTCTCAACCTCCAAGGGTCCAAAAGCTGAGATCTTCAAAGAAAGGCTATGAAATGGCTGGGAGAAGAGAGAGAAAGCTATAGAGAGAGGAAATTCAGAGTTTTGTCAAGAAGAATGACTGAAAATCAGTCAAATGCAGCTGCTGCCCTACCACAACAGCATTAAATGATGTCCCCTCTACAACTGAGACATCCAAATCAGCTGTCATCTTGTACTCAAATGCAATTGCCCAACTGTGGAGGGTCCAAATCTGCAATCACCTCCTCAGAACTCACTCGTGGCTGGCTGCAATGGCTGAAAATAGGCTCGCCATGGCTGCTCACAGCTCTCCCACATTTGCTACAAGAAGAACGATCTCGTTTTTCCTCTTCTTCAACCTTTTACCAGCTTGTATGGGTAAGTTTTCCAAGTGGCAGCCTTCCCAAATGGATTTTCCAACATTATCCATCATTAAATATTAATTTTCAGTCTTTAATTTATTGAAATTTTATCTAATAATTATTTCGGTGCCCAAAAAAATAATCTGACTAGCCAATAATTAAATTCGCTAGGCATCTTCCACTCCCAAGTCTCTTTGTGCCATCTTTGACCATTAGGTCAGTGTTAGATACCATTAAACGCCACATCTCTAGTGTCACCAACTGACACTTATGGCCAAATGAATCGCCTAGGCCAACAATTGGCACCAGATACCACCAAGTACCTATGCAACATAACTTATAGCAACTTTTGCCTTTGACATCCCGTGATTTCTCAAGTCCCATGCTCATAAATTTACTCTAATCCCAGTTGCACCTCACATGTGCAACATTTACTTAATCATGTGATTAAAATTTAATCCACATGTTAAGTGAGGTTTCAAAAATAAATATCCTCATGACACAATACCCTAGGCAAGCCGAACCCACCCATATTGGTGCAGGTTGGTGGTGGTATGGCTTGTGTCTTGTCATGTGTGCAGGATGGATTGGGGTGTTACATCAAGCTCACCTCCATGGCATGGAGCCAAACAAGGTCACTAAGACCAGCAAGCATATTGGACCACGCTCATACCTCAAGGGCTAATGTATTATGTCTCATACCATCAGCCCACATCATGTCAAACTAGCTCACCAGATCAACAAGCGTATCAAGCCAGGCACATATCACGAGGGCTGATGTTCTATACAATCAGCCCACACCATCCAGACGTTGGATGCAGCTACAAAGGATTAGAGTCCTAGAATGGTCACAACACTAACACATCATATGTGAGCCCACAAGTTCTTTTAAATGACTCAACCAACCTAGACTTAGGGTGTTCAAACTACAAGATCCCTTATCTGCACTAGCTATCAGGACACATTCATGCCTAACGAACCTACTAGACAATTGTCACTGACCAATGCCCATTTGAGACAACCAAACCATAACAAACCGAATGGCACGTTCTTCAAAAGTGTCAGATATGGTTACAACATTAGGTCAACAAATAAAAAAGGGACCGACAGCAAGCGTCTGCCAAAAACACATTCTTCTGCACCATTCGTGGTTCTAACCTTAGATAAGGCTGTGTGGGTATCTAATCTACAGTCAAAAACCTAGCCCATCTTTCCTTCTTTCTGAGAGTGGAAAAAGGAAAATGTGCTGCTTTCTGACAATCAGTTCTATGACTAGTGAGAGAAAACAAGTGCATTTTGATAGACTAGGATTACTAGTGGGACATATGCCAATATGTAGAGGTCATAAAAGAATATAAATGATCATTCATGAAACAATCGCGCTCATAAAGGAAAGGCCACCGCCATATCGCCGCTCTTATTAAAAAAATGTGTTCAATATGGTCGAGTGTGAGGGCTTTCCATCCGGCTGCAGTACAATTGCCACAAACACTCATGTGCCTTACGATGGAAGTGACCCCACTATTCCAAGTAATCACTGGATGCTTCTCAGCATGGACCACATTGTAGGCCTCCAGAATCAAGCATGAGCTCACAAGGTGGGGCACCCTGCACCACACTTCACCTATAAAGATATATTTGGGAACTATGCAACTTAGTGTACATACTTGGGTGTCTTCTGTGGTGGTCCAGCTTTCTTCATGAGATCAGCTCCTGCTCAGGTGAGATTGACACCTAGACATACAAGATCTGGAAAGGGTATGCTCATACGTGTGGTTCCAGGAGCCAAAGACCAAGCTATGGGTCTTTGATACTATAGTCACACCAACTCTTTTATATGGAGTACAGGTATGGCAACCTCAACTTGATCTCCATTGAGAGATTTTTGGTGACATTGATAACCAAGACAACATACAGCAGCGGGTAGATCCCACTTATGATCATATGAGCAGAGTTTGGTGCAGCACCTACAGTAGTGGACACGTTCATTACATTTCTAAATAGCCTATGGGATCTCCCACGGCACAGGTTTGCCAAACTAGCCCTAGCCCTAGAGAGAGTGATGGATCATGTTGGTGTGGATATTGATCTACATGGCTTCAGACTCATGACTTCTCTATGGCCCCACTCCCCTTTCCAGAAGTCTCTAGATCCCCATAGTTGAAACTTCAGCCCACAGATCAGTAGGGTCATTATGCTGCACCTCACCAAACTTGATTTTCAGAGGGTATGGCTCACCCCCACAGCAGCTAGGGACGAAGATGGCTTTCTACAGGGACAGACTAGAGGATGGCTTCGTGATATGGCCGAGATATATGGTTTGATGAAAGCCATTGAACCAATATGCACCTCTTCTCACCAATTGAAGACTGGGAGTTGGGACACAGAGATATAGCCTGTGGAGATTGCCAGCAAAGCAGCATTCATGCTTATTATGCCATATGGAGCTTGAGATATAGGAGCACTACATATGTGTACAACGAGATCAAGAGGAGATATCTCTCTCTTTGGGAGTTTATTTCTTCTTTCCAACATAAAGGACTAAAAAGACCAGAGATGTTTGGACCTTTCTGTACATAACATTTGCAGAAATAGACATTCATTTTTCAGGAGCACAAATCAACCCTACAAGACCAGTGCAGAGCAAATTAATAGACTGCACCAAAGGGACACCCCAACTCATCGCAGGTCCAGAGACAGTTTGGATGACAACTGTGAGAGCGCTCACAATGAAGGGACCACACAATTTCAGGCTAGACAACGCAGGCTTTGGGGCTCCACCCAACAATCCAGGCTACATAGGAGGATCTAAGGCATCATTTCCAAACATTGTCAGAGTCTCCCAGAAATTTACACTTTGGAGGAGATTGATTACATGTTGGGAAGACTTATGAGGAGTTCAGTTGAAGGCTATTACCACACACCCAATCTTTCATCTCCACCCTTGTATGTTTCATCGCAATTCTTTGGTACTTTTTCTTTCATATTTTTCAGCACTATACAGACAGTTGTATTTCCCAGTTATATCATGTAATTTTGATCTCATGTGTCAATTTGGCTTTAAGAGATGATAACATTACCTCCCTCCCTCACAAATTAGTTTTCAAGTTCTTCCCAATAATATGACCTTGAAAATGAGTCAACCTGCTCACCATGCATCTCTACATAAGCAAATTCTTCTGAACGCTAAAAAACACTTGAAGGCAAGATAAATGTACTAACATGCCATTCGGGGGCTGATAAGATACATGATGGCTGTGACAAAAAAATAAGCCACTGCAATATGTTGAGCCAGGAATCGATCAAACCATCTCTCATCCCCTCCTAAAGCCTGCAAGTCTTTTCAAGCAGAGAACTTCGATCAAAACATGGTAACGTAACTGCTTACAAATGAAGGTTATAACATCGACTATCACTTCCTAAAGCCAGAAAATCTTTCCAACTGTAGGTTTTCAATCAAAACACAGTAAGCTTAGTTTTTTAATGAAACATGAATGTTATAACTGACAATCTTCAAGAAGATTCAGACCAGAGACAACTTGATCAGACCTCCATAACAAGTAAATGATGAAGCTCATTCCAGCTTTCTGCAAAATGAACTTTGAGGTAATCTGCACGGCGCCACCAGCCAAAACTCTCATACAAATGCAGGACTGATACGAATGCTGGGGGAAAAGTGAACAGAGACCTCATCAATTTAAACAGCAGTGCAGTCAGAAGGGTCATACAGGATAGGTCAAAACCAATCCCTATGCTCATTTGTTTGACAAGATTGTGGCAGGAATAAACAATAGTCTCAAATGACGCTTTCATACCAAAGTATGGGACTCGTGCAATGGTCTCCAGCACATAAAACCTTGCATAATGTCTGTCTGCATAAAGAGCATCCAGTAACACAATCACTGAGTCCTGCAAAAAGAAAAGCTTAAGAATATTAATATTCGTCCTCTCTCTCTCTCTCTCTCTCTCTCTCTCTCTCTCTCTCTTTTTTTTTGGGGTGGGGGGGGGGGTTGGTTGCGCACGCACTACAATAGAAGCAACAAGCTTCCCAAATATTTAAAATTTCTTTGAAAATGTAAGGATGGTACATTCTGGAAGACATCCAAATGATCGGATAAGAAAGTGCACAACAAATGATGCAACATTGCAAAAACAGTCTTCTATGAGTAGTACCATAGCTGCAATGACTGTGACATGGTAAGGTAAGATGTCACCTCACCCAAAACGAGGCCTAGAACATCATTCACACATCTTCAAAGAAACAATTCTTCCTTAGGGGAGAGCCTAATTTTCCATGTGGACATTATCTGTACCACTTTAATGGCCTTGTTATTGTCAAAACAACAAATTGCGGAAGCAGAACACAAGATCAAAGTCCATAAAGATGAGACACGAAAAACATGAAAGGCCACTGCATTCTTGGTAGACCCAGCAACCAAACCTGATACAATGCCTCCAATGCCAAGGCAAGAGACCTGCCCCATGCCTGGAAGAGAGATTACTCCCCAAGGAGAATAGAAGTCGACCCACCAAAGGAGAATAACTCGGAAGACACTCAAACCAGTAAAGCTTTGGCTATAACATCATACTCATGAGGAAGCTTAAAGAAAACCAAGGAAAGCTGCTGATCAGTCAAGGCGGGGGGAAGAGTAATCATTGGATGGGAATAATCTTGATGTGCATGAGGAAGGACTGCACAGTCTCACCAGACTTGTAGCTGAGGGAGTACAGCTGGCATTGAAGATAAATAGCTCCCATAGAAGATTGTTGCTCATATACACCATGTAGCTTGTCCCAGATCTTCATAGCCCTCTCATAAGTGAGAAATGTCAGGCCCCAATAAACAGACCAAAGCTGAAAATTGCCCTTGTGTTTTGTTGTTCTGCATCCAAATGCACTCCACATAAAGATCATCTTGTGCTTGAAGATAACTTTGTGTAGGCCTTTGCACCAAGAGAGGGCTTTGTCTCCTCACCATTGACCACCTTCTAGAAATCATTGGTGTTGAGCCATTAATACTAGGGTTTGCATTAATCATAAATACAATGCATTAACCCTAATGGTCTCTCCTTTAAACAGCCCCAGACTGCATTTATTGCTCATTACCAACAACAAATGGCTTTACTTTTGAACAATAGAACAAATGCACCAAAATTAATCTATAAATAGAGTTAGTTTTTTGTACATCCTTCATCCCCATTCATTACACACAGCCTTCAGCCATCATCCCTCTGCCTTCACACTAATGCCCCCACCCCATCCGGAGCTGCTGCTGGTCCATCGCAGCCTGCTGCCATCAGCCTGTCACAACCTGTTACAAATCGTGTTTTGGAGGCTTATTATCACTCAAAGATGGTAGACAGGCTGCCCTTGCTGCATACCCAGCATTTCAGCCTCGTGACCTGCAGAGGAGCTGATTAGACCTGCCAGTGACCTGATTTGGAGCATTCCTAGCCTGTATTATGCTGCCTAAATAGTCAGTCAGCTTCTAGCGTGCTACAAACATCATCAGGATCATCATTATACCTGCATTTTATGCTGCCATCTTCATCCAAAATCAGAGTCATTATGGATCATTGCTGGTACGTTTCAGGACCCATCTCGAATATGACACACTCCAGTAGCATTCTCAGACACCTCTGCCCCAATCTACATGTTGTGAAACACTTTGTATTTTCTCTGCATCTGCCATGTCATTTCTTTACATGGTATCATGGCAAAGGTGCTCTAAGAGCTAAAGATCCTTATTCTCCATGAAAAGCAAACCTTCCAGAGTATGCAAGAACACCTTTTGAGATGTCTTCCAAATCTTCACCAAAGCAATCTCCCTCAAAGCCTATGACATCAGCTCCAAGGGATTGGTATTCTCTATCGACTCGTAGGATGGAAAGGATAGAGTTTTCTCCAAAGGAAAGTCTACTAACATGCACAATGTATCTTCTCACTCGAGAAATACACTTCTGTTCTAAGGTAAAGCTTAGAGAAAGATCAACACGGATTGAGCCCTTATCATCATGATCCAACATGAAGGGAGATGCACATCAATCATAGGTCTATGTAGGTGCAGAACTAAAAACCCAACTCAAAGAGGAGTTGGAGGTGACACATCAACTTGGAAGCTATGTGCTATCTAATGTCATCTTCTCCATCAAATACACTGCAAGGTATGTATGATACAATTTTTGCAAGTCCTGCCACTGGTCCTTCTGAAGCACATGTAATGGGTTTAAGCAAACATGAAGATCCAAACCCATATTAGGATGTGAACACAAGAAGAGGTGACTATAGAAGCAAAAGGTCAAGTACTACATCTATCATCTATTTCACATGCTCATTCCAATTCTTTTTTGCTTTCGGTGCTTCATCATCACACCATCAAAATCACCACAGTGGGACAAATGTACTGAAATCCTCTATACATAGAGTCAACTGTTTGTGCATCCTCCATCGCTCGTTCATTACCCTCAATGCTCAGCCATCAGCCTTCTACCCTCACACTACTGCCCACCCCATTAGGGGCTGCTGCTGGTCTATTTCAGCCTGCTGCCCATCTAGAGGGCATCGCCACTGATGAAGGAGACTGCTGTCCACCTTCCACCCAGCCTAGGATGACCTACTCCAATTTGAGCGGTGGAAGTTGATCAGCTGGTAGACATGCCACCCTTGCTCACACTCACCATTCCAAACTTGCTGGCAATCTAATCTGGAGCATTCCCAGCCTGCATTTTGCTGTCTACACAGTCACCCAGCTACTAACATCATCAAGAATCACCCCAAAGCTACATTTTTCTGTACAACAGGCTGGCCTATTGTCGTTTTGCCACCCAACTGCCACACCTGCTGCAGACATCATCACGGTCATCATCAGACCTATTTTTTCTATTGAAATCTTCATCCAAGACTGTCAAAGTCACTGATGGACTGTTGCTGCTGCATTTCAAGGTCCATCTCAAGTATGACACACTCCAACACCATGGGATCCAACTCAAGTACGACACACTCCAACACACCATTCTCAGAAACCTCTGCCCCAGTTTTTTTAGACATAGAGCCCTGATTGTATCATTCATTTTCATTCAGCATTTTATATAGGTAGTTATTAGTATTCTATGTGTTGTCATACACTTTGCATTTTCTACCATTCATTTTGATTTCCCGTGAGCATAGTTATGTCCCCTTAGCTGAGATTCTAGATGAAAACAAGGAGGAAACATAAGTAAATAGGAAATGAAAAGGGATCAGAAGGGAACGGGGTTACCTCAGGGGAAGATCCACTCCCCAAGACTAAAAAGGTGGCTATACAAAAGCACAATTCCAGATCCATAGGAACAACTGTTATAAGCACAGCTGAAAACTCATGTGAGATGGGCTTATTAAACAAGGTCTAATGAAGGCAAAGGCTTCTGGAAAGGAAGGATTGGCACATGTTATTGGAAATGGGGAGAAACTCAATAATGAATGTGAAGAAAACATTGTGTCACTGCCATAGTAAAGCCACCAGGTGGCAAAAGCAGAAGTCAACAGGAGTGGCAGCAGGTCAAAGCACACATGAGCGCACATCAGTAAGTAAAAACAGCCAGCAAATGAAAGAAACCCCCATGGAGGAGAAAATGAGGAAAGTAAAAACTCCGGCAACCCACCGATAGCAATGAAAACCTCCAAAACTGCAGGCAATGATGTCATGCCACTTGCCATGTCTGCCATCAGCACAAACATCACTAACGCAAGTGTCAAAAGCAAAAGCAGCACAAAAACCATGAGCTACCAGGACAGAAGAGCAGCAACTAGTGTGCAAGCACTCAACCTAAAAACCTATGTTAGCAGACAAACTTCAAACCTCAACACTCTGAAAAGTCTAATGCAATGTCAGGCACACAACCTAAGCATTTGATACCATGTCTGAATGACAAAACATGGAAGCAGGACATGAGATCGAAGAGCACAGAGATGAGACACAAAACACATGAAAGCATAGAAGACAAATGAGAGCAACAAAACTGAATTTAGTGTGCAACCAAAGCAAGTACAACAACCATCACCATCACAAGGAGGAAAAAAGGCAAGCCATCCTGTCTCCATATCCAAGAGAAAGGATCCCTCACCCAAGGATAGCCACAATGGAATGCAGAAAGTACAAGTGATCCTGCAAAGGGTAAACATCACAAATATTTAGGCACAACCCAAGTATGAATACTTAGGAGAAGAATGCAAGTGGCCCAAAAGAGTAACCGCATGGTCCCCTTAAGATGGACACATGTGAGGTGCAATAATGACCTCTAACAGTTACTTCCCAAAGTTTGTTAGCATGCTGGTGAATGCAATGATAAGGAAACAAGAATCTTGTATGCTTTAGCAGCAGAAAGTTGAATGTGGAAAAGAACAGAATCCTTGATGCATGATTAACCGATTTCCAATCAGCCAACCTATTATTGTCATTCTTCCAGGATTGTGTCAATCTTTGCTGAATCAGATCTCTTAATAAATGCAGAACAGGTCAGATATACGTTTCTAACCAATATCTTCTGTTATCCTGAGGGAAAAAAGTAATTACCCGCTCTGATCAATAGCATCAGCAACATATTGGATCGTATTGAATCCCCTTTGACAAAAGTATGCCTTTCTAGGCCAGTTGATAGCAAAGGGTTTAGCAAACACACAGCTCCTGCATGCTCTGAAGTTGTAAACTACTGCCCATAGTTGGAAGTCTTCACAACTAGTGCAGATATGGTAGTAGCTTTTTTTTTTAAATCTAAAGGAGTCTTAAAGCAAAGGGACAGGTAAAATTCTTGCCTCAAAATGACCGAATATCACCTCACAATGAAGCATTCGCCAATGACCAAGGCAAGAATCTCCAACACCCCCCCCCCCCCCCCCCCGCCTGCCCAAAATCACACACAATTTTTACGACGAGTCACTAAAAACTGTTATCTGTTATAAGACATTGATAGATGTCTCCAAGTGAGATGCAAGTGTGAACATCTCAACTTAGTGAAAAATCTCTCTCACCCAACAAATGAAAGGGTATATAAGGCCGAATATCTGCACTCAATGACTACCAAGGCTGTTCCTTGAGCTCGAATTGCAAGCACCATCTTCTCTTCACACCAGTTCAAACCAAACAGTGCAGAATCCCTAAATTTCTAGAAAACAGAAGTGAGCACAGCCTGGACTTACTGTTATTAACACATTGAACTTTTGTTCTGCCCTGACAATCCATTTCTCCAAGCCACGAGCTGATACCCGAGTGCCATCTGTTCCTGCTTCATTCTCGTCAACGTCTCCAGCTAAAACTGATCTAATCAGTCCCTTTGTTCTGGCAAATGCAATCAAAAACAGAAAAAAGACAGGTCTAAGTTGAATAGAACATTATGCAGAGGCGCAAACTGCACGCGAACAGAATTTTCTTAAAAGAGAGAAGGCAGGTCTCCGATGCTATAGAGAAACAGAAAGTAACGCAAAAGCACTGGCTGCATAAATGATTGATGGAACAGGATTTATTCGTCACCAGCATACCTGCAAGAAGTGGACTGGCGAGGACGACGGCGAAGGGGGGGTAAGCGCACACGAGCGGGGAAGGCACAGAGCTGGTGATCAAATTTGTGAGCGGGAGGACAAAATGTGCGGCCTTGTGCGGTGGCCATAACCCGCTGGGCGACTGGAGAAGCGGATTGTCGCAGAAGATGATGATGATAATGATGGTGATGATGGTGAGCCATTGCTGCAGCTGCTGTGAGAATGCGCTACCAACCGAAGGGAAAGAATGAACGAACGAATGAATGAAGATTGGGGGAGCAGAAGGCGGAGCAAAATGATATTCCTGCCGATATTTACGCCCTGGTGCGCTAACATGCGTTTTTGTCACCTTTCGTTTGTCTTTTCTTTTCTTTTGTTATCGTGATAATACGTCATGTATTGAAAGGTAACTAATAAAAATTTACATCGTAAGTGATGCATCTTGTGACGTCCACAAACCAATAATGGTAATGGTAATGCCAATTGGGGTCATGGCATGGTGGTTTGGGCATGGGTTGAGTTTAAAAGGTGTGCAAGATCAAATCATGTGCCCGGCATCCCTAAAGGCATATTTAAAATAGCTATTCACTTCCAATAACTGTAAGTAACAAAAACCTACAACATCATATGTGATACCTCCTACGATATCAAAAAAGCAATCACATCAAGCTCCACTTGCTAAGTGTTGTAAAAGCGACTTTGTGGAATCCAAATGTCTTTGAGGATTCTCGGGTTAAATACCAAATAGTGGGAGAGGGCTCCAATGGGCAACAACGAGAGATGTGGCAACATGGCATTCAATACCTTAATTAAAAGGGCCATTAATTATCGATTAATACTTGCTGACATCAAGTACTAACACGTAGTGGCTAGCCTTGCATGCAAACTTCTACATGGGGCTTGGCTCTAAGAAAACCAAACAAGCTTACCCAAGAAGATGTGAATATGGTGGGCAAGAACATAGGAGAAAATGATGAAACACTTCTTAGAGGAGTGGTGACAACCTCACACATGAGAAAAGCAAAAGTGCCAATTGATTAATACTTGCTGACATCAAGTACTAACATGATGTGACCAGCCTTGCATGCAAACTTCTACATGGGGTTTGGCTCTAAAAAAACTAAGCAAGCTTACCCAAGAAGATGTGACTATGGAGGGCAATAACATATGAGAAAATGATGAATCACTTCTAAGAGGAGTGGTGACAACCTCACACATGAGAAAAGCAAAAGTGCATGGTGCAAGTTCGTGATCTACAAAGCCATTAGTGGATTATATCCAAGTGAACGATGCTTCACTCAATTCACAAGAAGGCTACGAGCTCAAGATTGAGGTCAATCCTCAACTAGTATTGGAGATCCTCACATCAACCATTCACAATAAAACATGGATGGCAAAAAAAGGGCTCTTTCGAACATGTTGTACTCAACTTTGACAATATATATAACAATGTGTTCATATTTGATACAAAGGTAGTCCTTGTGTTTTTTTACAAAATTGCCTTCCAAGGCTATGGAGATAGCCACCTAACTCAATACCATACTCAAAACAATGGCATGTTGGATGAGACCTTTCATGATAGAAAGAGTTTTTTTTAAGGTGGTCTTTGACAACAACGAAGCCATGTAGAAGGTTCTTGCCCAGCACGTTACTCTTGGGGACTCAAACTTGTGTACATCATGACATGGTAATGAATGGAGACAATGAAGGGGGCAACCTCCAAAAAGGATGTGCCATGTAGGGAGATTTTGGACCTACTTGCTCACATGTGGAACCTACTACCTTGTATTGAGAAGGAGTTGTGCAAATCACTTTATAGTTCTCCCTTGGCCAGCCCCTTCAAGAACTAGCTTTGTCTTCTAGGGGACATAAAAGGAAATAAGCTAGAGTATATTGCCATTGATATCCCTTATATGGCAGAACTCGGGCTCAAGCTAGTTTGGAGTAAATTTGCAAGGACCTACTTCAACTACAATATGTAGGGATACTACTTTAGTGAGTGTCCAAAAGTAGCAAAGGAGGAAGATCAAGTTAAACCTAATCAACAAAGCCTCTTGGGTGGAGGTGGTCAAATCCAATCTACAAGTTGCAAGAAAGAGTATTGAGAAAACCCTAATGTCAACAAGAATGAAGGATGGTAGATCTTCAGAAGTCAAAGAGGAAGAAGCTCCAATCAAAAGTAAAAACTAGTGATACATGAGAGCACATTATCAAAATCGTTGAAAGTTAAAAACTTTTGGAACAAGATAGTCAAGTAGAGTAAATGCCTTTACACAACTCAATTAAGTCCCACTCAAGCATATGGGTATGGAATACCCAAGCATGGATGCTAAAATTCAAACGGTATCAAGAACAAAAGGCATAGGGTAGTATGATGCCAAAAACATGGATGGTTGTCTAGCGCAGATCAATGTGAGTAGATTGGAAAAGTAAGAGGGAATTATGCTTGATACCTAGTTCAATGAACAAGTTATCTTGGAGAAAAGTAACAAGGGCTTTGAAAGATTGCAAAACTATGACCAACAAAAAAGAAATGACTCATGATCAAATCAAGATTGTGACCTATAATGCCAAAGGCCTTAATGGTAATGTTAAGAGGATTTATTTTTGGAAATGGATCCTCAAATCTAACTTGGATATAGTGTTGCTACAGGAGCATGATGTGGTTACATCATATAGGCGATGAGAATCAAGGTGTGAAAACAGGCATAGCTACGGGAGATCATTTAAATGGCAACTCTAGCTATGTTGAAAGTGTCGTATAAACAATGCATAAAGCACCAAATAAACCAATTTAACAAATCTTAAATGAACTTTTCCAATATGTGAAATCCAATGACAAGAATCATCAACTCTCTCTCCATAACTTAAACTTTGTAAATCTTGCATATCTTCAAACTATTCAACACGGCTAGTCATATGATTAGATGCACCAAAATAAATATACCATATATCATCACATGCCATCTTTCTTGTAACAACATTCATTATATGCTTCATGGTAAAAAAGCACTCGCTTTTTTGCTCAATGTGTCTTAAAGATGATGTATAATTTCCTTGCTACAGCTTTCCACTATGAGTTTCATCCTTCATATCAAAACAATGGATTGCACTATGACATATTCTTCCACAATAATGGCAAACGATACCTAAACTGCTAGAAATTTTACTTTATCATCCACCTCTTCCTCTTGAACTACCACAACCTCTCGAAATATGCATATCACCAAACTAGTGATTTGACATATTTTGTAGGTTACCACCAACACGACCCATAGCATGACCTCTTGAAGAGAATCTGCCATGTTCCCTTTTTAAACTTGAGTGAAATGCTTAGACCTCTTCACCACTTTATTCAAATGATTCACCCTACATGTTGATCTCTTCAGTTCATGAGAGATACCAACTCATCAAAATATAAAAACACCTTTTGTGCATACACAGAATTAACAAAAGATTTTCATGCTTTCTCATTATTAAGGCCCCCCAAAGTAGATGAAATCAAATCATCATCACCATGCAATATCCTAACAATGCCCATGATAGGCATCCCTTAAGCAATACTTTTGAAAAACTTTAAAAGCATAAATAGCTTATTTCAGAGCTTCTCTCTCTCTCTCTCTCTCTCTCTCTCTCTCTCTCTCTCTCTCTCTCTCTCTCTCTCTCTCTCTCTCAAACAAAAACACACACACACACACATTTGCTGACCAATACTCTCATGTTTGTGTACACAAAAGTTAGTTGCAGCTCTATCAAATCATGAAGGCAAAGATAGGTGATTATGGTATGCACACCTACTCATTTGTTCATGTGAATTAACAAAAGGTGTTGACAATTAGGATTCACTCAAAATTACATGGATACATGAGATGCATGCAATTAAAATTCACCCAAAATTGCATGTGTGCACGTGTCTTTGTAATGTCAAAATATGCATGTCCACTATCTCCTCTGTGTCTATCTCTCCATGTAACTCTTGCATAAAGTTAAATTAAACCATTTAACTGAGGAGAAGCAAGACAAGTAAAACAACTTATAATAATAATTACAATTGTTCATAGCACACTTACAAAAATGTCCCAAGGAGGTAAGTTGAGTTTTAGCATTATATATCTGTAATATGTGACCACACACATCTCCTTAAATGTAGACAAACAACCATAATCTTTCAATTGTCATTTAAAACTTTTTGTATACTTAGTGATCATTATGAATAAAGATACATATGCATGTAGCTAATTATAACCTAATAAATTGTATAGTCAACACTTATAAAAGTGGCTTGAAATCCTAATGTTCACATCCTTCCAAGATGTGAAGTGTGGCCAGTTCTAGTCTATTTGTCATTGTGTTCTCTATAGATTTAGAGGACCATTACGTTCATCATGTTATTTGTATATAGTAAATTGTCAACTAATATTTCAATTAATATTCCAAAAGTGTTTATTGTATTTTTTGTTTTGGCCACCAAATCTCCATTCACATTTCTCTTTTAAAATGTTTCCATGAATTTTATTCATGCACTTTGATAATTGATTTTTAGGATGAAATGCAAATTTTTACATTTTAATTAATGCATTATACTAGTAAGCAATAAAAAATAGTGAATATAAAAGAGAGAATACAAGCAATATTCTCATGGAGGTCACCTAAAAAAATATAAGTGTACCATGTGCAATCAAAAGAATGATTATTTTATTTAGTAAGATTTACAATATTATATTTATAGAAGGGACTTTTAAATTTCAATTTGGAAAAAATCTGTAAGTTTCTTAAAGGACAAGGGGTCATTTGATTACCTTACGATAATATGTAAGGAAATGGTATTTTCTAATATACTTTGAATGCACAGGATATAAACGGTTTACATATAGTGACCCCCCCCCCCCCCCCCCCAGGGAAGATTTAAGATATATTTTTGTTAAAATTATTAATAAGTAAGAAATGCAAGAAGGAATGTAAATATACATATGCAAGTAATGTACATGCATATGTATTTGCAAAAAAAAAAGCCCAAGATGTTGATAATGCTTTTGCAAATCTTTTAAATTTGGTGCTTGTATTCTATAATTTCCTTTAGGATGGATGTACTTTCTTGCTCGTTAATTTTCCTTTTTCGATTTATTTATCAATCGAAATGTATGTATGTATGTTAATCATTATCATTGGGATCTTCATCTCTTTATTATGTTTGTTTTTTAATTAAAATGTCATGTTGTATTTTCTCACCATACAATTTGTGACTCATCACCACCTCCACTACCACCCATACATGCTCCTCTAACTGGACAAGGAGGAGAATCCTCTTCTTCCACAACATCTCAAGAATACAAATGACATACAATCATACCACAATGAGAGACTTACATGTTGGTGTGCATATTATTGAGTATGCATACTCACATAAAGCAATATGGTACATGTCCCAAGTTGGCTCTACCTTGCAAAAGATCAATCTATGGTAAGTCTTCCTTGTTTTGAACTATGTATGCATCATAGACTCAATTTAAATTTTTTACCAAGATATAATATTGGTAGCAAACTTTACAATTGCAAACTCATTTTGGTAGCCAATTATTTTGCATCAATGTCTAGGTCCATTTCATGGAGCATCCTATTCCATGTCATTTACTAATGGATAGTGATGTCGAGCACATCGAGGCTGTCCTATCCTTGCTTTCTCGTATATGATATAGTTAGGTATTATTCTAGTTCTATAAATGGAGGCTATATCTTCACCCATTCTCTTTGGTCCTTATTGAGAGACACTTAATGACCATCCCTTACTCTCGAACACCTATTGACTAAAATGAAACTATCTTCTAACTAAAAATAAAACCTAACGGTCATAGAAAAATACAAAGTAATGGACCAAGAAACCATAGCCAAAGTATATATCAATGTAATACTCATCACACAAAGAAACCAAAATGAAAACAAAGAGAGTACTTTATAAAGAAAATGACACTTAGTGAGGCCATAATCATGCACGAGAGCTAGGTGGACATGAATACACACCTTCATGCTAGGGGGGAGGTCTAACATTATAAGCCATCTTGTCCCAATTAAAACTTGAAATACAAAATACAAGGGTAGTTGTCAATGTTTTGTATATAGTCAAAAATAGGGTTTCCTTGGAAAAATGTCCATAACTTTTGATAGAGAAGTCCCTTGGGATCTCTTGGATAGTGTAGGGAGATGACCACTCTTAAACATCCCTCACTTTTGTAGGCTTGACTAAGATTCCTTTCGTTGATACAATAAACCCTAGGTACTCAATCTTCTTTTTGGAGAAGGAATAGTTGCTCCACTTTGCTTAGATCTTGTTTTCCCTCAAGGTATCAAGGATGAGTTTGAGGCTAAAAATGTCCTAGACTAATATATTGAAAGTAGCTTATGCATTAGTCAATCCCAAGGGCATTACTAAAAACTCAAAATGGCCATACCTCAATCCAACTTGTTAGTCCACTCATCCAATCCAATATGTGATGTAAAGAAATACTTTTCCTATAGAGATAACAAACACAATTATACAATAAAGCACAAATTGATAAAGAGTATAGTTAGGATTAGAGTTACTCAAATACAATGAACATGAAAGAAGATAATGAATGAATAATGAATGTTGAATATATGTATAATGCTCAATGCTACAAACACAATATGCAAATGTGAAATACTAACCCCCAAACTCCCATACCTCTAAGACTAGGATAGAGACCAGAGTTGGAAAGTGTGTTGTATTTAGATGGATCTCAAATCATGTAGTGAAACCTCTATGAATGTCTAGTTGGCAATAGAAAATGCAGCTTAGGTCTATAACAATGAGACAAAGGAGCAGACTAGTGTAGGAACAACAAAAAACAACTTGTTTTGTTGATGTGGCAGGTTGGTAATGATGTAGAATAGCAACATATAGGCTAAGGTAACACATTTCATGTTGAGAGATGGGCATGTGAACTTCATGTATGCAAGGGTGGATAATGATAGATGGGTGTGAATGAACTAGAGGGAAGGGGGGAAACCCTAACCCTAGCCATCAGAGGCTATTTAAATAGCCTAGAGGTCACTTTCAATGTAGAGGAGAGTGTACTAGTTGTACTTGTAAACAACTCATTAAGCAAGATCTTCTTCTTGTTCTTGAGCTCTCTCTCCCTCTTGTGTACACTTTCTCTTACTCTCACTCTAATATTACAACATGATATCAGAGCCATCTCTAATCCAACAAGCTTCCTTCAATTCCATTTCCCACTAAGTGAACATGAGCATGTCATTTTCTCACCATACCTCTTCACCTCCATAGTTGCCAGCCATACCCACCTATGTTGGAGGACCTTGGAGAGAGCAAAAGAGAGCATTTTAACTCAATACCTCTTTTGAACATCTCTTCTCCAGCTCAACGTGCAATATCTTGGAGCTTCAAAGTCTGACATTGGGTAGCTAGGAGGCCGACATTTCAAAAAACACAAAACTAGCACAATCTATACGGCATGGACTTCTTCAACATGGTGCGACTTGCTGAAGGTGAAATGTTGACGACCTTCATGGGGCTTTGATAGCCCCCTTAGTAGGCTATCCTCCTAAAAGAGGACTCCTCAAATCTCTGCCCACAAAAAGAGATCTCTATGAAACCCTAACTGTGGATTTTCTAGCTGCCATAGCCAAAAAGCTTTAAGATTTCTTCTTTCAACATTAATCACCTTGTTTGACACTAATAGTGATTCTAATCACTAATTTAAGTCCTAAGGAGTCTCTTGCAAATTTGGAAGCTCCATCTCATGTTCAATGACACTTGATGAACATCATTAAGCTCGTAAGAAAGCCGACTTGTAAATATATACTATGAGATGAGTGCTTGTAAGCACTAATGCTACATCTCATAGTCATGATCCTATTTCTAATGGGTATGTGAAAGATGTTTCACCCTAAATCTCAATATTTAGGAGATCAGTCTCTATCTTAAGCATATTCATTAAGTGCCTAACTGTCATTGTAAGGCTATGTGTAGGTTATAAACACATAAACCATTATCCTGATCCCTCATCTCATTTTGTAACATATCACATTTAAGCCCGCTACTTATTAATCATCTCTTTTGCTTCCTCACTTATTGGCCATTGTGTAAAGGACTAGACACTGCCATTACCTTGAGAAATCAGTAAGACCTTCCTATCATAGCCATGGCCTCAAATCCATAAGTTTGATGGAAAATACTTTCATCCATGGCAGGTATTAATGAAGTATAAAATGATGGAATGGGGCTACTTGCCCTTCATCAAAGTGACCAAGGTTATTGATCCATCAAACCTACTTGATGTAGAAGATGATGAAAGAGCCCAAGCCATAATCATGCTTCATCTAGACGAATCCTTGATTCATCACATTGACCAACTCTCCACTACCAAAGGAGAAATGGGATGAGCTTGAAAAGCTTTATGGCGCTAAAGGAAAGAACTCTAAAATTTTCCTTAAGATCAATTTTTTAAGCCTGGAGTACAAACAAGGAGAAGACCTAGGTAAGTTCATTTCTCACATAAAGGGGCTCATGGCACAACTATCCTGAATTCAAGCTCCAATTCATGATGAAGTTGCCATTGCAATTCTCTTGAAAGTAGTAAATAAGGTATTCCCAACCCTTGTAACTACTCTTACAAATACCCCTAATCCAACCTTAGAAAGCACTATCCAATCTTGTTTAGATGAGGAGAAAAGAAATAAAAAGGAAGGCAACACCAGTTAGGCATCTACTTCAACAGCTCATGAGCAAGTTTTGGTTCATATATCCACCAAATTTTCTTTTTGCAATAAGAAATGACATCTTGTCAACAACTATTGGAAAAAATATCCTGACAAATTGAAGTGCCCACAAATGTAAGAAGGTAGAGCATATTACTAGTAAATGTCCTACCATCCTTGAAGTACCAAAAGAATTGGAAGCCAACTTTGTCTCCAAAACGCCCAATTGACTTTTCTAAATATATAAATCCTCTACTTATAAGCACTCTTGTGGCCTGATTTGTAAAAGCATCCTATTTTGTTTGGCGAGGGGGGGGGGGGGGGGGGCGCATTAACATATCTTGTAGTCTAATGCCACTCTACCATTGAGGGGGGGTGTTGAGAGATAGGCATGGGAATCCTATGTATGCAAGGGTGGATAATGATAGTTGGGTGTGAATGAACTAAAGGGCAAGCGAAAACCCTAACCCTAGCCATTAGAGGCTATTTAAATAGCCTAGATGTCATTCTCAATGTAGAGGAGAGTGTACCAGTTGTACTTGTAAACAACTCATTAAGCAATATCTTCTTCTTGTACTTGAGCTCTCTCTCCCTCTTGTGCACACTTTCTCTTGCTCTCACTGTGATATTAAAACATGGCAAGTAGGAAACTAGTTGAGAATAGTAAACATGGGCTATATATGATCATACAATAGAAAACATTGATAGATAGCTATATGATAGCAAGTGATAGCCTAGGAACAATGTGGACATCAGTCTTGCAAAGCTAATCACCAGAAATCAAGCTAAAAACAAATGCCACTTGATGGAGAAGGCTAGATAGTAGGTGCTTAATGATGAACAATTGGGACTATCATTAAGAGATAAATAAGTTTAGAATGCATTTTTAGCTCAACAACCCTTCTCATGCCCAAAATTGGAGCTAGAAAGGGATTGTCAAGATAGGTACATGATAGCAAGTGATAGCCTAGGAACAATGTGGACATCAATCTTGCAAAGCTAATGACTAGAAATCAAGCTAAAAACAATTGCCACTTGATGGAGAAGGCTAGATAGTAGGTGCTTAATGATGAACAATTGGGACTATCATTAAGAGCTAAATAAGTTTAGAATGCATTTTAGCTCAACACCCCTTCTCATGCCCAAAATTGGAGCTAGAAAGGGATTGTCAAGATAGCTAGGTACATGATAGCCTAGGAACAATGTGGACATCAGTCTTGCAAAGCTAATCACCAAAAATCAAGCCAAAAACAATTGCCACTTGATGGAGAAGGCTAGATAGTAGGTGCTTAATGATGAACAATTGGGACTATCATTAAGAGCTAAATAAGTTTAGAATGAATTTTTAGCTCAACACCCCTACTCATGCCCAAAATTAGAGCTAGAAAGGGATTTTCAAGATAGGTCAAGCCTAATTTTCTTTTAGTTCAAGGTGTCCCACCCCAAAGCAACTAGAGAATCTGGCAAAGGTGCCCATCAGCTACCCAATGACCTACAAGACTACATAGGCAATGGTTATCTTAGCAAGGGAGCACAAGTGATCACCCTAGAGAGTTCGAGGCATCGGACAAAGGATTCCCCTAAGCTACCTAGTGGTGTAAGTTGTAGCTACGTTGAATTTTCTGAATTGGGAGCTTGGCAATGGGAACTCATAAAGCAGTCATGCTTGTTACAATTAGATGCATCACTTGTTGTGAATGAAATTTTTTACATGAACAGTAAAGGTTGAGGCACATGATTAGTGCTAAAAATTTACTAATTTTTTTTACTATTCATCTTTAAAATTCATGTGGGTTAAGGGTGAGAAAAAGATCTCATGATAGGGTAGTACAACACCACAAAACAATTTAGGTATGAGTGCTATGGGTAGTCTTTTGAAGAGACTAGGACGTGTGTGCATAACAAGAGAACGATGTGGATGAATGTTGATTTTAGTAAATTTAGTAAAAAATCCACTTCTTAAATGCTATATCATTATGAACAATCAAAAATCTATGATTGGCTATTTGGTGTTGAAAGGTGAGAAGGATCGAAGCTTGCACGCGAGAGCTATGGCGAGAGAGCAAGAGCAAGAAAGAGAGAGACAAGAAATGGGAACTCCAACAACCACAATGTGTGGCCGGGCCTTCTTTTATTCAAACTGTCACTAAAAGAATAAAGAATAAGTGACTATGACGGGCGTCCGCCACCTGTAGTGTGCAGTGGTGGGTACTATTAGTGTAGTAATACACGGGCGGCTAGGCGGAGGCGCCTTTACCCCCAACAAACTCCCACTTAAAGGTGAATCTGCCCCAGTGAGAGAGAGAAAAAAAAAAGACAGTACAACATGTACACATGTACAATAGGATGAGGATAAAGACGTAATCTCATCCAATGCCCATCAATCTCCCGAGGAAGGCAAAGTGCTCGGTAGTGAGACTTTTTGTGAGCAAGTCTGCAGGATTTTGCTCAGTTGGAATCTTGACAAGGCCAATAGACTTGTCCTCAACGACCTCGCGAATGACGTGATACCTCACCTCAATATGTTTCCTCTTCACATGGAAGACGAGATTCTTGGCCAACTAAATGGCATTCATAGAATCCGAATGCAATGTAGGCATAACATCTATCATACCAAGGTCTGCAATCAAATGGCCTAACCAGATAGCCTCCTTGCAAGCCTCTGTGACTGCAATATACTCAGTCTCTGTAGTAGAATGGGCCGTACACTTTTGCGCCCTGGACATCCAAGAGATAGCCCCTCCAGCATAAGTGAACACATAGCCAGAAGTGGACTTCCTACTATCTGCATGTCCTGCATAATCAGAGTCAGTGTAACCCACAACTCTTGTATCCTGGCTACCATAACAAAGACACATATCTGTTGTGCCTTTCAGGTACCTCATGATACCCTTCACGGCATCCCAATGTTTCTTGCGAGGTGTAGCCATATAACGTGCCACAACCCCAACTACAAAAGCCATATCTGGACGGGTGGCTATCATGGCATACATAAGATTGCCCACGGCTCATGCATAGGGAATCTTGGCCATCACAGCCCTCTGCTCATCTGTCTGCAGACAATCGGCCTGTGAAACCTTCATATAAGAAGGTAATGGACAGCCAATAGGCTTAACATCTTGCATGCGGAAGCGCTTAAGGACTTTATGAATGTACTCCCTCTGTGAGACAGATAGAGTAGTCCCTGAGATCGATCGCACGTAATGTGCATACCAAGTATATGAGAGGCATGTCCTAGATCTTTCATCTCAAAGCTCTTTTTGAGCCGAGCCTTAAGAGCATCTAGCTCCTCATAAGCTGTCCCTTCTAAAAGCATGTCATCCACATAGAGTACCAAAATCAGTAAAGAATTGTCACGGGCTTTCTTCGTGTACAAGCACGGATCCATAGCACTACGGCTGTAGCATTGTGACTACATGAACGCATCAAACTTATGGTACCATTCCCTAGGTGCCTGCTTCAAGCCATATAGACTCTTCTTGAGCTTGCACACTAGGTGTTCCCTGCCAAGGTCTGCAAAGCCCTTAGGCTGCTCCATGTAAATCTCATCATGCAAGTCTCCATGTAGAAAAGGCGTCTTGACATCCATCTGGTACAAGTCCAGGTCAAGCTGTGCAACTAAGGCCAAGATTAAGTGTAGGGTGGTCATCTTGACCACAAGAGAAAAGACTTCATCAAAGTCAACACCATGCTCCTGCTTAAAACCCTTAGCAACCAATCGAGCCTTGTATGCCAACTTGGGGTGTCCAGGGGTACTTTTCAGCTTGTACACCCACTTGTATGGCAAAGCTTTCTTACCTTGAGGCAAGGAAACCAAATCCCAAGTCTTATTCTTATGCAATGAGTCAAGCTCAGATTGCATAGCCCTCTCCCAAGAGTGACAATCACCCCTGCAGATAGCCTCATCATAAGTAAGAGGCTCTCCTGCATCTGTAACTAGTACATAATCCATAGAGGGTGCAAAATGGTCAGGAGGTTGTCTATCTCTAGTAGAAAGCCTCAACCCAGGCTTTGCTGCCTGACCGACATCCTGTCTAACATTAGCATGTCTAGCATTTGGGCCATGAGAATCAGGTGATGCTGCGCACTGTCTAGCTAGCTGTGGAGCGGGTTGAACGGGAGCAGGTGACTCCTCCTAAAAGATAACTATGTGTATCTCAACCACTTATTCAGGATGCATATGCATTTTATCCTCATGAAAGATGACATCATGGCTGCGGATCACTTTCTACACCTGCAAATCCCATAGATGGTAACCCATCTCTCTTGCATCTCCATAGCCAATGAAAATGCATTTGACACTTTTAGGATCCAGCTTATTGCGTTTGTCCTTGGGCACATGGCAGAATGCCTCACAGCCAAAGACACACAAATGATCATAAGAGGGGGGTTTGATTGCCCATACCTCCTCTGCAACCTGAAAGTCAATGCCACTGCTAGGCGACTTGTTAATGAGATGCACTGCAGTAGTAATTGCCTCAGCCCAAAAGTGTTGTGGTAAGCTAGCCTGGCTAAGCATGCTATGGACCCTTTCTTGAATGGTCCTATTCATGCGTTCAGCCATACCATTCTGGGGCAGGGTGTAAGGGGTAGTCAACTGATGCTTAATACCTCGCTCATCACAAAACTGCTCAAAAGCGTATGATACATACTCACCCCCATTATTTGACCTTAGGAATTTGAGCCTTTTCCCAGACTGGTTCTCTGCCAATGCAAGCCAATGCTAAAATGTGTCTAAGACATCGGATTTTCTCTTTATGGGATAAGCCCAAACCTTACGTGAGTAATCATCTATGAAAGTAACAAAGTACTTTGCCCCACCAAGTGACTAACAGGGCAGGGGCCCACATACATCTGAGTGCACAAGAGCCAAGGGCTCACCCATGCGTTTCTTACCGGACTTTTTATGCGTATTTCTAGTCTGTCTGCCATACAAACAATGATCACAAGAATCAAAATGCGAAGAGTCAAAAGGCGGAAGATATTGCAAAGCACGGAGCATTTTCATTTCTTTAAGAGACATATGCCCCAAACGAGCATGCCAAAGGGATACATGGGGAATAGAACCCACATACAAAACATGATCCAATGTAGCTCCTGATATAAGTAAGGGATAGAGGCTGCCAGACTTGGCACCTCTTGCAAGTACAAGCCTGCCACGAGTAATCTTCCATGCAGAGTCTCCAAAAGACACAAAATACCCTGCATCATCAAGCTGTCCAGTTGACATAAGGTTGGGAGTCGACACAGGTACATGGTGCACATCATGCAAAACAAAAGAACTGCCAGAAGGAAACTACAGTCAAACATCTCCAATACCCACAATGTCAAGAGACCTATCATCACCAAGGCACACAGAACTAGACATAGTATGATACGTATGAAACCAATCTCTACAAGGTGTCACATGAAATGATGCACCCGAATCCAAGAGCCAGCACTGCGCATACGTAGAGTGTATCTCAGAAGTCTGTAAGGCATCGCACGAAGAAGCTACAAGTATGTAATCATCATCTGAATCAGTGGCATGTGTTACATTAACCTCTTTTATCTTCACACTAAACTTTGTAGGTACTATGCTGTGCTCAAAAGAATTTTCATGCACTTTATCTTTTCCCTTTTCCTTGTGCTTATCATCACACATTTTATGGCACTGCGGCCTAATATGTCTTGCTTTCCCACAATAATGGCAGGTAAGATCAGACTTCCGTCCACGGGACTTACTGCGACCATGTGACTTGGACCTGGACTTCTGAGAGTCCTTGCCCTTATGATCATTATCATGCTTGCCATTTCTGCCACCTCTAATGGTCAATGCATGTGAAGAACAGAAAGCATCATTGTTTCTCCTGTTTATTTCCTCAGTCAATAAAGCACTCTCAACACCTTTGATTTTCAGCCCATCAAGCTTGTTCGTGCATATGGCAGTATGGAATATATCCCATGATTCAAGAAGGGTGCCAAGTAGAAATAATGGGAGCAAGTTATCGTTGAACTCAATACCTTGTGACAACAGATTCTTAATGATAGCATGAAACTGACTGAAATGAGATGATAGGGATGACCCCTCCTTCATGAGAACGTTCATTAACTACTTCAACCAATACATCTGTGATGTAGGACTTTGCTGCGCATAAAGCTCCTGAATTTTCTCCCATAAGCCCCATTCACTTTGATTCTCATCTTCAACAACATTATGATGGACCTCTTCTGAGAGTGACAAAATAATGGTAGACTTGCATAGCTCATCAACTTCCATCCAAACATCATCATCCATATCCTCAAGTTTGACACCCTTGAAATGCAAGGGTTTAATCTGCAACTTCTGCATCAAAACATGTCATATTTGGGACTTCCAATACCCATAGTTGGTACCATCCAACTTGACAATGTTAAAGAGAGTTGTGTCTTTTAGATGACCAGCCATACTGTCCCAAATCAATGCAAAAAGTCAAAATTGCAAGTTGTTGTAATTAGCAGAAAATGCACTAAAACCACTGCTAAAACTGGTTGAAAGAGTGGATTTTACCAAGAGAAGCACCTGTCCACCAAATATGACCAAGATAACATCAAATAGTAAGCATTACCCTCAAAGAAGTGCTCAAAATCTGCATATTTCAGCTTGTTGTAATAAATGACAGATTTTAGTAAATGAGAACTAACTGTGCCAGAAGCGAATCCCAAGTCAATCATATACTGCCAATACCATAACCAGCATCATGCGGGGCATAACATAGGCATATGATAGTCGATAAGCATGAATCCAGCACCCGAACATGTCATGAAATATCTACCAGTGAGTAGGCACACCCCCAGTCAACGGAGCAAAGTGTGTCTGCCCCACTACCAAGACTTGACACAAGTAGGTGTCAGCTCACAAGGAAAGGGACCCAAGTCAAAGAGTCAGCTCATAAGCATAGGAAGGAACCAAGACATATGAATCATGCATCATCCAAAAGGGTAAGAAATCCCAAATAGTCTCAAAAGCTCAAATAGCATAGACCACCTGCTCAATGTTTGTCAAGCATCCAAAGACACTCCCACTGGCACAAAGGCCGTAAATATCAAGCAACAAAACTCGAACAAAACATGTACAAGCACGAGTGACAAGTGTACAAGATTAAGCATCAATGAGACATCCCGGACATGGAGGCAGTGTGACATCCATATGTAGCATCCACAAACATCAAGTATATCCCAAAATAAACTCTAGCAAGCCAATAAACCTCCAAAATATGCTCCAGACAATCAAATGTCAAGCCCAAGTAAAGCTCCAATAGCATCCAAGCTCAAACAATGTAACTAACATAGGTAGGTGACATGAGCATAAGTGCATGTCCACAGCGGTCACGATAAGTACCAAGATACATCCAAGATAAATATCAAAATGCTATGGAAAGCAGAGCTCAAGCTCAACCAATGATTAAGAAGCAATGCCGAACTCTTTTCCAATCCCTGATTGTCAATACATCAATGTACATCTCCAAGACATGACCCAAATAGCATATGCATAAGCATACATGAGTAGAATAACTTCAGCCCAACTGTTTACAACAGACATTCACTGCTCTAGATTGAGTATTTCAGGCCTCAAATTAGTACCAAAATGATGGCAATCCATTAACGTAGCATCTCCATACATGTAGACATAATCCAGGCATCAATATGCATCAAGTGATCAATCCCGGTAAGCATAGACTTCAAGAGATAAGTACTGCCCTGTTTTGGCCAGATCTGGGACTATTCAAAATAGTCAATGACTAAGCTAAGTCAGCTCTAAATGCGTCTCACATAAGAGGCATAACATCCACAAGTGACCAGTATCAATAGACATCAGTAGAAGCATCACATAAGCCATAGGCATACAAATACATGCTGTCTCAGACCTGAAATCTATTGCAAAATATTCTATCATCATAATTTGGAAAATCTAACATAACCATTTCATCCATAGCATGCGAAAACCCCAACTTAGACTTTTATCTTGTTTGAATCGGGTTCCGAATGCCTAAGATATGACAAAAAGAGTGATTTTTGAGCCATTTTTGCAAGCAGGTGCAAATAAAACGTGAGCATGCTGCTATACTTGAGGGGCCAAATTAAGGTGGGTAGGGGATAAGCAAGATCCCAATGAAGTCCTACAATAGGCCTACACAAGCCTAGGACAAGTCCAAGCAAGAGGTGAATAGAACAAGTTTCAATGATGGAAGCTATGGCTGCCTCTTCATGAAACCCTGTTGTTCATGTCAAAGAATGGCTGAGAACTTAGTGAGAAGCAAGCTCTCATACCTCGTGTAGATGCTGGGGAAGGTCGAAAAGTGCTCGCAAAGGACTTGCTCTAATACCAATTGAAAGGTGAGAAGGATCAAAGCTTGCACACGAGAGCTATGGCGCGAGAGCAAGAGCAAGAAAGAGAGAGACAAGAAATGGGAACTCCAACAACCACAATGTGTGGCCAGGCCTTCCTTTATTCAAATTGTCACTAAAAGAATAAATAATAAGTGATTGTGACAGTCATCCACCACCTGTAGTGTGCAGTGTCGGGTACTGTCAGTGTAGCAATACACGGGCGGCTAGGCAAAGGCGCCTTTACCCCCAATAGGTGTTTTATCGAACACTAGTTAGTGTGCTTGATTATTGTGAAAATAGTGTGACTATCAAGCTTGTGATTGAAAATGTTTTGCCCAAGCAACTGGATGAGTTGATTACTAAAAAGTACTATTTGAACTCCTAGAAAGCACTGAAAATTTCTAAAAATTTGTTGGTTGTATGAAGTATAAGCGTAGGAGCTAGGATTAGCTAGTTTACGGGGCTTGCAAGGAACCTATTCTCGGTCATGTTGTTGATTGAATGATCAAATAGGACATTGATGTAAATTACTATGTGAGAGTAGAAAAAAAGTTCTGAAATTTGATTAGAACTTGAGGCATAGGTTGAGCAAACCAGTTGACCCAACAAGGAAGTAAACTAGTTGCAATGGTGCCACCATTGGCTAGTCAAACTAGTGAAAGTCTAAGCCAAGTTGTGCAAGCCATCAAAATTCTTGTGGTATTTATCCAAATTAAACCCCAAACCTGAAATTTCTTTGATAATCTTTGAGCATTGACCATGGGTATCATAGATACCACCTATTGCAGTGAGTTAGTCCTATGCAGTGTCGACTAACTCCTCTTAACGGGTTTTTGAGGGTGCATACTTTGGAGAGGTACAAACTAAGGTAAGAAAAGAATTCCCACCCATGTTTAGCTCATAATTTTTTTTTGTTATTACCACCCCCAAGAGATGCATTGAATCGGTTGTAGCAGAAAAGGCTATTGCTAGAGCTTAATAGGCTATTCGGGCCCCCAAAAAGCCGGTTTGGAGATTCTTGTGGAGATAATTTCAACCAAATTGTAATCATGGGCTCTTGTACCATTCCCCATTGTGGAATTGTAGGTTTACCAATTGAATTGCAAGTTTTGCACAAGTAAGAGCCTTATCCACTTAGTCATTCATTTTGGATAGGTTGATTGATGGGGAAAGAGATTAATTACTCATTGCTTAACAATGAGCTTGCCTTTTCAAGATTAGGGGCATGACTTGCTCATGGTTTGGTGGTCTACCTTCTTGTGTTGAAGATCACTGGGTCATTGGCAAGGAATCCACTCTAAAGTCCAAGGGGATAGCTTACAACCTTGTAGAATTGTAGGCAAGGATTGTGACCTCTAATGACAACACATCATGGACCATTGTGGGTGATTAGGAGACCTCCTTAGGACCAACCGATTTCATGAAATAGGTTAAGCATCTTGCGAGTGAGATTCAAGTGCCTTCAGCATCCATTTATCCCATCCACTTGAGTCACATACGAGTTATGGCCTTTTGATCAAGGCTGAAGCTGGCAAAGGCTACAATCACCTCACAACTTCCAACACCTTGAGACTTAGGATTTGAAGTTCTTGTCATCCAAGTGACACCCGCTTGAGGTGTGTTGGGGAGTCTAGGGTTAAGCATTAAGTTCTTCCATGTAGAAAACCTTGACAACCCAATACAAACCAAGCTAGACTTAGTGGCACTAAGTGTTGCTTGAGAGCCTCAACTAGAGACAACCTTGTCTTGAGTGATGAGAAACCAACTATTTTTAGAAAACACCTTGGCCTCTAGATTCCAACCGAAGACGACCCTATCACCACCTCGCATTGAGAGCCTTGTTGTCCAATGACAACACCTAGAATTCAACTAGAATCTAGACACATCTAGAAAGCTTGAACCAATTACCATTGATACTATTGATACTACCATCATTGTCATTGTTGACACTGCCATCCTCAATGGAAGTGTACCTTCTTAAGGAAAAACACCACGAGGCACCAAGGATTTCCTAGGAATTAAAAGACTATAAAGCCATTGAGAGGGTGCATGTCCTTAACTTGGACTCTCTAATCGACATGGGTAACAAAGTAAAATCCAAACAAGGAACTTGAGTGTCGGGAGTGTTGAAAGAGAGAAGGTTAGTATACACATCCAAACCTTGAAGAGAACTACCATACCAAAAAAAAAAAAGAGACTCATAGTACCATCCTAGCCATCAAGGGCTACAAGGCAACAAGGTGAAAGCAATTGCAGATGCTAACACTATACCTCATTGACAAGAAGCAAAGAGTATTTTGAGCTTGCAAAGAATCCCCATTGGAACCCCTAGCATCTTATTTGGGTTCATTAGCTTCATTGAAACACTTGTCACACAAGAACACCTAGAAACCATGGTATGAATAAGCTCAAATAATGATTCCCTCGAGTTTGATACAATGGAGTTTCTAGCAGATATTTAGCAATTTAGTGTCACTCTATGACTAGCATACTCATGTCAAACATAGAGGAAGAGAGATAGAACAAATCATAGCAGACATAGAGGCGGAAAGGAAACTTGGAAGGACCTTATCATCATGAAAGTTGCAAGATTCACACGCAACCAACATGTAGACAAGTGGAGAAAGGAGACCAAACTAGGACAAATCTAGTGCGTCTTGGATCTGGCAAGAGGAACCATCGTAGGAGAAGAGTCATGAGAAGCAAGAACAACTGATGCAGACCTTAGCCTATCTAATCTCTTGCTCAAGAGGTCGCTAGACCGCATGTCAATAGAAAAGGGTAGTGCTATACTAGCTACGACACTTTTGACCCCGACTTGGGGGCAGCACCTAAGAATAGAAGCCAAACAAAATTACAATAGTCACAAAACAAGTGCACAAGTATAGGGCAAGAGATGACCCTTATAGCTTAGTTGAGCAATTTGATTAAGTTTGTGACGTAAATAACCTCATAGATGCAGATAAGAGAGTGCAAGCTTTTGGGTTATGATTGGATAGACTTCTTCTTGGCCGGACTGCAAAGGACACGGCTTCCAAAAGTGTAATTGCGAATCTTATACTTTACGTAAGTGCTTTACCTTGTTTAACAAAAATAAGTGATTTAGTATAGATATTTCTTTGGTTTATAATTTTTATAAAACTTCTGTTGTCACTAAATTGATTGCTTATTATACATTCTCTATTTAATAGATTCATGTCAATAAATTAATGACTCACTTTTTTTTTAAGTGTTGATGATGATCTAGCAAGGCCATGAGACCATTTAGAGACCAGTATTCCTAGTGCATCACTTAATGGGGTGATCAGAGCACTGTGACGAGGATATCTAGTACAAGCAATACAAGTTATGAAGGGGGAAAGAAGTGTCTGCCAAGTGTAAGAGTGTACACAAGAACCAAGGAGTTACACATAAATGAAGATGGATTGAGTTCTAAGAAGAGGAAGTGCATTAGCATTGTGTATATGTATTTATGTGTGCATCCAGGGATGCCTGGGAATGCTTACTTGTGTGTAACGAGCATTGCATTCGTTTGGGGTCATCCTCTTCCCTACAAGTCAAGGTTTAAGGTCTTTTCTTTCATTAAGAAAGATGAGAGAGGGAATTCTCTCACTAAGAAAGACGAGAGATGTGATCCTTTGGAAGTGAGGAGAGAAGTGATTTTCTATTTCTAAGGTTTAAAATGACACAAGCTTTTGTGTGGAATTCAATCTTAAGGTTGAGGCCCAATGCAATCTAATGAATTCTCCTCATCTATGACTAAAGATGATTGCATGGAACACAAGTTAAGAGTACAATTTAAAAAGTTGCTTTTTGAAAAATCCATTTTTAAAATATCTCGCAATAGAAAAACGATCTCTAAAAACGGACTGCGATGGTTATCGGAAACAACGAGATCTACAACTTTCGTGTTGGACATTTTTCATCTAAACAATGCACAAAGAGATATCTCGAAATTAGTGTTGCAGAGTGGAACAATCACATCTTGCATGAAGATCAACTCAACTCTCTCTCCAAGAAGAGAAGCTCTTGAAAGCCTATAAAAGAGAAGGCTCTCCTTGTAATATCCCCGTGCCTCCCCATAGGAACTCCCCCCCCTTAATTGAAAAAAAAAAATATTAAGTTTAGTTCAAAATTTTTTATCCCCCTCTCTCTCCTCGCTGACAGGACGTCGGGGAGAGAGAGACACGGAGTGAAGTGCAGTCACAGGGGGGCATGCAACCCCCAGGTGGGAGGGGTGGCGGCCATGCCACCCTCATCTCCCTCCTATAAAGGGAGCTTCCTCCCCCTCCTTCGACTACACACAAAGTGTCCCCCCTGTCATTCCGCAGGTAGGTCTTTCTGTGTCCCCCTTGCCGTTGTGTTAGTGCACCCCCCCTGGGGCTTCCGTTAGTAGACTTTCCCCCCTCCCTGCGTAGAGCAACAATGCCCCCTAAACGTCAGATGGCTGAACCCCCCTCGTGCTCGTCACCCCCTCCGTGTGACACACATCGGCCCCCTGGGGGCTTCCGACTGAAGCTAGCCCCCCTCCTCGATCGCCAGTCAGCTGCTGCGGGCTCCCGTGAGCAGAAAAAGGAGAAGGAGAGAAGAAGAGAAGGAGAGAGAGAAGAGGAAGAGGAGAGGGAGAGAAGAAGAGAAGGAGAGAGAGAAGAGAAAAGGAGAAGGTGAGAAGAGAAAAGGAGAAGAAGAAGAAGAAGAGGTAGAAGAGGAAGAGGGGAGGGAGAGAAGAAGTAGAAGAAGAAGAGGAGAGGGAGAGAAGAAGAGGAGAGAGAGAAGAGAGAGGGCGAAGAAGAAGATAGGGAGAGAAGAAGAGAAAAAGAAGTAGAAGAGAAAGAGGAGAGGGAGAGAAGAAGAGGAGAGAGAGAAGAGAGAGGGAGAAGAAGAAGAGAGAGAGATAAGAAGAGAAAAAGAAGTGGAAGAGAAAGAGGAGAGGGAGAGAAGAAGAGAAGGAGAGACAGGGAAAGAAGAAGAGAAAAAGAAGTAGAAGAGAAAGAGGAGAGGGAGAGAAGAAGAGGAGAGAGAGGGAGAAGAAGAAGAGAGAGAGAGAGAAGAAGAGAAAAAGAAGTAGAAGAGGAAGAGGAGCGGGAGAGAATAAGAGAAGGAGAGAGAGAGAGAGAAGAATAGAAAAAGAAGAAGAAGAGAAGGAGAGAGAGAAGAGAGAAGGAGAAGAAGAAGAAGAAGAGAAGAAGGAGAAGAAGAGAGAAAGAAGTAGAAGAGGAAGAGGAGAGAGAGAGAGAAGAAGAGAAGAAGAAGAGAGAGAGAGAGAGAGAGAGAGAGAGAAAGAGAGGGAGTGAGGGTCGGTGAGTGGGGAAGGTATCGAGGGACATGCCGAGGAGCCGCGTTCATGAAGCCATCTTTTTTTCAAGCCACCCCCTCGGCGAAGGACCCCTTCTCACGACCTTTCCTTCCCGAGCCTATCATCTTGAAGGCCATTAAGGTCCGAACTATCCAAACTCCGCATGGCAAATGGCTCCCAAAAAGAAAGTCACGGGAAGCATAGGTGCCAAAGTTACCATTGGTATCGGTAATGTGGGAGAGGCGAGCGGAGCAACCAACGCAACAAATGCCCCTACGATCACGAATCAAACCCAGGTTCTTTAGATATTCTAAGCTTTATAATTAATTATGTATTATTTCTCGTGGAAGAAATGAAGGGGTTAGCTACGTGCATGGAACAAGAACGAGTCTTAGGATTTTTGTTTACTCTAAGCGCTAGGTTGCATGCGTGAAATGGTAGAGTATGGAGTTTGCATGCATGGAATGATAGCTTTTACACACATAGAATGATAAGGTTTTTGCATTATTTCACATAAAATAATAGCTTTTAAACTAGTTCAGTGCATGAATAGTCATTTAGAATTCATGCTTCGCAATCATGATTAAAAGAAACACATGAAATGTTAGTTTCCATTCGTAAGATGCATTTGCACCAATGGATAGAAACCTAGACTTTCATATATGCAAGTCGCATGTGATCCGGTGCATTAGGAATAAGTATTCGTTGCCAGCTATGAAGAGAGTTTAGGATGTACAAATATACTAAACGCACCATGCGCATGATGGGTAGGGTTGATTGGAAAACTCTGCATAGTACCACACTAAGGGAGATGGAAGGGACGCATGCATCTAGACTAAATCTTGAAGGCCTAGATGAGGAATCTTGCGTTGCCAAGTGTATTAACTGAACTTGGTTAGAACTGGAAGAATAAAAGACCCTTGGTTAGGTTGTGAATAAAGGCATGCCCGTTGCCTTGGTTGACCAGTTAATGCTTTGGGTTAGGGTTAAGATACCATAAGGTAAAACCCAAGGGAAAGAGCAAGTTAAAATAAGTTAACTTACCAAGAACATTTGCTTGCATGATCTTGTTTGAGATTATTAGGATCTCGCCAAGTCGTGGGGAGCATCCGGGACAAAGGAGTCACACCTTAGCAGTTGGTCGTGCAAACGACCTCCGAAATGTTTGTGATTGTACACTTAGGTACATTATTTGATCTCCTTTGCTCATGGAACTAATTCAAGGAAAAACACTTAATGCTTTAGGTTAGAAGCCTGGAGGGAGAGGCAGGAACAATTACCTCCGACTGTTTGCCTAGCCCTATCCAAGGGGGTTGTTAGCTGCGCCGGGTATATGGACCTAACCCACCACGAGAGGTCTCTTCGTGGGTGCTACTTGGAGTGGGAGGATGCTTGGGTGCCAGGGGAAGCTCTGGCTATAAATCCCTTAACTTCGGATCCCGTCCAAGAGGCCGACGTGGCTCAAGATGGGATCTCGAGGCCTGTGTACTAGTCAACGGGTGGAACTTGGAGCAACAATCCTGTAGATTGGTGGGATAGCCTTCGGGCATGATATTGGATGTACTCCAGGATTATGATAAATAAAGAATAGATATTGGAGAAAAAGGAACTTGCTTGACATTGTTTTTGTGTCAGTGCCTAAGTTACGTGAAGGAACCCGTATTAATTTGATTAATTAAGGAAGCTGCTTTTGCATGTCAAACGTAATGTTGTAGGTAATTAGATAACTAAAGCAAATTGAGGAAAATGCGGTGGATGTGAGTTAGGTCCATCCTACGGAAGGGTGGTCCCGATTAGCTAGGAACTTTTCTCAAACGATGAGATAACGAGACTATGAAGACCTGGTATCAGTAAATATAGAATCCCGATTTATGCTGTTTGAGGGAAAAGGAATGGGACTATGCCTTATGGCAGAGAGGTTGAGCTTCACATTCCTCTCGTTTCCCACTCTCCATGAACCAAGGGCAGCATGAATCCACTTTGACTCTGTTGTTCCTCCGCAAGAGGTTCATCAGGAGCTCGACGTTAGCTGCTTCCTAGAGACCTTGCTGATAGGAAGGGAACCCTGACCTCAGGTCGATCCTAAGTGGGAATGGCTGAAAACTTTCACTTGGGGCAGACTTAGGAAGACCTAGATCACAAACCCTGTGTCATTCCTTGCGAGTGCCAGGCGAAGCTTTCTAGATCCTCCTCCCGATGGGCTGCTAAGACATGTCCCACAAGCAAATGAGTGGACATGTTAGAATTGGTATCAGAGCAAACCAACGGGATCTAAGATTACAAGGGAACTTAATGGAGAAAAATAAAGGTAATAAGGGGACACTCAGGGGAAGGTGAGTGGAATAGAGCAGTATTTTCTGTTGAAAACATTTCTTTACTCACTTATGGATGCTGGGTTGTAGAGTCATGAAGCATGGAGCAAGTTCTTGGTGTTCTAGGTCATGTTCATGACTGATGCGTGCTTCGGATTATCGTCAGAGGCTAGGCATGATGAATATTCTAGACTGCATCTATAATCCTTCACCCTTGTATGCGGAACGGAGATGGACGGGAGAATCAGGAATATACTACATAGTAGCCCACCATATCGTGTACCTTCAGACCAACTTGAAGAGAATCAAGTGGATGGAAGATTTAAAGATTGTGAAGCTATTCATCTTTGTCGAAGCTCATGCAAACATAACTCATGTTGTCGATCGGCAAGTCAAGCAGAACAAGTACGCCTATGAAGAAGTAACCCGGGTGATCCCTGCTGATAGGATCAAAGTGTTAGGGCGCTATGAAAAGAAGGGGTATCAAAGGAAGGGATACTCCAAGCTTCCTATGACTTATCGTTTCTTGAAAATCCATGACCCCACTCCATATTATTATCCCGTCCCTGTAGCTGACTATAACACAATCCTATTTTTCCCAAACTGATGTATCAATCAGCTGTCCTACATTTCCAAAATAAAATGTACACAAAGGGTTATGCCCTCATGAATAAATAAGACTTTTTACTATTGTCTACCTTTATTGTAAATGTTAGCTAAGGTGTTAAGTGATTAAATCACTTGGCTAAAAGCTATGCTAGTCGTATTAATGTAATATGGGAAACATTTGATAAGATGTTAACATACAGAATCTTATTGTCCAAATGCAACCCCAAGCGCAGGTTCCAAGTTCGACTCCTGCACTAAGTATAGTTGTGGTTCAAGAGAAGAAGTTCCTTCTCAAACAAATTAAGCTACCCGAGTTTGATGGCAAGGGAAGGACTGTTCAAGCTGATACCGAGATCTGGATTAAGTCCATGGAGGACTATTTTGAGGCAGCAGGAACTCCACCTGCTAACCAAGCCATGCTCGCCAAACTTAAGCTTACAGGCGAAGTGAGACTTTGGTGGAAACAGTGGTGCAGAGACCAAGTGATCTCAGAGGGGATAGTCACTTGGGAGAAGCTTGAGGAAGCTGTGCGAGGGAGGTATCTGCCACCTGTCTACCGCACACAAAAGATGAATGAATTCTATGACTTGAAGCATCTAGGATTATCCCTTGATGGATATTATTCAAAGTTCGTTTCACTCCTAAAGTACGCACCTCCAATGGATATGACACAACAAGTGTCAAAATTCTGTGCTGGGTTGAATCCACCCATAAACACCCGATTGGAATCAATGAGCCCAACAGACCTACAAGATGCACTCATTTGAGCTGCTCCAATAATACAGAAAGTGCAAACCAAACCAAAGAACAACAGGACTTGGCCTTACAGAGATCAGAATAAGGGTATGTCTAGGGCTCAGACTAAGAGAGCACAGGGTCAGAATCAAGGCCAAAGAAAGAAAGCTAGGGCCAATGCCATCAACAACTTTGTTCCTACACAAAGTAATGACCGCAACCCACATTGCTTCCATTGCAACGAGCTCAGACACTTCAAGAGGCAGTGTCCCAAGCTTAGCAGAGGACATCGCCAAGGGCAATTCCAAGGTCAAAACAGAGCCGCTCATAGTCAAGGAACCACCGTCATGGCTAGAGGGAGAACCTCCAGTGTTTCCAACAAAGAGCTGGACGATGAAGAAGATCCATCCATGGATGCTGACATTGAGAGGGAAACGGTTCACGCCACTCTTCACAAGAAGGGTCCGAATCACCAATTCTCGGTGATTCAAACTCCATCAGATTATGAAGGTAAAAGATTCAAAACCCTGATTGACTGTGGCAGTACACATTCCTTTATTTCACCGATCTGTGCAAAAAGATTAGGGATAGCCACAATAGACGCACCTACTCTACTTGTGGAATTAGCAAATGGTCAGGAGGTCACTTGTACTAGGCAAACTACTAAGGTGAAATTCCTATTGGGTGGGAAGCCAACTTCGGTGAGATTCAGGGTAATGAACCTAGGTGTCCACGAATGTTTACTCGGAATGGATTGGCTAATACCCAATGATGCCCACATCCACTGTGGGAAGGGCCAAGTCTCCTTCCAAAATTCTGAAGGGGAACTAGTCACGACTCAAGGAGAGGCTGGTAAGCTAAAAATACAACTGGCAAAAGCAACACGGATAATAAAAGGTGTTAGAAAGGGCCTACTTGTCTATCTGATTAAACTGAATAAGCTAGATCAGAATCAAGAATCTGGGGAAGAACCTTCATGGTTAAAGGAATACGCATACATATTTCTTGAAAATTTGACAGAACTTCCTTCTCAAAGGGAAGTCGACCACGAAATCAAATTGGCACCAGGAGCTGCACCAGTCTCAAAAAGGCCATATAAGATGTCCATTCCAGAAGCTATCGAATTGAAAGAGCAAATCAAGCAACTGTTAGAACAAGGCTACATCCGTCCTAGTAGTTCACCATGGGGAGCTCCAGTGCTGTTCCAAAAGAAGAAAGATGGAACACTTCATCTATGCATCGACTACCGAGGGTTGAATCAATCAACCATAAAAAATAAATACCCCATTCCAAGAATATATGAATTACTTGACCGTCTTCAAGGAGCGAAGATCTTCTCAAAGATAGATCTCAGATCTAGATATTATCAGATAAGGATCAAGGAAGAAGATATTCCGAAGACTACATTCAGTACAAGGTATGGGCACTTCAAATTCATAGTGATGTCATTCGGGCTAATGAATGCTCCTGCTACCTTCAACAGGTTGATGTAGGATATCTTTAGGCCCTATCTTGATGACTTCATACTCATCTTCTTTGACAATACCCTAGTCTACTCTAAACAGGAAAAAGATTATGAACCCCAGCTCCGCATTGTTCTTGAAACAATGAGAGCACACAAGCTATATGCCAAGAAGAAGAAGTGCGCATTTTTCAAGTGACAGATTGAATATGTGGGATTCATTATATCAGCGAAAGGAATTTCAATAGATCCAGGTAAGGTCAGAGACGTTCTGGAATGGCCAACACCAACTTCTATCAAAGAAATACGTAGTTTTCTTGGGTTGACAGGATGGTATAGGATTTTTATCAAAGATTATGCTTTGATTGCAGTACCTCTGACTGATCTACTAAAGAAGCAAGCATCAATTGTATGGTCACCTGCTGAACAGACCATCTTTGACAAACTAAAACAAAGCTTAGTATTAGCACCCATCCTAAAACTTCTTGATCTTAGTAAGGAGTTTGAAGTGGTAACTGATGCTAGCGCACTTGCTTTAGGATGTGTACTTATGCAAGAGGGTCATCCCGTAGCATATTCTTCAAGAAAATTGAAGAGCCATGAAAGGAATTATGCTACCCATGAATTGGAGCTGTTGGCTGTCATCCATGCCCTCAAACTTTGGAGGCATTACTTGCTAGGTAACAAATTTTCCTTAGTGACGGACCACAAGAGTCTTAAATGGATCTTCACCTAGAATGAGCTCAACATGAGGCAATGTTGATGGATCGAAGTGCTGGAAGAATATGATTTTGAAATCAAATACAGGAGTGGAAAAGAGAATGTAGTTGCTGATGCACTCAGTCGCAAGGCATTTCTAAACTCTCTTATTTTGCAAGATCCATCAACGGTAAGATCTCTAGCCACAAAGGTATCAATGCCAAACAACCCGATTCTTGAGCTAGCAAAAGATGAGGCATATCATGACCTAGTCTATCAGAAAATGCTAAGCGAGATCCCCATCAAGGATCAAGACCCAAAGCTAAAGATGAAGTATCAAGAATTCTCTATCCCAGTAGTGGACTTGTCTACTTTAGGACAAGATTATGTATCCCTGCAAGCTAAACTCTCAAGCAGAAGATACTTTGGGAAGCCCATGACTCCCCTTCCTCAGGACATCCTAGTTATGCCAAGACCCTTAATGCGGTCAAAAAGAGCTATTATTGGGAAAGGCTCAAGGGTGACATTCTCAAATATGTCACGGCATGCTTGTTTTGTCAACGCATTAAGGCAGAACATGTTAAAATGCATGGGAAATTGCAACCACTTGACATTCCCCAAATGAAATGGGAATTCATTAGTATGGACTTCATTGTTGGCCTACCCCAAGTTCAGGGAGGATACAACTCTATTATGGTTATAGTAGATATGCTCACCAAGGTCGCACATCTCATCCCTGTCAAGACAAACTATAAAGCTTCAGACATCGCAATATTATTCATCAAGGAAATATTGAAACTGCATGGGTTACCCAGAAGAATCATTAGTGATCGTGACTCTCTATTCACATCACACTTCTAGAGGGCTATCTTTGAGGCTATTGGAACTCAACTCTATTTCAGTACAACTTACCATCCCCAAACTGATGATCAAACAGAATGAGTCAACCAAGTCATTGAAGATATGCTTAGGGCTTATTGATGTCACGAACCCAAAAAGTGAATTCAATATTTGCCACTGGTTGAGTTTGCCTACAATGCTTCTTACCAACAGAGTATTCAGATGACCCCTTTTCAAGCATTGTATGGGCATGATTGTCGTACCCCTTTGAACTTCTCGGATCCAACTTTGAGGGTAGAAGCTTCAAGGCAGATGATGGAAGACATGGACGATCGAATCAAATCAATAAGACAAGACATCCAAGCTGCCAAGGATAGACAGAAGGCTTATGCTGACTTGAAATGGCAAGACAGATCCTTCGTTGAAGGTGATATGGTCTACATCTGTGTACGCCCTAAAAAGAGTTCATTGTCCTTGGGAGAATACAAGAAGCTAAGTTCGAGGTATTGTGGACCTTATAAGATCACTAAGTGCATAGGACCTAATGCTTACAGACTACAATTGCCTGCAACCCTAAAGATTCATAATGTATTCCATGTTAGCCTATTGAAAAAGTATCTACTAGGAGAAGAAGAAGAGAAGAAGGAGAAGAAGAGAGAAAGAAGTAGAAGAGGAAGAGGAGAGAGAGAGAGAGAAGAAGAGAAAAAGAAGAAGAAGAAGAAGAGAGAGAGAGAGAGAGAGAGAGAGAGAGAGAGAGAGAGAGAGAGAGAGAGAGAGAGAGAGAGAGAGAGAGAGAGAGAGAGAGAGAGAAAGAGAGGGAGTGAGGGTCGGTGAGTGGGGAAGGTATCGAGGGACGTGCCGAGGAGCCGCGTTCGTGAAGCCATTTTTTTTTCAAGCCACCCCCTCGGCGAAGGACCCCTTCTCACGACCTTTCCTTCTCGAGCCTGTCATCTTGAAGGCCGTTAAGGTCCGGACTATCCAAACTCCGCATGGCAAATGGCTCCCAAAAAGAAAGTCGTGGGAAGCGTAGGTGCCAAAGCTACCATTGGTACTGGTAATGCGGGAGAGGCGAGCGGAGCAACCAACACAACAAATGCCCCTACAATCACGAATCAAACCCAGGTTCTTTAGATATCCTAAGCTTTATAATTAATTATGTATTATTTCTCGTGGAAGAAATGAAGGGGTTAGCTACGTGCATGGAACAAGCACGAGTCTTAGGATTTTTGTTTGCTCTAAGCGCTAGGTTACATGCGTGAAATGGTAGAGTATGGAGTTTGCATGCATGGAATGATAGCTTTTACACACATAGAATGATAAGGTTTTTGCATTATTTCACATAAAATAATAGCTTTTAAACGAGTTCAGTGCATGAATAGTCATTTAGAATTCATGCTTCGCAATCATGATTAAAAGAAACACATGAAATGTTAGTTTCCATTCGTAAGATGCATTTGCACCAATGGATAGAAACCTAGACTTTCATATATGCAAGTCGCATGTGATCCGGTGCATTAGGAATAAGTATTCGTTGCCAGCTATGAAGAGAGTTTAGGATGTACAAATATACTAAACGCACCATGTGCATGATGGGTAGGGTTGATTGGAAAACTCTGCATAGTACCACACTAAGGGAGATGGAAGGGATGCATGCATCTAGACTAAATCTTAAAGGCCTAGATGAGGAATCTTGTGTTGCCAAGTGTATTAACTGAACTTGGTTAGAACTGGAAGAATAAAAGACCCTTGGTTAGGTTGCGAATAAAGGCATGTCCGTTGCCTTGGTTGACCAGTTAATGCTTTGGGTTAGGGTTAAGATACCATAAGGTAAAACCCAAGGGAAAGAGCAAGTTAAAATAAGTTAACTTACCAAGAACATTTGCTTGCATGATCATGTTTGAGATTTTTAGGATCTCGCCAAGTCATGAACAATCCAAGATCGGATGCTGGGAGCATCTAGGAAAAAGGTCCAGGATGTGATGCTGGGAGCATCCGGGAAAAAGGACTCTTACTCCAGTAAGAGAGATCATGCTAAGACATTAGCCTTTGTCAGGCAATTTAAAGTTGTTTTTTCTGATGGTAATTTCACAAAAAAGTCCAAGCTAAGGCATGTAGGCATGCACTTGAAAGACACTGCTAGCAATTGGTAGTCGACTCTCATTTTGGAGGGAAGGAAACCTATGACTTGGGAAAAGTTCAAGAAGAAGTTTTATGCTCAGTTCTTGCCTCTTGATTTTGAGAATGATGTCAAGAAGGAGTGGGATTGGCTAAGCCAGAAAGAGCATGAAAAGGTCACTAGTTATGTGGACATGTTTTGGTCTACTCTTCTCAAGGTTACTCCTTTCATGGAGATCAGCAAAGGAATGAAGAGAAGAAAATGAAGTTTGAAGCTGGCCTACTCCCTCTTTTACACAGAACCATGAAGGTGTATCCACATGAAACCTTATCTCGCATGATGGAGTCTGCCATCATAGTTGAAAGTTTCCATACACTTGGTACATCTCGAAAGTTGGAGATGAGTCCTTATAGAGCTAGACAAGAGTAGCTCTATGATCAACCAAGAGACAGGACTAATCAAAGAAGACCTACCTTTACCCATGACCAATATTCAGAGCCAGAGGGTAACAAGAAGAAGCGCAAGTATCTCTCACCCTCTGAGATACAAAAGTATAAAGAGGAAGGAAGGTGCTTTCGTTGTGGTGAGTTAGGGCATATAAAGCCTGATTGTCCTCACAAAAGGAAGGAAGCAAATGTGGTTAAAGATCCTCCTCTGCCATCCTCAAATTCTATTCCAGATGTGGAAGCTAACACTCATTCAAATGAGAAGAAAAGACATCTCTTAAAGGGTTGGGGGATACTCAATAATCAATGAGTTTTGATACTCTTTGATCCAAGGTCCACAGATAATTTTGTGTCAGCAGATACTGTTGAAAGGCAATAAATTCTGCTAGATCGATTGGGAACATGAATTGGATCAGGTTCGGCATTTGAAGGACTTACAACCAATTCTACTCCTATTCAAGGGAAGTTGAATCTTAGAATTGGGGATTACCACGACCAAGAATCTTTTCTACTTGCACCCATAGGTAACTGTGATGTTATCTTAGGCATGCCTTGGCATTACAAGATTAGACTCTTCTCGATTTTGTTACGAAGACCCTCACATTTCAATTTAAGGGTCGGAACATAGTATGCATTGCTGATGCTGGAGATTGGCCTGTGCCAATGGTTAGTCATGTTAGCATTTCTAAAGAAATGAAGAAAGCTATTTTTGCGTACATGATTTTTGTGAGAGAGTCAAAAGAAACTAATGATTCAAGGGCACTTGGTGCCTCTAATGAACACACAATACCAACTAATGCTTCTAAGTCTCAGACTTTAAAACAACCCCTATCTTTAATGGATCAAGCTAGACATGATTTTGTTAAACAATATGAAGATTGTTTTAGTGATTCCTTGCAGGAGAGTTACCTCCTAAGCGCCTGGAAGATCACACAATTGATCTTATCCCAGGCAGTTCACCACCTAACCAACCGCCTTATCGAGTGATTGCAAGTCAGCAAGAGGAGATCTTAACACAAGTAAACGAATTGTTGGAAAAAGGGTTAGTTCAACCTAGCTCTTCTCCATACTGCTCTCCAATCTTACTTGTTCAAAAGAAAGGTGGTTCTTTCCGTATGTGCATAGACTATAGATCTTTGAACAAGTTTACAATCAAGAATTGTTTTCCTTTCCCAAGGATAGATGATATCTTGGATAAGTTGCAAGGGTCTAGTATCTTTAGTTGCATTGATCTCAAGAGCAGCTATCACCAGATATGGATAGCACCTGAAGATGTTCATAAGATAACTTTTTGTATGACATTTGGACTATACGAGTTCTTAGTCATGCCATTTGGTTTGACTAATGTACCTGCCACATTCAATCGAATGATGGAGAGAATTTTCAGACCTCACTCAAAGTTCACAGGTGTCTTCTTTAATGACATTCTAATATTTTCACGGTCTGAAGAAGAGCATAGAAAACATATATCTATTGTTTTTCAAGAGCTTCGCAAGCATAGACTACATGCCAATGCTAAGAAGAGTGAATTTTTCCTTTCGAAAATTCATTACTTAGGCCATATTTTTTCTCACAATTTGGTGAGGATGGATCCTGAGAAGATTCGAGCCATTGTTGAATGGCCTACACTTACTTTTGTACATGAACTTAGAAGTTTCTTGGGTCTATGTTCATACTATAGGAGGTTCATACGAGGTTTTGCATATGTTGCATCTCCTCTATGACCTTACTAAGAAGCGAACGCCTTTTTGCTGGGGATCAAGGAAACTACAAGCCTTTGAAAGAATTAAGTTTCTTGTGACTCAAGAACCAGTTCTCATAGTTTCGAATCTTCAAAAACCTTTTGAAGTTCATTGCGATGCTTCTGGGGATTGCATTGGAGCTGTGATTAACCAAGAGCATCATGCAGTAGCATTTGAGAGCTGATGCCTCAAGGACCATGAGCTATATGCTCTAGTATATGCTTATGGCAGTGGTACATGCTCTTCAAGTATGGAAACACTATTTACTTGGTGCAGATTTTGTTATTAAAATAGATCACCAAAGTCTAAGATACTTCCTCACTTAGAAGAAGCTCTCAGAGAAACAGATGCATTGGGCAAATTTCTTATCTATGTTTCATTTTCAAATCCTTCACACATCTGGAACTAAGAATGTGGTAGCAGATGCTCTATCACGGCGACCTCGAGTGAATGCAATCACAACAGTTTACCATAATGAGTTCATGGATTTACCCAAAATGTATGCAACTGATTCTGACTTCTCAACCATATGGGATCAGCTTAACTCAGGTCAGTCGATTACACCTTACTCGATTCGAGATGGTTATTTGTATCATCATCAAGTAATTTGTGTAGCATTACCATTGCGACATAAGGTAATGGATGAAGCACATGCATCTCCGTATGCTGGACATAGGGGTATTCTACCCACTACTCAAGTATTGGAAAAATATTTCTTTTGGCCCACTCTTAGAGCTAACATTGAAATATATGTCCGCGAGTGCAAGATATGCCAAAAAGTAAAGTATGACAGGCATAAACCACCTGGTCTACTGAAGCCATTACCTATTCCCAATGAGATCATTGAACATGTTGAAAAATTCAAAAGTGGTTATTTTTGAGTAAATATTTCAATTTTTATTTAAAAATATATATTTTACATCAATAAAAATTATGATTTTTCCATGAAAAATTTGAAATTCAAAATTTTTATGCTTTAGTAAATTTCTTAGAAATTAAAAAAAAAACCAATTTAATGTTATTCTTGTTAAAGAAAATATCCATATAAACATGGTGTTTTTGATTTGACATAATCAAGAGTATACACGGTGTGTTAATCTACGAGATGGGGAGAAAAAAAAGTAAGGGTATTTTATGATAGTTGCTAAGTTAGAAAATAAATACAATCCTTAACCAAATTATAAACAACATAAAATTAATAATTTATTTATATGATGGCTTGAGGGAATGTCTCAGCATCTATATTAAGCTTTTACAAGTTATTCATTTGGAAAAATGATTAGATGATCATTAAGATAAAGAGTGGAGGGCCACTAGGATAATTGATAATTAAGGGAAGATATGGGGGTTTAAAATAAACAATGTATGTGTACACATAAGAGTGCAGAGAGAACTTGTTTTTATCATGATCGATGTTTAGAAATAAAGAGGAAAGAAGAATGATTACTGATTAATAAATAATAAAATGAATTTATTATATACATGCAGAGAATAAATAATTTAAAGGGAATTTAAATGGAGATGTGCAGATAGATCCATTGGACCTATATCCTGAAACCAATTCCTTTAGAGATAAACATTTCAAGCTTAGTATCGTAGTGTCCAGTATAGAGACATAGCCGTGAAGGTTAAAAACAAAAGCGAAGTGCAAGGATAAGTAAGCTTATTGAGTTCTCGATATTAAAATAGTTGGACTACTACTAACAAGTGTCGTAACGTTCGAGGAAGGCTAGATAAATCACAAGAATTAGTTACCAATATCACTTATTTAGTGCAACAACTCGTAGGACTTGGCTTAGCAACCTGATGCGTTTGCCAAGAGTCAAGTGCACTCGAATGGGTGATTGATCTCCCTAGGATATTTAAATCCTAACTATGTAATTTCTCTTGAAGGTCCCTACTTGTCAGAACTGCTTCTTTTGCATAACTGCACTTTTGGCCTCCATATGAAAACCTCTTTCAGCTCATTTAGCTATACAATACATAATGGTTTTCTATTGTATGTCCCTTGCAATTACTAGGGTATTAGAAGGTGCAAATATTGACAAAGAGAGGTTAGATTATCATCATGAAGGCTAATGAGAGTGCTCAACGCTTCCTTCATGAGTGCATTCATTGTTTTGACATCATTCTTCCACAAGAGTGGCAATTAGACATCCAATCTCTACAGAAGAAGGAGCTTGTGCCACCAAAGTAGATAATAGTTCATAATATCAAGGGGAAAACCTTGATGTTTCCCCATGATCTACCTTCTCCTGGTCCAGCTCTACTGAAGCTATGATCCCTCCTATGTTGCAACAACCACAACCTCAATTGAAAATCTCTCCTTCATAGTAGCAAGCAAACTCCCTAAAGTTCATCTCTTAGGTTTGCCCTCACTTTCAAGTGTCTAATGGTATTTGTTTCCACTGTAAAAAACTAATAGAACAAAACTTTGTCAATATTATAAATATTGTGTGACTGAATTTGAATATGAAGGGAATATCTATAAGGTTGCTCCCTACTTGCGTCCACAAGATAATGCTACTTGGTCTATTGAGTTGCAAACTATGAATTGGACTCATTTGGCATTAACTAGTTTGATTGAAAAAATGGAAAAGTTATATGCTTTGTGTAAAGTAATGTAGAAACTAGAACATAAGCTTCATGTTCAATAGCAAGCTCATGTAGCTTTTTCTTCTTCGATTGCTAGCAGTTGTGTTACTACTACATCTGCTACTTCTACTCTGATGCAACCACCTGTTATTGATTGGGCTACATTCTTTAAAAAGAGACTACACAAAGGATGGTCACCCATGTTTGGTTCTCCTTCAAGCGGAACCCTCAATGTGCATATAGTCGTTCCAACTGATGCTTAAGGCAAAGCCCCAGTCCATGATATATTGAGATAAGTGCAATGGAACTTCTGTGTAGAGATGCAAGTTGAGAGAGAGAAGAGATAGACACACACGATTTGTGGTACTGAAGAGTGTACCTCAATAATGATTTTAGATAGGTATATGTACTATGTACAACTTGGCCCTTACAAGGGGACACGGGCACTGCCCTTTATCCCAACAACCTCCCCCTAAAGGCAATGTGCCCAAAGGTAGAGAAAAAGAATCAGTTAAGTCTAAGTATGTATGAAGCTGAAAAGACTATACCTATTCATACCCATCATCTACCAACAATGGGCAAACCTCTCTATTGGAAGACCTTTTGTGAGAAGGTCTGCATGGTTATCATTTGTGTGTACCTTGACCATCTCAATGCTCTTGTTGTCAAGTACCTCTTTGATGAAATGATATTTCACATGTATGTGTTTTGTCTTTGCATGAAAGACAAGGTTTCGTGCTAACATGATAGCACTCTGACTAACATAGTGGAGAACAAGAACCTTAATAATCCCAAGCTCAGCAACCAAACATGACAACCATAAGGCTTCTTTGCATGCCTTAGTGGCAAACACATACTCTGCCTTCGTAGTAGATAGTGCAACACATTTCTACAACCTGGATATCCAAGAGACAAATCTCCCTGTGAAGTTAAACACATACCCTACAATGGACTTCCTGTAGTCCACATGTCCAGCATAGTCTACATCCATAAAGCCAATGATAGATGTCTTCTGCTTACCAACCATCTTTTGTTTTCCTTTAGCAACAAAACCTTTAGGCTGCTGCATACATATGTCCTCATGTAGATCACCATGTAAGAATGCAGTCTTTACATCCATTTGTATGAGCTCCATATCTTCAGCTGCAACCAAGCCCAAAATGGTTCTTAGAGTAGTCATCTTGACTATGGGAGAGAAGATCTTATCAAAGTCAATTCCATGTTCCTACTTGTATCCCTTTGCAACTAACCGTGCTTTGTACTTTGGTAAATAACCAAAATTGACATTCATCTTGTAAACCCACTTGCATGGAAGAGTTTACTGCCCTTTAGGCAGTTGCACCAAGTCCCAAGTACCATTATTATGAAGTGATTCCATTTCCAATAGCACGGTCTTGAACCACTTCTTGATGTCTGGTCTAGTCATTGCTGATTCACCACAGCCAGTAACCATGACATAATCTATAGTGTACCGTGCACCAGGAACAAACCTATTTGGTTGCCTTGAAGGTTGGGATGACCTACATAGTAAAGGTTCTGCATTTGCTAGTTGTTGGGCTTGCAAATATGCATTTACAAGTTGTTGTTATATACAGACCTATAATTTTGCATGTATAGATTGTTGTTCTGAAATACGAACCTGCAATTCTGCATGTACAGGTTGCTATCCTGAAATTTCAGCATGTTGTCTTGACAGTTCAAGCTATCCTAACTGCATGTTTTCAGGCTGAAACTGTGGTGTATCATGGGCAATACCTTGCAGGTCATGTCTAGCACCATTTCCTACATTTTTAGGAGTATCTATAGCAGGTATATGATGTTGTCCACTAGGCATAAATGGCTCTCTAAAAGGTACATCCTCCCTAAAAACAACACTCTTGACTTTCTCAATCTTCTTGGGCTACTTATACATGCGATCTTTACGGAAGATGACGTCATTGTTGCGTACTATCTTTCTTTTCTCGGGATCCCAAAGTCTATACCCCATCTCACCCTCGTCACTGTATCCTAGGAATATGCATTTACAGGACTTTGGTTCTAGTTTGATGCATTCTTCTTTCCATATGTGCACAAAAGCCTCACAACCAAACACTCACAAATGAGCATAATAAGGTGGCTTGCCCGACCACTCTTCCTAAGGGACTCTCCCCCCCAAATACCTGTTTGGTGACCTATTAATTAGATGAATGCCTGTCATATTAGCCTCAACCCAAAAGCCATGGGGTAATGCAGGCATGAGACAGCATCATATGGACCTTGTCCTATATGGTCCAATTCATGCACTCTGCAACTCCGTTCTACAGTGGATCATGAGGGGCAGTGAGCTCCCTCTTTATCCCCTTACTATCACAAAATGCCTGAAAGGCCTTGGACATGTACTCCCCACCATTGTCAGAGCGAAGACGCTTAAGTGTCTTATCAATCCGATTCCTTACCAATGCCAAGAATTTTCAAAACTTGTCAAGCACTTCGTCCTTTGCTACGAATAGGGTAAACCTATACCTTCCATGTAGCATCATTGACAAATGTAACAAAGTATTTCTTTCCTCCTAGAGATAACCCTGGCATTTGACATACATCGGAATGTACTAACTCAGACAAGGCAGACAATGCAAGTAACCCAAACGAGAAAGTACTTTCATTCCTGTTTGACTCATGTGTCCCAACCGACCATGCCACAAGGAAACACTTGGATGCTCAGTCACGGCAACAACATGGTCACACACACTAGATACATGGAGAGGATACAAAGTATTGCTCTTTGAGACTTTGACAATAACCCTAGATCCTCTGCAAATCTTTTATTTCCCATCGCTAAATGTGGTATGAAATCCATCATCATCTAGCTGCCTAGTACTAATCAAGCTCTTCTTGAGCTACGGTACATGCCTTACATTCTGAAGAGTGAAGATAGATCCATATTGAAATTGCAGTTGCACACTGCCAATGCCTGTAATATCACATACATAATTGTCCCCAAGATGGACAACACCATGTCGAACTCTTGTATAGTCTATAAACCACTCGTGGCGAGGGGTGACATGAAAAGAGGCACCTGAATCCAAAATCCAAGTGTGCATGTCATCATCCATATTGGCTATCAAAGCACCTGTACTGAAATATGAAGAGACAAAGAGTACATCATTCCCACTGTTGCTCTCCTGGTTGACTATATTCACCTCTTCGATATTTACACTACTCTTCTTAATAGGATGACTCTCTTTCCTCTCTTCCTTGCTGTCATCCGTCTTCTTGCCCTTCCCTTTCTCTTTCTTCCATTTATAGCAGTCATGTTTAAAGTGACCCTTCTTGCCACAATGATGGCATTCAACATCCTTACCACATGATTTGTTGTGTCCCTTGCTATCATATTTTCCTTTCTGCTATGATTTGCCTCTAGTATGCAAAGCATTGGAAGACTTACTAGTGGATGCATTGATCTGCCGATTCATTTCTTCCATGAGTAGAGCATTCTCTACATCAATATACAAAAGCATATCATTAGAATTGCTCATAGCAATTCTAAAGGTATCACAACTCTCTGGCAAAGTGCAAAGCAAGAACGTAGCTTTGAACTCATCATCAATATTGAACTTCAAAGCGGCAAGCTGGCTAAAAATGGATTAAACTCACTAAGGTGAGTAGACATTACAGTACCCTCTTTCATACGCAAATCCATGAGTTTTTTCAGCTAGTAGACTTTGCTTGTTGCACTCTTTTGGGCATACAATTCTTCCAATCGCTTTGAAATGTCATAAGGAGAATCCAACCCTTCAATGTTATATAGCAAGGCATTAGAAATCAATAGCTCAATGGTCAAGCGTGCAAGCTCATCCCGGTCATCCTGCTCTACGTCAGTTGGTTTTGTTCCCTTTACTTTACTCGGCTTTGCTTGTTTCTTATACAACAAGATATTATAGCACTGCTTTTGCCAAACTTCAAAGTTGCATGCTCCTTCAAGCTTCTTGATATGCATAAGATGATTGTCACTGTTGCTAGCCATGATTCACAACCAAATAAAGGTATGACAGTAAATGACAACTAACGCCTAGAAATGGAAGCTCCAAAATCCGCTCAGTAATATGTTAGGAATATCCCCAAGTATGTAGCAACAAGAACATACATCAATTCATTGCCCAAAATGCCTCAAAAGCATTCAATGACAGTAAACATACCAATTTCTTGACAAAAAAAAAGTGTAGTCATGAAATTCCTGACAATACAAGTGGCTATGTCTTGCAATTTAGGAGTGCAATCCTGAAATTCATGACGATACAATTGGTTGTCCTACAATTCAGGACTATAGTCCTGACATTCATGAAAAATCTGTCCTGCAAATTCAGAATTGAAATAACCTCTCAGACTGACTGAGATTGAGCTCTAGAGATCGTGGAAAGCTACTCAAAACATCACCATAATGTTATTACGTAAAAACATATTGAATTTCTTAATAGTGAGGTATGTTATCTTGAATATGCAAGAAACTATCTTGAATGTACAGCAATAGACCTGTAGGTAAAGCTGATCCAAAAATGAGCTTTAAACATTGCTCAAATGCATTCTAGAATCAAATCCAAGCATGTAACATCAACCATATCTTGAATACTTGGTTTAAAATGCCCGAGAGCAAGTCTAGAAGCAAGACATGATGCATACACGATTAAAATGTCATTCTACCCTATTATTCCAATAGCCAAATCTATTTCAAAACCAAGCAAAATGATGACTCTAATCAGCCCAAAATGATCTCTAATCATGGACATAACATTTCCAAGTCATGTAGTATCAAATGGGCATCAGATAGTCATCACATAAGTGAATCATAAGCATTATTCACTCAAGAAATAGTTGTTGCCATGTTTATTATAGACCTAAATATTGTGTATTTCAAATCTGAAGCTGAATGTATATCAGCCCCAAGTGTAATAATGAAGAGGAGCAGCTATTGTAGGCCTTGAGCATGCTGAAAACTAGATCTGCATATCCACACTAATGATGCTTTCAGCCCTAAAGAGATTGGAATGTTGGTCCAAGTGTTGGAGATGATGGGGAGGTTCCCCAAGTGGCCAAAGATGGTTGCCAACAAGCTCAAATGAAGATGGAAGCTTCAAGCTTCAAGAAGAGGCTTCAAACCTTATTGCCCTACCTGTAGACTCTTCACAGTCATCTCTTCTTCAACTTCAAGCTCCTGCCATGCAAGTGGGAATATAGCTTTATGTTTGCTTTTCTCTGTTGGACTCTTTGGATTCACTTCCAATGGGAGTATTTGGTATCTTTTACTTAGAGCTCGGTTCATTTGAGTTAGTGGGAAACTTTTTTATACTCTCTTGGTTTATGTATATCCCATCACTGCAAAGTTTACAAGACAATGGGCTAATTTGCCTTTGATTTGGGCACCTTATACTGCTTACTGTCAATGTGCTATGACTGGTGAATACATGCTTGGTATGTGTTGTGGTATGCATCTATGTACCTGACACCTTGGATGTTTTGATAGCCCTAGGTATTGGGCAGTTTATGCTACACTATTAGTTGCATTATGTATCGCGGTTGTTACTCAGATATTCCTTGCAGTGGCATCTTGAGTTTTATACATGTTTGTCTATAGTTACACTATAATTTATTGCAATTTTCTAAATCACCATGCTGAAAATTAGTTTTGAGCAATTTCTTTGAAAGCAAACACTTGTATTCAACACTCTACTACTTCCTATTTTTGTGAACAACAATGTATTAGCTTAATCTTTTTCCTATTGTACTCTCTGTGGCTAAGTTTTGGGGTTGATTTGTAATTATTGCAGCAATTCATGCTCTCTTTTTCTTGCAAACATAATGGCATGTGCTTTGAATGCTTCTAATGACAATGTTATCTTCAACACAAAGAAGTTGGATGGCAATAACTTCAAGTATTGAATGTCTTAAATTTTCCAAGTATTGGTGCAAAAGAAGCAAGTTAGGCCATTAAAAGTCAAGGGCATAAAGCAAGAAATTTTGAATAAGCTTAATGAGCTATGTGTCTACAATCGTACTATCTTTGTCTAAGTAGATGTACTTCAATGTTTTTTCAATTGATAGTGGTGCATCTAATTTATGGAAGAAGATATGTGATCTTTATGACAAGTAGAGTCATGTATCTCAATTGTATTGGTTGAAGAAGCTTGTGGAACTTTGCATGGAGTACATTTCTATGCCCACTCATTTGAATGAGTTCCACATATTTTCAACTTGCTTATCTTACACAATATTCACTTTGAGGATAATATAAAGTCTTTGTTTTTTCTTGTTACACTACTAGAGTATTGGGATACATTCCATACTTCTATGAGTGCTAATCCTCTTGAAGATGGCATTAAATGCAATGATGTAGAGAGTGCTTTACTTATAGAAGAAGTGAATAGGAAGAGTATTGATGTAGCCTCTACTTTTCATACACTTACAATTAGAGGTAGATATGATGGAAAATGAAATAGTAACCATGGTAGACTCCTAGCCAAATAGGGGCAACTCTAAGTCTCATGGGCAATCACACAATAAGTTGTGTGGTCCTAATCCCTCTCTTACTTGTCATTATTGTGGGTGGCAAGGTCATATAAGATCACAGTGCCATAAAATGTAGAATTGTGGGTTTGAAAAAGGCAAAGGGAAAGCATAACATAATGCTAAGTCTTCCAATGATTGCACCATTGTCCCTAAGTTAGAATAGATAAATGACTTGAAGTATAGCTCAGATGATTACTTACTACTTCATCACATCATGGTACTCATTTGAATCATGCTCCATCTTCTTACTCTCAATATTGGCTTCTTGATTTGGAGGCTTCATTTCATGTTACCTTGCATCATCATTGGTTTCATACCTACTATATTTTTATAGGTTCGATGACACTGCATTGGATATTATTGGCATAGGTGATGTTAGACTATAGTTTGGTATTGGTGCTCCTTTTGTGCTCACAATATACGTCATGTCTCGGCTTTGACTAAAAGCCTTATCTCAATTGGATAGTTGGATGATGACAAGTATCATGTCTCTTTTGGTGATTATGTATAGAAGATTATCTCAATTGTTTAACTCACACTAAGCTTTTATGTAGTACAAAAGAATTTTTATCATAACTTTAGATGGTTAAAATAGGTTTATTTCTAATGCAAAAGTGTCACTCAATTGGGGTGGGGTGCATTTTGTTATTGGGGGGCATCACTTACTAGTCTCTTTACCCTAGGACCTCTCTGATCTCTTGAATCACTTCAAGAGCACTAGCACTATTGATAAGGAGATTAATGAGGGACTAATTTAGCTTATCCTAAGAACTTAGGCAAAGAGCATATCCTCACATTGATGGCCACCTACAATGTTGTATCTCTCGCATAGGTCTTCTAAAAAACACTAAGGATTAAATTTATCCTCCCCAAGGTGCTCGACGTGAGGCAATATGGTCTTATTAATGGCAAGAAACTTCACAATGTTGCCTTATGGATTATCTTTTGACCAATCATCAAGAGGCTAGCGTATTGAGCGTGGATTTAGATGAAGCCTACGACTATGTACAATGGGATTTCATCTTGACAGTTATGGCTCACCTAGGATTTGGTCATGGTTTCTATGGCATGTCTATTGTTGCACTTTTCTCTAATGCGTCCGCTAAGGAAAGTCCTTTTCTAAATCTCATTCTTCAATTTAGTAAAGCAACCACGAGAAAACATTGTTTGAAGATAAGTCCCATACATAATGGGCACTTCAAATAGCCAAATCATTGTCCCTATCTAATAGCCTAAAGCTATATTGCAAAACCCATGAAAGAGGATCATTCCATCCAATAAAAACTTGCTTAGTTTTAGAACGACTTAGATCTAGACATAAAGACAAAATCATCATATAGACACACGTGCATCCATTAAAGGGTGATTAAGTGAACACTTTATGTCTCTACATGATGATTTTGTTGCTCTATTGACTTGGTTGTAAGTCTCTCTAAAACTAAGAAGGTTTTTATTGAATGGAATGATTCTCTTTCATGGCTTTTACAATATGGTTTTATAGGTTTGTCAAGCAAGGCCAACTATTTCACTATCTAGCTTCCCATTAGGTATGGGAGTTACCCTCAAATAATGTTTTTCATGGTTGCTTTACTAATTTAAAACCGAGCTTTAGAAATGGACTTCTCATTTATATTTATTGGCAAGAGAGCTAGTTATTACAAAATCTATCGTCTTTGCCCACACTTTATGTGGCAATCATATTTCCCTTCTCTTCTATTGGTTGGAATGTCATCGATCTTCACATCCATTCTTTTCTTTGGTCAAATGGTCGCTAGCAACAAGGGCATGGTGTGTCTTGGAAGCAAGTGACTTCTACTAAAGAGGATGGATAATTAGGTCTTGAGACTACCCAAAACAAAGTAATGAGGCTCAATCTCTCTCTATTGAAGAGATTGTAGAGTAACAAGCCAAACTGCTATAATGAATCACTACCTTTCTTTAGCTCTCTTAAAGCCCCTTTCTAGTACTATTAAGCTTTTCCATATTGAAGGTAACATTAAAATTGCTTAGTTTGAAGTGACTCGGATGTTAGTGGAGAATTGGAAGATTGTATTGGGAGGTCTCTCTTGGAAAGGAGCATCTAGTCTCAATAATGACCCCTATTGATGACTTTGTGCTCTATTAGAAGAATCTTGATCTATCCCATTCCTTTTGAAGGAGGGGAGTTTGTAGGTGGCTAGACATTTGGGATCCTTCTTCCCTATCCTTTTATGTTAGTGGTGCTAGTGTGCGATGCTTTGGCCTATTGAAAGTTAAGAAAATTTGGGTGTAATCTACCTTCAGTGAGCTTAAACTTGAGTGGCCTACCTTCTTCATTTACTATGATGGAAGCCCCTTTTTCAATGGGTTATTCATGAAAGCAAACCCCTTGTCAAGCTATTTCACTATCTAGCTTCCCTCGGGCTGAATATTGTCCTATGGAGATGATTAATGAACAAACTTCCTGTAAGATGAAGATTCAATACAAACATCTCTCCATTGTGCATCTCATGCAATTGTACGAAGGAGACTTTTATGCACTTGTTTTGGGCTTGTCCTTATCTTAGACTTGTTTGGTCAAAGTGGCTCAAGATTTTGTTATGGTGTAAAGCATGTTCTCATAGGTGATCAAGAGAGATTCCATAATTAGGTTAAAGCACGAAGCATTTTCCTCTACAATATTTGGGGCTTGAGGAACAAGGTGCCTATTATGCATGCTAGGTATGGCCTAGGTGCTCTTGTTGCTTAACTAGCACAACATCAAAAGCTAGTTGTTGGCCTCATGAAATGTCATAAGGGCAGCACAAACTAAGGTGATTAAGAAAGCTATGTACTTGTCTAAGTTATATCCTTTGTTACAAGATGTTATAACTTTGCGGCATAAATGTATGTTTTCTACATGTACATGTGTTCACATGTACCTTCTTTGAAAGCTTTACTTCGATTACCATACATATTCATGTTTCACATTGAAAGCAAACCAACCGACATCCCTAATTTTAATCATTTATGCTTCACAAATGGACACTGTGTTACTCTACTATGGCACATATCACAACCTATACATCAAGAAATAACATTGAAATACTAACAATGGAATTCCAAACAAACCAAAATAATCCCCCAATCTTACCAACCAAATCTCTCCTAGCTATCTCAACATAAAAATTGCAAACCATACCAACAAATGAAGAGCTTATACTCACAAGCGACTTCAATCTTGATAACAACAAAAACACAAGAAACCTTCAAAACTAAAGTACCTTTTGAAAAAATATGAGGGAAACCAAACTAGTAATAGTAAACACCATAGTATTTCAGACTGTTGATCGTATGTGAACAAAGATACAACACGTGAACAAAGAAATTGAAACACACCCCAACTCCTCCCTCTAGATGAACCATTCATCGATGTATATAACTTAATCAATGAATAAATATGCCTGTCAAGTATGAAGAACAAAGCAAGGCCCAAAACAATGAAACTGCCAGTTGTTTACTAATACATGCATCCTAAAATTCCATCTTTTTAAAATCTCTCTCTCTCTCTCTCTCTCTCTCTCTCTCTCTCTCTCTCTCTCTCTCTCTCTCCCTCGTAAAAGGTAATTGTATTAATTACGAAAAAAAGTACAAGTTTACATGATTACAAGATACGTGGTGGCTCTACGTCATCGCGTGCAAGAACTCTCTTTCTCGCTACAGGAAGTAGACAACTCAAGAGTTACAAAAAGTCATGGCGAAGACGCAGCGGAAATTGCCATATGCCAGGGAAGTAAGTCCTCCCGAGTGAGCAAGTCAGAGAGCCGAATAAGATCTATCTGCCAGAGTAAGAGACCTTAAGCCTGGCCAAGTGTCCCTGAACATTAGAGGCGGAATAAAAAATAAAAGCATTCCGAATGGTCCAGTTATGCCAACAGCCCCAATATCTAAGAAAGTGAAACAAGATCTTCATATGTGGCTGTGTCGGTGTGGGGTATTTGTGCTGCCCAAAAACCCAATCAAACGGGCGTAGAGAGAACCCGACCACCGCGCGCCAAACTGTCGACAAGAAGGACCATATTTTCTTAGCCAGAGGGCAAGAAATAAATCGATGACGAGCTGATTCCACACTGGTGGTGCAAAAGAAACAGTTGCCATTGGAGATGCGACACTTGGAAAGGGCTGAAGCTAGTGGAAGACCATCAATCATTACCCTCCAAAGAAAGACCTTATAAAGCCACGAGGAACAACCATTCCCTGCCAGTCCGATGACTGCAAATCCGACTCCGTATAGCTGAGAATAGTTGATTTCAAAGCATTAATGCGAAGACCAAAGGCCTGACCAAAGAGAGTCCAAACATCTAATGCTTTACGAAGATTATCCTTGTCCGCACACAGAATCATAAAGCTGTCATCAGCCAAGGACTGACCAATGAAGTGCTGTCCAGAAGGAAGAGCTAATCCAGCCAACTGCAAAGAAGCTGTCAGATGAGATAACATCGAGAGAATTGGATGAGTCGCAAGGGCAAAAGGAGAGGACTCAAAGGGCAACCCTGTCTCACAGAGCGGACAAGGACAAAAGGCTGGGTAACACCTCCATTCAGCATGACTTTGCAAAGAAGTCGCATCACTAATGGTGTAGATCAGACAAGACATCCGAGCACCAAAGCCCATGGTAGACATAAGTTGTGCAACGAAAGACCAGTCCAGATAATCAAAAGCCTTTTCCAGGTCCAATTGAATCAGCACCACCTCCTGATTAGAATGCCTTGCATAATCAATAGCCAATTGCGCATTTAATACATTATGCAGAATGTTGCCGGCCCTTAATGAAACCATGTTGGAGAGGATGCACCAGGGCAGGAAGATGTTTATGGAGCCAATTCGCCATTAGTTTGAAAAAGATTTTATACATAGAGCCCATCAAAGAAATTGGTCGCCAATGTTTCAACATAGACGGCGAAGGAACTTTTGGAAGTAGTTTAATAAGTCCTTCTTTCCATGAGGAAGGCATGAATCCCGTTTCCCACACCTGCTGAAACATAGCCGTCAATGGTTTTGCCAATTGGGTAGCAAAGACCTCAAAGAACTCATTGGTGAGACCATCCCAGCCAGGACTTTTATCCTTGGGCAAGTGTAACAAAACATCCATAACTTCTGCCTCACAAATGTCTGCCTCCAATGTGGCTTGCATGTCTTGGGGAACTTGATTACAGACCAGATCATAGAAAACTGAGCGGGCATGGTTAATATGGTCTGAAGGTGGCGAAGTGGAACCAAGAAGGTCGAGGAAATAATTCCTACACATATTCACACTAGTCTGCGGATCAAGGACAATTTGACCTGCATCCTGGAGTCTGGTCATATTCTCACGAGCAGGAGAGGCATGGAGAGCTCGAAAGAACTTATGCGTCTGGCAAGCACTGTCTTGCAAATTGTCCGTCAGATTTTGCAATTTGGCCTGCTGATAAGATTTCAACTGAAACTCTCTAATAAGAGCAGCCAAACGCATCTCTAATGACAGCAGAAAAACATCATCTGGAGTGTCCACCTGCAGTGAACGAACCAAAGCCAGTAGGTCCTCCGCTGCCTGTCAACGCCGCCGACAAAGAGAGGCATGATGGATCCCATACTGTCGGGCAACCCGCTGCACATTAGAGAGCAATCGTTGAAACAAAGCATTGCCCTCAGAAGAGAAGTCCAATAAGAATCTGTCAATCAATTGCCGCATATAGCCGTGAAAGATTGGATGCTTCAGATAAGACGAGTTGAAACACAAAGGGGAGTCTATCCAAAAATTGCTTAAAAGGTGCAATAGGTTGTGCAAGCATGTCCAGCTGTAGAGGGAAATGATCCGACAAGGCATATTGCTGCGACACTTTCATTTCGAGTATCCCGGGAAGAAAATCATCTATCTGCATGATGTACATGTGGTCCAACCGCGACCATGTAGTCACGTATTGCGCAGAGTGGAAAGTAAACCCTGTAGAAGAAGGGTGTAGCCAAGACCAAAGGTCTTGTTTAAGAACGTCACGAGCCAACACATTCCACACACGACTTTCCGGAGCGTCCATTACCAAATGCTCCGATGTGGACTGCGAAGAATCCACGCATATATTAAAATCCCCCATCAAGAAGCCCCTTCTACTGAGTGACAAGGAGGCCCGCAAAGTATTCCAAAGACCTCGGCGAGATAAAGAATCATTTGGAGCATAGAGGCCAAGTAGCCATAAGATCTCTCCTTCAAATACAACTTCCATTACCACAAAACGGTCATGCACATCATTTTTAATAAGAACCGGTTGATATTTTTCATGCACAATCATAAGCACCCCAGAAATAATGCATGGCATGTGTCCTTACATAAAACAAACGGAAGCCATGGCAATCCACAACTTTTCCTGCTTCGCCGTGACTCTTGTGCTCAACAGCACACAGGACATCCCACTGATTCTCATGCAATACAGTCCACATGGCATGTTGCTTATAGCGAGAACAAATGCCCCGCACATTCCACGTGGCTATTTTCATGTGTGTTCAAAAGGGAATCAAGTACGAGGCACAGCTTGCCACGATTTAACCTTTTCTGCTAGCATGTCAAGGACCCCCTCATCCAAAAAATCAGCTAACACAGCAAAAGAGTTCTGACGGCCAGATTTGGAGGTGGACGGTATATCTGCTGTCTTGGGAAGGGAACGGGGATAACGACAATCCCACGGGGTAATCACATTGCCTCTAGTATCAAAAGCCAATTTAGCAGGTTCCCACGGGGTAATCACATTGCCTCTAGTATCAAAAGCCAATTTAGCAGGTGGACCCTTTGGACCGTCCATATATACTTTCATGGTAGACTGATGACAGGGAGCCGAGAAAGCCATAGCGAGAGTATTGTGCTCTGAAGACAACATTTCTTTCCTGCGCATATAAGTGCACATGGAATCTTGTGGGGCAATAGGCACAGTATCCGCCATGCCAACATCAAACCTTTTACCTTTTTTTGTACGTACATCAACCCATTCATTGCCACGGGAATCCAAACCTGAAACCTGTTGTTTACCTTTGTCCAGAACTCTAGGAGGCTGGATTGCATCCTGCAACGGAGCATCAAGCGCCATAACATCCATGGGCAGCACAACATGCTCAGTATCTAAAGTCAGTGGCTTCTCTAGGCATTCAGTCATAAAATGCCCCAATTTCCCACACGAAAAGCAATGCCCTGGAAAGTTACCTCAGTGCAACCAAAAGTGCAAAGGATGCATGCCTGAGCAATTAAGACGTAACCACGCAGGCCTTTTCCTAGCATGTCCCATAACATACATAAACAATTACGATTCATGGCCCTGAGGCTCGGGGGGACTAGAACAGCACCCACCATGGCCATGGCATCCTTTAACAGGGCCAATAGACCGCCGGGCAATTTTCAACTTCAACCCACACCGGGCACTCACGTTGAAGCAGGCACTAAAATCTGCCATTGGGCGCCATGGCACAACATGGACCAAACGGCAATCAAAGAACAATGGCAGTTTGAACAGGAGATCAGCACGATGCTGCTCAGATTTCAACGGCACCTCATAAAAACCTCTGGGCCCAACAAAAATCTCTTCAACACTCTCCTTGTAACAGACTGTGCAGCCACTGACGAATACGGGAAAGCACTGGGATCCTGCCAATGACGAAGAGTATAACAACGCGTTCATAAAACACTGAAAATGAGCACAAGACATGTTTCGGGTCCACTGTGGCTTCGAGAACATCTTCAATTCCAGAGTCAGAAAACGCTTCTTGATTATGTTGCACATAATCACCCAGCAGAGTGTTGGCAAACTCCAAGAGATGCTCCCAGTCAACATCCTGAGAGTGCACAGAATCCGAGGTAACCTGCGCATAAGAATAATCCTGATGATCCATTGTCTCACCTGATGTATGCTTGGTGCGTTTGCCCGCAGGTTGGAAGTCAAGAGCAAGGGGCAACTCCTCTGTGCAAGGAACCATATCTTCGGGTTCCTCTGTATCGAAATCTGGGCCAAGAGCTGCCATCATTTGGTCTAGAAAAGCCATATCCAGACCCGAAATGATGTACTACTACGTGTACCGGTCAGCGGTCGAAGCAGGAGCTCATGGGGAGCAGAAACGGCGCCGGCCTCTCTCTCTCTCTCTCTCTCTCTCTCTCACATAAAAGCTAATCGTATTAATTACCATAAAAAGTACAAGATTACATGATTACAAGATAAGGGGAGCCATCGTCCATAAAATCTGAGACATCACAATCAAAAGAACAAAGGAAGCAATCTCTCTCTCTCTCTCTCTCTCTCTCTCTCTCTCTCAGAGCATAGAAAGCAAGGTAACCCATAGAAACAGACGCATTCTTCTTGGATTTTTCGTAAACATCCTTTACTTATAACATTCCACCCGAGAAGAATCAAAGATAGCACGCACAAACATACCTACACAAACATACTCTCGTAGGTAAGTTGAGACCCTTGATGCCCATAAGATTCAAGCGAAAGGAGAGACCTTGTGCTAAAACACAGGCAGTATTGGGCGTCATCCACTTCTCACTTGTACAGACTATAGCCATCTGAGCTAGGAAACCTCTCCCTAAATCCTCCATTCTCTTCAAAATCCCAAACATCTAAAGTTAACACGCACAGACAATTTTCCACTCAACCACAGGTTTCCTTATCGGAGGCCCTTTGACTACACGTCCCTGGTATGTACATTTGTCAATGCAAACATAACATAACAAACAGACCATGAACTATATGCGACTGTCGTTAAAGACTGAACTCCATCACAAAATTTGATAGTGGAGGAGCAGATCAAATGTGATCAAATGTTTCTGCATAGTTCATCCCCCATGGACACATGGACAAACGAACAAAGTTCACTGCATGCTACCCTTCACCACCATACATGTCTACAATGCAAGCTTATCAACCAACAACTATGAATTTTCCTTTTAAGGAATTGCCAATACCTGCTATCATTAGAATTCAATCAGTAGTTCAACACCATCTTTCAAAAACTAATCTTCATATCCAATTTACTTTCTGATGTGAAAATTTAATACTAACCAGAGATCCTGCCAATCCATCAACTTTCTGATGTTCAAACGCCTTGAAGTTAAATGTTATCAGATAGCATAAATCATTACTTCCCATTTGATCTTTATAAATGATTTCGTGTCTACTCGGAAATTGATGATAAACTAAGTACCATGATGAGCTTATAGTTGATGTAGATTTGTCCATGTATGTCATAAGCACATTTAATTTTGAGAAAGCTTAATACCTTAAAAATCCTCTCTCTCAAAGTATATCCAAAATTTGCAGCCTACGCAATTATATTTCTTATTTGTCCTATCCATCAGATATAGAAAAGGTTGAATGATTGCAACAGAGATAAAGAAAGCATAGGCTGAGTAATTCGTGATACTGGGTAAGATGAAACAAAGTATACATATAGCAAAATTGCATCATGTACATGTAATAATAGGTAGTAAGATATAAGCACATACATGAAGAGGCTGAGCTTACATACAACAAAATGATATTATGTTACATGTTACAGTAGTATTGAAAAAGAGAGTGAAGACAACTCATGTTAGTAGGAGTTCTCCTCTTAAGCTTGCAGCAGTGGCTTTATTGATTTTAACATCAACAAAAGAACCAATCAGTTCGGGTCCTCCCTTGAAGAATGTGACTTTGTTGCCATCGTTGCGGCCCATAACCTGCAAAAAGAAGCATGCATAAATCCATGTTCTTCACTTAATGTTTCAGGATCCTGGGAGGCTTAAGTCATTCTCTAATCAGATTCTCCATGATCTTGCCTGATCTTCTTTGCCGGGTCTTGGATTCCTCGACTCCACAAGTATTCTCTCAGTCCGTCCCACGTATCTCTGCCTACGCTCAAACGCATGCTCTGTGATAAGTCTGCACAAAACCAGCAAGACACAGCATATTGAAACTGTCCACTTCCCTTTGCGCTAGTCACACTGATGAAGTGGGTTGTAGCAATCTAAATCAAAAGCATTTTAGCAATCTACATGTGCCATTGCTTCCTACTAACCTAGTCATGCTTTCAATTAACCTGGGTCACCCCCCTTTACACATTTTGTAGCAGTTTTGCTTGCTATACAAGTTGGTTTAGGGTTTCCTTTTTCTGATTGATTATAGGTGTTTTGTTTTAAACCAATCAAAACAGGTTTCCTTGTTCAATAGTATGTTTGGTTTCCTCTGAACAAAAAGTGTTTGGTCAAATTTGTGCTTTTAAACAATTACTTCAATTAGTGCTGTAAAAGACTTTGTAAAGTTATGAAGGAAAATTGATTGGTCTGTTGTATTTGTACTGAACACATTCAAGCAGATCAGTGCACATGTGAGTTCCATGAAAATCACATCTCAAACAGAAATTTTGCAGGATTTTCTGGATTTTGACTTGCTTTCTCCTGCATTGTGAGTTTTCTCCATCTTTTAGGCTCTCTGGATTGTAAGGACCAAACGAAACCATTTGATTTTTCACCAAGCAGCTTTCCTTTACCTCATGATTAGAGAGGGGTTCCTTATCAATTGTCTCTATCAAAAGGCTTCCTCATGTACTCTCAAACACACTAGGAACTTCGAGGCCTTGTTAACCCACATGTTGTCACCTTCACATGGTAGCGAATGGGGCAAAAGAACAACCAACACACTTATGTTGTCGCCACGAGCTAGCTATTTGACCCATTTAGCCTACCAACAAGCTAGAGCATACTTAACTTCTTGTTGTCATAGCTATATGATAATAAGCCCACTCCTTGCTTGGACTCAAAACTGCCTTTCTTTTCAATCAAAACTCTTCAAATGAGTTCTTAAGGTAAGCTCCAACTATACGATATGAAGAAGGAGAAGAAGAGAAGGGGGGACAACACTCACTCAATTCTATCACTCACTCCTCTCAGCTCAAGAGCAGACAATGGGCACAAAAGAGGGCGCTGTATTGAATCTTGTTCATGCAAAGACAAGATTAAAAAGGGCAAATAGAGCTGAATATGAGGGTTTATGCAAGGTTTTTGAGACCTCAGAATGGGTTTACAAAAAAAAAAACCTACTTGTGCCTTCTAGGTTTCCTTACCTCTCACAGCTGTGACATGCAGATTGCATATATGCGATATTTAAAAGGACCCATAAGTCATCAAAGAGGGTATTATAAAGTCTTGAACTCTTTAATCTTCTTTTCGTTCGTCCATTGTTGCTAAATAGGGAAAAATATGGAACACTGCTTGAGAAACATAAATGATGGACATAAAGTGATCCAAAAAAGCCCAGAAGATGGGCATAACTAAAACAAGGCTGGAAAAACTCTAAATACCCCCTCTCTGTCACATTTTCGGGAAGCACAACAAGAACCCAAATGTGCTAAGGGGGCAAATAGAAATGGAATGAGCAACAATGGATGAGACAGAGCAACAAGTCCCCCTCTCAATTATCAAAGCAGAAGCACTTCTCAAAACTAAAAAAGTGGCCGAAAGAAGAATCTTGAAACGAAAAGATAACTCTATAGAAAGTGCTCTAAAACTAGGGGCTATAACAAGAGAGGATATACAACTTGCTTTTAAAAAGGTGTTGTTAATGTATCCAAAGATTTCAACTTGGTACTACACAACCTTTACCATGATCTTAGGACTTAAAACCTCAAACTCCAAATCTCACAAAAACTCAAATTGGGACTCAAATCGTAGGATGCATGGGTGTCCATGTTTGGGACAATTAAGACTCCATCTAGAGTCAAGATCTCACCAACATGTGAATCTACTCTAGCTTTCTCTAACATAATATTCATTCTAATACTCACCAGTAACTCTCTAATGTGATGGGCATGATGGATGAAACCTTGTCGGAAAGGCTTTAGTCGAAAGGTCGTATCCACCGAGGATCAAAGAGAGAAGGAAGTAGAGAATAGGAGTTGAAGAGAAGAAAAAGAATAGGCAAGGGATTCAAATCTGCCAAAGCATTTACACAAAATATAGACAAATCTCAATGATTCAAAGCACTATGTATTGATAGAATCTAAGAAGATAAACAAAAATCTTGTCTAGGACTACTCAAAACCAATCTCCAAGCATTAGATCTCTTGGAGCTCCCTAGTAGACCAAAAACACGCATCAAACACTAACTTCTTCTTTGTTGCTCAGAACGAATCTGATGGTTCCATTGGCCCCGGAAGGAGGATAAAACCCCAGGACACGGACACTTGCTCAAAATCCCCCAAATCACTCTTTCTCCAAATCGCTCCTTCCCCTCCTTGTTCGGAGTACTGTTTGTTGCTTGAAAATGCAAACCACGCACCATGCGAATTTGGAAGCCTCTCTTTTTGCATGAGATCTCCCAAAACTTACTGAAAAGCCACTTACTTTTTGCATGTCACCCTATTCTAGAAGTTTTCTACGCCTTTTCAGAATATTTACAAAAAATAATATCCAAAATATCAAAATTAAAATAAACTTGTTTCAAAATCCCATTTTTTGGAACTATCCATACTATGGGCACTAACACTAATGACTAATATGACATTGACTCTCTAGATTAATAAGAAAGCCGGATGATGATACACTCCACAATTTTTCACACTCTGTCCGCATAGCAGCACGACAACGTCCCACCTAGGATTCAATCTACACACAAGACATAAACAAGTTGTATCCACAGCAAAGAACATAAAGAGGAATAGACATTAGATTCATCTTCCAACCATATAGTCAAAGGATCTCACTTCCAAGCCTAGGATCTAGCAACAAAAACCGAGTCATGACTGCATCCTAATAGTTAGAATTCCATACCACCAACCTCACTGCCCCAATATATAAGGGCATCATCCTATGGGCCAAGAGTCCAAAAGTGGTAATCACACACTAATGTGTACAATAGAGCCTTGAGTCCTATAAATAGAACTTGGTTTTCCTAACCCTAAAGTACCCCTAGTGCATTTGCACTAAGTCACATCATACCCTCTATCTAAATGTCCAAGGATGTAACAATTGACATGGCATCATTGGCAATATACAACATGGGCTACAACTTGGAATCTTTAATTCCCTACAGTTTAATGTGGAACTTTCATTAAATTGGAAGTTTAGCCAAAGTTTAGAAAAAGCAAGAGATTAATATTGAAGTTTGAATCAAAATTGGGCAGTCACTTACCCAAAGCCACTAAATGCCTAATTATATTATATCAAATCACATAAGAAATATGAAAGTCGTAGCAAAGAAACAAGAGAAATTGATGTATACCAAGGAACCAAATCCTCCCTAGAAAGAAGGTCAACATGTTGAATGAGATCTAACTACCAATGCAGAAGATCCTTTGAGTCTAGAAACATGTCCTTAGACACCAAAGGTGGAGTCCAAGACAAATGCATTCCATGTGACCTAGTTGTACCAACAGCCCCAAAGTCTAAGAAAGTGAAACAAAATCTTCATATGTGGCTGCACCCAAGTAAGATTGCCTAAGACCTAGTCAAAGGTGCACAATGATGGCTCAACTGCACTCTCTCATCAAACAAGAGGGTCCAAATTTTCCTGGCCAAAGGTCCACATTTTCCTCAATAACAACTCTCCACATATCGAACAAGAAGGTCCAAATTTTCCTAGCCAAAGGGCACAAAATACATTTGTGACGAGAGGATCCCACACAAGTAATGCAAAAGAAACAACAGAATTGCAGGTTTTAGGCGAGGAGAACTGCAAACAGCTTTGTGAATGCAAAGATAGCATTATGGAACGTTGGAACAACAGCATCGCCTACATCAAAATTTCATGAGATCAATAGGGCAGCAATAAAGCACTATAACCAACATCGGGTTACTATTAATTTCAGCATTTGGCTGTGCACTTCATCCTTTGTAATGTGAAAAGTCCTAAATTGTCAGAAGAACAAAAGACAATGCCAAGGGAACAAAGCTAGATGAGTCTCGGAGGGATTGCTCTATGAATTCATGCCCAAATAAATGGCTCTTTTATTGCTGCAATTTCTTGATTCATAGGCTTCGCACCTTAAAGTCTTTGAAAGTCGAGCAAGAATGCACTCTCCTAATGACAAGACAAGGAAACTCGTGCCTTGAGCAAAGCTCTTGATCTTTGTAGGTTACTCTTATGACGCTAAGGCTTACAAGTGGTTTGATCCTAAAACAAACCATGTACAAGGAGAGATGTTGTCATTGATGAGAGGGATATTGGGCAACCCACTCCACCAACTTCTAAGCCAATTCCTTAGTCTGCATTACCTAAGATAGTGTTGCTGAGCCTAGTCTACTTCTTACTACTGACCCTCCTACAAAGTTTTGGACTCCTAGGGACTCGTAACCTCGTTTATACTAGTAGACTATGTGAGATTTAAGGATCCTTTGATTGGATTTCATCCCCAAGGAAGCCGATGGATCTACTAGAGTCTAGGCTCACACCTAATGTGCCATTTGTATTTGTCTAGACGACAGATTACATAGCACACTCCGAGAAGAAAAATTGGCATGAGACTCTGTGCTTTTGGGGATGCTTTAGATAGACTTAATTATGGGTTAAAGAATGCCCCAATTTTAGTGGCTAAACAACACTAGCATTTCTTCACATGGTATCAAAGCCAGTGCCATTCTAAAGAGTATCTTGCAATGATCATGAAAAGCTTGGTTTGCACAAGCAACACAAATCTTTTTCACAATGGCTAAGACTCCACCTTGGGATCCTATGATGTCTTTCCAAGTCACTCCTACGGAGGAGGGCCTAATGAGGAATTATGGTCTCCATGTGAAGGACCACACTCCATCTTCCACTATGTTTCATTGAGGGACCATTCACTAAATCCCAACTCTTCTTCTATTCGTATTTATTATTTGCAAGGTGTTTCTAGAGGCACTCAACTCAAGAGACAAATCACCCCTCATATGGATGTGTTAGGCAGTGGAGCATAATCTCATTTCCACCACGTCCTTCTTTGGTCTTCTTCGCATAATATTGTCATTGCACAATTCTTTCTTTCTTTCGGTGGCCAGAGGCGAAGGGGGGCAGTAGGGGCAGGGGCAGGGCGGGGGGCGCGCACAAAAACACCAATTGAAGCAAAGGCTAATGAAGAAAAGTTTCATTAAACAAGGAGCAGTTCTAGAGAGTTTTTGTATCATCCCAGTTGCAAAACCCTAATTTGGGAGGATCCTTCTACGTCTATAAATACATACTACCCACCATTCAGTCTCATCCTTGCCTTGCAAGTTTCAGCCATCAGCCCTCTTCCACTAGTTGTCCAACCCCCAACTACTACTACTACATGGTCTATAACTATCACCCACCCCCCCACTACTGTTGACAATCAGCTTTCAAAATCTACATCAGGTATTTTTGTGTTTTCAGCACTTTTCTTCACCAGCCTTTGCTCCAATTAGTGTTTGCTGCACTTTGGATCTATCTTCGGTGGACGATACACATCAACCCCTCCCTTAGCCCACTCCCACAAGAGCCGCTATTGGCCAACTCTTCCCTTGAGCAACTTGTACATTCTCTCCTTCATTTGCAGCATTGATTCATTCACTTCAAAGTTCTCTTTCTTCTCTATTTGTATTTGCGTTTTTTCCTTTTGAGTTTTGTGTTGAGGGTTTGAGTTTTGCACGCCACTAAGTCTGTGTGTTTTAGTCATGATCGTACATTCTATGTTCCCTCAGTGCAAACCCTAGCATATCTTCACATGGTATCAAAGTTGATGCTCTTGTAAAGAGTATCCTACTAATATTGTGGAGCCTTGGTTTTGTGCGACGTACATGAAGGACACATAGCCGATTCATAATGTCTGAAACACCTTCTCAAGATCCCATGATATCTTATCAAGCTACTCCATCATTGGAGGCCTTGAGGAAGTATTATGGATTCAGCAAGGAAAACGATACCCTCACCCTCACCCTCACCTTCACCTTCACCTTCACCTTCTTTTTCTTTTCATGTTCCAAATTTCACTCTCATAACAAAGGAGGAGTTTGAAGAGTGTTTGGGTATTATGTATAGTCGAGCTACCCATCCTACCATCTTTGCTACTCCATCCAGACTAGTTGGTGAGGCTACTCCGAGCATGAAGGACATACAACATTTGTGACAACTGGCAATCCATATTCTTCATCTTAGCTAGGCCGAGTGTCACGTTCGAACAATCCTTTGAGTTGTATGAATCAAAACCCTCTCTTGTTTTTCTTTTGGTATGCAAGATCTAGATGATTTTCTGTATGTAAACTTCAATAGAGGGGGCTCTCTAAGTAGACATCCTTCATCAGGTATATCTACATCAATCTACATCTTCTCTAATGAAGTGATACTTCACCTGTATGTGCTTCGTCTTTGCATGAAAGACGGGATTCCATACTAGCATGATAGCACTCTGACTATCACAATGAAGAATACGTAACTCTGTAATGCCAAGCTCTCCCCCACCAGACATGAAAGCCATAAAGCCTCCTTGCATCCCTTAATGGCAGCCACATACTCTGCCTCTGTAGTAGACAATGCAACACAAAATCCAAGAGACTAATCCTCCTGTGAAGGTAAACACATACCCAGAAGTGGACTTTCTGCAGTCCGCATGACCAGCATAGTCTGCATCCGTAAAGCCATGGACAGATGCCTTCTGCTTTCCAAAGCAAATACACAAATCCTTTGTGTCTTTGAGGTATCTCATAATACCTTTCATTGCTTCGCGATGCTTTTTACCACGGTTTGCCATGTATCTCAGAACCACTCCCGCTGCAAAGGCAATGTCAGGATGTGTAGTAACCATAGCATACGTCAAACTACCAACATCCCATACAAACTCCTTTTGAGTTTATATACCATCTTCTCTTTCCCTTTTGCCACAAACCCTTCAAGCTGTTGCATATATATGTCTTCATGCAGATCACCATGTAAGAATAGAGCCTTTACATCCATTTGTATGAGCTCCATATCTTCAGCTGCAACCAAGCCCATTTGGTTCTCAATATAGTCATCTTGACTACAAGAGAGAAGATCTCATCAAATCAACTCCATGTTCCTGCTTGTACCCCTTTGCAACCAATCTTACTTTGTACTTTGGCGAGAAACCAAAAGTGACCTTCATCTTGTAAACCCATTTGCATGGAAGGGTTTTCTGACCTTTAGGCAAGTGCACCAAGTCCCAAGTGTTATTTTTCTCAAGAGAGTCCATCTCTGACAACATGCCTTTATACCATTTCTTGTTGTCCTGTCTGTCCATTGCTTCCTAGAAGCAAGACGGTTCACCACAGTCTATCAACATGACATAATCAGCCGCATTGTTTGCACCAGGAACGATCTATCAAGTTGTCTAGTAGCCCTAGACGATCTCCTAACCCAATGATCATTGTTTGTTGGCTGTTGAGCCTACAATTTTCCATTTTCAACTTGCTCTCCTGGCATTTCAACCTACAAATCAGCATTAACAGCTTGCTATCCTGGCTGTTCCTGCACATCCAGTGGCTCATCATTATGGGCAATGGCTGGCTGATCATTTCCAGCATTATTTTCTACATTTGCAAGTTCATTTACAACAGGTATTTGCTACTGTACAGCGGGCAATCTTCCCGGAAGATAGCATCATTGCTACGTACTATTTTTCTTTTCTCGGGATTCCATAATCTATACCCCATTTCACCCTCATCACCATATCCTAGGAAAATACATCGTGTACCAAAGTGTGAAGAGACAAAGAGTACGTCCTTCCCATTGTCACTCTCATGAGTGACTGCATTCACTTCTTCAATTTTGACACTGCTCTTATTAGGATGACTCTCTTTCTTCTCTTCCTTGCTATCATCTGTCTTCTTGTCCTTTTCTTTCTCCTTCTTCCATTTGTAGCACTCACATTTCAAGTGACCCTTCTTGCCACAATGATGGCATTCAACATCTTTACTACCTGATTTACTACGTCCCTTGCTATCAGATTTGCCTTTCTGCTGTGATCTGCCCCTAGTATTGGAAGACTTGCTCGATGCATTGTTCTGCCGATTCATTTCTTCCATGAGTAGAGCACTCTCTACATCAACATACATAAGGATCGCATTAGAATTGCTCATAGCAATCCTGAATGTATCCCAACTCTCTGGCAGAGTGCAAAACAAGAACGTAGCCTTAAATTCCTCATCAATCATGAACTTCAAGGCAACCAGCTGGCTGAAAATGGAGTCAAACTCACTCAAGTGAGTAGACATTGTTATACCCTCTTTCATATGCAAATCCATAAGCTTTTTTAGCCAATAAACTTTGCTTGCGGCACTCTTCTGTGCATACAATTTTTCCAGTCGAGTCCAAACAGCATAGGCAGAATTTAAACCTTCAATGTTAAACACCAAGGCATCAAAAATCGATAGCTCGATGGTTGAGCGTGCAAGCTCATTTAACTCATCCAAGTCTTCTTGTTCCATATTTGCGGACTTTGCCCCTTTGGTCTTAATCGGCTTTGCTACTTCTTTTGCAACAGAATATTATAGCACTATTTTTGCCAGACTACAAAGTTATGTGCTCTTTCAAGCTTCTTAATGTGCGTGAGATGACTATTGTCACTGCTGCCAGTCATGATTTTCAGCCCAAATGTGACCAAAAAATTCAGTAAATGCAGGCCCAAACTGTCACACAAGTGACCAAGGTACAAACAAGTACCAACCAGCAATAAATGACCACGCAAAAGCAGAAATTTCAGGTCTGCAAATAAATTTTCAGAAGCACTAAACCTTGTGCTACAGCACTCCACAACCGATTACAGTTGTTCCAAGGACAAATACATCACATTGCATGAGAAGTCCCAAATTTTAGCTACGATTTCTGTTGTACATACACCCACGGGCACAAAATTTGACACGCACGGTCAAAAGCCCCAAAATTTTTGTGCTCAAAGCATCAACTATACATCTGCACTATCTTTGACATGCATAGAATAGGCCAATCTTGCCAAGATAGAGCAGTTTCAGCAAAACCCCTAAGTTTTCCAAGTACTAGGTGTCCAAATTGCATGGAATTAAACCCACATGTACATGAAATGACCAAATGGCGCACAAATTTCGCCCAAACAGCAAAAGCCCCAAATTGCACGGGGTCCAATGTGCATCAATGTTGAGAAATTGGGTAAATTTCAGCCCAATTCTTGTATGTACATGAAAAGCCCCAAATGTCGGAGGCAAAATGTCACAAATTCCTGCACATTCGAGTCATCTCATTGACCAATATGCGACGCAAGATAGCACTCGACGTATCAACCTCAACTTTGAGCTTCAAGATTTTTCCATCACAAAAGAGGATAATCTGAAAGTCGAGTTGGCCGAAAATCGACAGTTACTTGCTGAGTTTGCCATTATTGGTTCTTTGAAGTCAAATGAGAATCAAGTTATATTCTTTCTTGATAAGTTGCTTGAAAAATATTTCCATTTCGTTCAACACATTATCTCATTGCCCTGATTGCCGAATGCAAGGCTGGATGATCAAGTCAATAAAAAGTCCTCCGCATACTCTTATTCAGAGACATCTAGTTGCCCCTTCTTCACAAGGGAAAATTGGTGGTGACATGAACTCACACAATGCAAAGGCAAGCTAAAACAAGGGAAACACCCCTTCCTCCAATGTAACTAAAGAAACAAAACCCATCAACCACCAGCTCCCTAAGAAAAATAGGTTCTGCACACACTACAAGAGATCAGGCCATGTGCATAAGAAGTGTCGTACCAAGGCGCAAGGTCTTCGTCCTACAAAACCTCAGCAAACCGTTGCGACTGCCTCCACTCCTATTGGACTGTCCAGTGGGGCTACACTGCCCACTACTGCCCCATCTGCCCTAGCAGCAATTGGACATGTGGTACACTACCATCTTGAGCAACCTATATCTTTCAATAATCTTGAAGGATTAGTTGATTGGTTTTCTAGCTTCCTACCCATCATACTCTTTGCATCCATTTCTAGGTCATCCCTTGCACCTTCATCTAAAGCCACTTCTCCAATTAGTCAATTTCACTGACAAAAACTTGCTAATGACATAGGTGATGGTAGGTAGCCCATCTTTAGTCTTCCCTTCTTTACTCTTCCGCTACATTCACTCATCCGCACACACTCAATGCACTTTTTTCCTTTAGCTTTACTTCTTGTTTTATTTTACTTTGGAGCGTGTCACTATTCATCTCTATTTTGCAGATTTTCATTATCTTTTGCAAGACTTTGTATTTCAGTGTAGGACTAACATGCAAGTTTGCACTGATGCTTCTGAAACCGGCATTCCTTCTTGGAGAGGGTGACAAAACTAGTTCAAGCACTTAATTATAGCAATTAGTAATTGAACACAAGCTGAAATGCACACATTACCGTCATAATCATGGACATTGAACACCCTATTGGCCCCAAAACAAGCACCCCTTGCGGTATTTATTTAATTGAAATTGCTAATGGATGAAGTACAATCTAAGATTTCACAATCTCCTCTGTTGATCCAAATGCCCTTTGCACTACAACCGATCGGCAAACAATTGGGGCCAATTGCCCCTTAATTTTCACCCAAGAGTACGAATGGAGCCAGAAACTAGCCAAACGTTGCCCCAAATCATATTGAGACGGACCGGCATCTAAAATCCCTAACAATTCCTTAGATTTTAGGTGCCGATTTCAATGTATGATGTCTCTAACTAAATGCACAAGTCCCAAGGTGGCTGCTTAACCCTAATTTCTGCAATAAATTAGGGTTTACAACAAAAATTCATTTGTTATCCCCCAAATTTGCCTGAGATCTTCTTCGAATAACTGAGAAATACTAAGTTTTTTGAGAGAGGGTATGAGAGACTATAGAGAGAGAAATCTCAAAATTTCTTCATGGACAGACCCCAGAAATGGCTCTTGCCCGGATCATCCTAGAACATGTCACTCATTGCCTGAGGAAGCCAGAAATGTTGTCTCTTGTCTCTAAATGAGGTTGCCAACTGTTGAGGCCCTCATAAATGCTATCACCTTCCTCCTCTAGCGTCTAGGTTGCTCTCCTCTACTTCCAATGCCTGAATTCAAGTCTGAAAACGGATCAGCAGCTCTCTCTCTCTCTCTCACACACACACACACAAAAACGACTGATATCTGACGCGACCGATGTACTAACATATGAATGTACCAAATGCCACAGTCATAGTATGAGGGAGTTTCGGAAACGGGGGAAACAGAAATAGGAAAAACCAGAGTTTCGGCCAAATTTTGGAAATAAGGAAACGGCGTTTCGGATTGTACACTAAAATAAATATAGTATTATGTGGGTATGTAAATATATCAATGCCTACAACATGTACCCAAATTTCATACAAAACTTTGAGTCTTCATGTCACTTGATTGAAATCATGATTCATTACACATGTCACGACTCTCGAGTGAAGATTGAGAAGTCAAGACTGAGGACTCAAATGGTTGAAACTTAAGACAGCTTAACACAATAAGACTCAATTTTCAAAACTTAAGGCAATAAAATGAAGTAGAATTTATGACTCATGAATAATCTATGATCTAAAGGGCAGTGAAGACTGACATCAAGAACAATGGAACAAGAATCAAGATGCATAATAAGTGGAATCAAGATGCAATGATACATGTAACTATGTCATGTGAATAATCTGTCAAAACTCCAAAGTCCAGTGAGGCTATAAGTATCAACATCAATGAACAACTAGCAATTGTAGTCTAGACTCAGCACTGCTAAATTAACTCTTGTGTATCACGAATCATGGCTCATTACTCATCCGAACTCTGGGGATCTGTGCACCATTTTCTCATCCGACTCCGAGAACCCTGATCGAGAAGTTGATGAAGCAACCTTGGCCTCATCAATAGACTCTGGCTCTGCCTGAGATGCATGACCACATGTGGCCCTTACTCTAATCCTCCTCTGGGCATAAGTCTCATGCACCGGTGCCGATAGCTCCTCATAGAGCATGGAGTAGATATCTCGCTTCTCTTGGCCCACAGTGACAACTCTAACTAACCGGGATGTACTAACATGGATACCTAACATGAGCAATGTACTAACTGATCAACAATGAGTTGTTCCCAACAGGGGGTTGCTCATCAGTTAAACAAGCAAGGGGCATGCTTACTTGGCATTGAGTGGATGTCTTAGATTGCTAGATGGCAAAGACTACTGAAAGAAAAACTAGTGAACATGAGACCGACTTGACACACAACCAATTGGGCTAACCACAGCAAGCACTGCATCAATGGAGCAGTACAAGACTCCAACTAAAGACAAAAAGTTTTACTATAGACAAAGCACAAGAAGAGCTCATGAAAATGCCACTCCCACAAGTGCCAAGCGATAGACAAAGATGCAAAGGCCGATTGCAATAAACGGTTTGGACAACGTGAAAGTCCCCCATAAGAGATGAGATTGTAGCAATATGTATGCCAATCATTGACAAGGTGACAAGTGACATGAATGCAATGCATGAAACATGGGAAAACGATTTAAATGCTAAAATGGATGCAAACCTGAAAGCATGTATGAAGGTGTGGGGCAGCATGCAACAAAAAGTCATGAATGACATGGATACAAAGCAAAAAGACATATGTGACAAATTACAAGAGACATTCAAAAGGGACCTAAGTGCTACTATAGATGCAAATAGGAAATCATGCATTAACAGCTGGGATGATGCAAAATACAAAGAAATCAAGGCTGACCTGCAGGTTGATATGATAGATAACTTGAACAAAGTAATTGATGCCTGTAAAGTACATATGGATGCATTGAAATCTGATACAAATGCACGCATAGCAACCAAGGATATGGAGATTGCTGAACTGAAGAGGCAGTTAGAGACATGTAAGAAAGAATTAGCAACACACAAGTCAATGATGGATGCACAAACAGCAATGCCAGTTACACCGGAATTAACAAAAGAGGTGGAAAGTTTAAAAAAGGACATGCATACATGGATAAATGTGGTGGAGGGAGCTCAAAAGAAAGCAGAAAATGTTGAGCATACAATGAAAGAAAATGCACAATGGATTAAGGTAGTCAAAAGAAACAAAGCGATATCTCAGAACAAAGTAGAAATGATGAATGCAACACTAGAAGAGCAAGCAAAAAGAAAACTCTCTGCATTACGTGTTCGTAAGGTGGGGGGTGGGTTGAAAAAGAAAAACTCCCAGAGGATGCTAAAACACTTTGTGCTAAGATGGGTGCAAATGAGACACGCATTATGGATGCTTGGAGGGTGGGTGATCCAAGTGACAAAAGAGGTCAGATCCTCATGCTGAAATTTGAGGACATGAATAATAAGAGGACCTTCCTCTCAAAAAGAAAGGCTTTGAAAGGCGAAAAGGTTTATCTCAATGAGCATCTCACACCTGCACAGTTAGAGAATAGAAGGGCTAGCATACCAACAATGTTGGAGGCGCATAAAGAAGGCACGTATGTTGTGTATAGAGACAGCAAAGTAATCATAGCAGAACGAAGGTCACAATGAGATGTTAAGGATGTCCCTTTGGAATTGTAATGGTTCAATGAGACTTGACGCATGTTATTTTGACGATACTTTCCGTGAGATAGACATAGCTATGTATATAAAAGAGACACATCAATGTATAAGTTCTAGATTACCAAATGTTGTGGGATACGAATGATGGGAGAGTGTTTAGAAGCCTCAATCTCCTAGGCCAAGGGGAACCAGAGGATCAGGTGGGGTGGCTATTCTTTATCATGAGAGCCTCTAAGACATGATTCATGTGGTGTCACGAGATGTGCATGCTAGATATAAGTGGCTAAGGCTAAGGATAGGGTGCCGGCGGGATCTATATGTTGCAGTATGTTATTTCCCACCAGCCTATTCAACATTTGCCCTTGGGGGGGGGGGGTCACCATTTGAAATACTACATGATGACATTATGAGGTATGCAAGCATTGGGGACATACTACTAATGGGAGACTGTAATTGCTCGAACAAGAAGTAGCAGTCATCCTTTTATGATATTGAACATGAGATGTTTAAGAAGTTAGCATTGGATGATGACAGGACATCTCAAGATAAGGAGATGACAGCATATGTCACAACTCTATAGAAACAGAATTTGTATCCTTTTTTACTAATTTGTCTATATAATGATTTATTAAAAATTTGTTTTCTTTGCACTAATTAGATATAGAGAAAAGTGCATTGGAGCTAGCCACTGATGAGTGGTCACAGGTTATGGTGGACCCACGCGGTGGGTTAGAGAAAAGATAGTTCACACTTCCACCTATATGGCCCGATTGGGCGCCTATGACCAAAACTCACGCATATCAGGGTTAGACTCGCACACAGAAAGGATTGATGCCTTGAAGTGTGGGCTAGATCCGCCAGAACAAACAGTTACAATCAACAAGATGGCATGATCATGAAATGCTTGTACAATGTGGATGTGTGGGCTGAAAGCTTGAACTACACATTTCTTTGCATAGGAAAGTCACATGATGATTCTGATACCGTTTTTGCAATGTACACGGAAAAAGCTTTCATATGACACCCATATTGGGGGGTCCCTAAATTTTAGGAGGACCCTAAATTTTAGGAGCCTTGAATTAGCCTAAAAATGCTAGTCCTAAAAAATAGGGATGTCATTCTAAAAATAATAAATTCTGTACTCTGACTGTGCTTACTAAATTTGGTTGTTTCTATTCTTGACAGTATTCAACCCAAAAAGGAAGGCCATAGAGAAGAGATAAGTGTTAAGACACTTGTCACACAAGTTTCCAAGTGTCCCACCACTTGTCACATCTCATGACATGTGGTTGGACACTTGTCTTGTGCTACTCCACTTTTCCCTTTCGTACTAGCTCTTCCCCCTCCTATAAATAAGAGCTCGTTTTTCTTCATTCAGCATCGTTTTTCTTTGCTGTAAACTTATATACAGCACCCACAGATAGCCAGAAACTGGCCCCATCCATCCCCATCATTATCCCCCACTTCTCAATTATCAAAATCCTCCATATTCCTTCTTCTATCACTGCTGTTTTACAGGACAGCAAGCCTGTAAATTCATTACAGCACCTCCTTCTCGAGCTCTTTCTTCCATTTTAGCAACAAGAAGCAAGCCCTATCCATGTACTGCTGATCAACGATGGAGAAAGGCTGATTTCCCCTCTTTCTTCTCTCATACTGTAAAGAAATCAGTTCTTATCATTGCATAATAGATAATGCATGTGTGTTTGTACATCTTTGCATAATCTTGTGAGAGTGAGAATTACTTCTCCTCACTCTCAAGTTGATTGTAACTGAGCTCTTCCGTAAGGGACTTGGGTTGAGCAGAAATACATTCCTTCGAGGAGGGGGGGGGGGGGGGGGGGGGGGGCGCCATCTTCAACCCTCAATCTTGTCTCCATTACTTTTACATTTTCATGGCTGTAATTTTGTGAGTAATTTTCATTTTCAGCTTTAAGTGTTCATTCTCTTTTATATTAAATCTCGAAAATAAGCGAATATCATAATTGTTAAGCATACTACGTTGTTCGGGGCGTTTACAGTGGTATCAGAGCTTTGGCTCGGTCCTCACCCTAACACTGGTAGTGCTTATAATTATAAGTTTGTTTGTTTTCAGCCCTTGCATTGAGTGCTTGAGCATATTTTTCTTAGAGTCTCAATGGATCAGTCAAGTGCTATCCTTCAAGCCATTCAAAGTCTTAGAGAGGAGAATCAGCAAATTCGTAAGCAACTTCTCGAACTAGAAAAAGTTGAGAATCCCAAAGAATTCAAGGAAAGAAGCCCATCTGATTCAAGGAGACTCTAAGAAAAGAAGATCAAGTCACTATCTCAAGGCATAAGAAGAAGAAGAAGACTAAGTCACTATCTCAACTTGAAAAGAAGATCAAGTTCAGTATATATGATGGTTCCCGAAATCCTGAACTTCTTCTGAAGTTTATTCGTCAATTTCAAATTTTGTAAGGTTGTGACAAGTATAAAGAAAAAGAAAAGATTAAGTTTGCAGCTTTAAATTTGACCGACTTAGCCAATACTTGGTGGACGGGGTTGCAATATGATCATGCTGCCCCAAAATCATGGCGGTCCTTTGTTCGCATGATACAAAGCCAATTTCTTCCTGTTCATTTCAAAAGAGATGTAAAAATGGAATGGGATCGGCTTTGGCAAAGGAAAAATGAGTCACTTGGTGACTATACCAAGAGATTTTGGGAGCTACTTTTGAAGGTCCAGCATTTCAAGAAGATCAGCAATTCGGAAAAGCTTAGGAAGTTTTAAGGAGGTTTGCATTTTAAACTTCGTACTGCTCTTAATCATTATCATTGTTCTAGTCTCAGGGAACTCATGGACCATGCTGAGACATGGAAAATGGAGCACAATGGCAACAAATCATTCCAAAAGAATGATAAGAAGAGAGTAGCTGATGATGAGGAGTATTAAACCCCAAATGAATGACAAAAACAACGGCAAAAGCGGCCATCAAATCAAAAGAAGATGAAGCCCTATGCACCTCCTAATGCTCCTCAATTTCGCTCCAATCTATACCCACAAGCAAAGCAACTTTCCGAAGAAGAAAAGCAACGCTTCATGAAAGAAGGGAAGTGCTTTAAATGTGGACAAACAGGCCACATAGCGAAGCAATGTCCAAACAAAGGACAAAACAAGGTTTCTGACAACATGCCTAAGTCGCCAGTGAAAACCAATGCTATCAGTGATATAGTTGCAAACACAACTCACACTCCAGAGATGCGCAAATTATTAAAAGCTTGGGGACAGTTGCAAGGTAAGCAAGCACTATTATTGATAGATCTTGGGGCGAATGAAAATGTCATTTCCTTGCAATTAGCTAAAGAGCTTGGATTAAAGAATGAAGAGATGGACACTCCGGCAGAAGTTCGCTAAGCTTTAAATGCCGATGAAGGTGACACAGTAAAGACTGTGACACCCTACATTGGCAAGCTCAAGTTTCAAATTCAAGACTACAGTGACGAAGATACATTCTGTATCGGAGACCTCGATGGTTGCGATGTGATTCTTCGCATGCCCTGGAATAATAGAGTATATTCAACCATCTTCTCTCAGAAAAAGAAGGTAGAACTCACCAATAAAGGTATGAAGTACGAGATCCAAGTTGGAGTTTCTGGAGACACCATACCTATGGTAAGCCATATGTAAGTCTCTAGTCTCTAGAGCAATTAAGGATTGTGTTCAATGTTGTTTGCTTTATGTCACTGATATAAAAGATAATATGAATGCTGAAAACCAAGAACGAGTTCAGCTCTTGGAAAAGTATAGAGATTGTTTTTCGGAAGATCTTCCTTATCAGCTTCCCCCAGAAAGGCCAGAAGACCATCATATTGATATTATTCCAGGCAGTTCTCCTCCTAATATAGCACCATACTGTGTGAGCCGTCCTCAACAAGAAGAAATCAAAAAGCAAGTCGAAGACCTACTCAACCGTGGGCTAATTAGGCCAAGTAGCTCACCATTTTGTTCACCCGTTCTTCTTGTTCAAAAGAAAGATGGCACATTTAGAGGATGTGCATTGATTATCAAGTCCTCAACAAAATCACTGTGAAGGATCGGTTTCCTATTCCCAGAATTGACGACATTTTGGATCGTCTAGGAGGCTCAAAGGCTTTCAGCCGCATTGATCTAAAGAGTGGTTATCATCAAATTAGGGTAATACCACAAGATATACACAAAACTGCTTTCCGCACTTCATACGGTCTTTATGAATTCTTGGTGGTTTCTTTTGGACTAACCAATGCACTAGCCACCTTTAATCAAATGATAAAGCGCATCTTTATAGAGCATCGACAATATGTCGGTACTTTCTTTAATGATATTCTTGTCTTTAGCAAGAATGAAGAGGAGCATCATCAACACTTGGAGATTGTTCTACAATTACTTCAACAAAATCAACTCTTGGTAAATGGTAAAAAGAGTGAAATTTTCATGCATAAAATAAATTACCTTGGGCATGTCATCTCTTCTGAAGGGATTCAGATGGATCCTGAAAAGATCAAGAAAATCCAAGAATGGCTTCATCTTCATGATGTACATGAGGTGCAATCGTTTCTTGGCTTATGCTCTTATTACCGCCGTTTCATCAAGCATTTTGCACAAATGGCTTCTCCACTCATGACCTTACAAAGAACAATACCTCTTTGCAATAGAAGGAAAAAGAGAAGGCAGCCTTCACAAGGCTGAAAACAACTCTTACTTCTGGGCCTGTTCTTATCATTCCAGATTTGCTAAAACCATTTGTGGTGGAAGCAGTTGCTTGCAGTGATTGTATTGGTACAGTGCTAAATCAAGAAGGCCATACCGTAGCCTTTGAAAGCCGCCGTCTAAATGATGTGGAGAAAAGGTATGACATTTATGAAAAGGAGCTCTTAGCCGTGGTTCATGCTTTGAAGATATTGAAACATTATCTTTTAGGCAATGAATTCCTTATTAAAACTGATCATCAGAGCTTGAAGTATTTCAAGACTCAAAAGCATTTGCAAGAGAAACATGAAAGATGGGAAAATTTCTTGTCTACATTTCATTTTCAAATTATGTACACTCCAAGGAAACAAAATGTAGTTGTTGATGCACTTTCTAGAGTGCCTCGCATTGCAACTATTACAGTGGCTCATCATGAAGCTTTTCATACGATGAAGAATACTTATGATAAAGATAGTGACTTTGCAGCAATTTGGTCAAATTTACAGCAAGGAGGTTCTCATCCAGATTATTCCATCAAAGACGGTTACCTTCTCATGAACAATCGCCTTTGTGTCACTCTTCCTGTTCGACAAAAGGTGCTTAAAGAAAGTCATAAACCCCCTTATGTAGGGCATAGAGGGAGCGCAGCCACTCTAAGTGCAATTGAGCGCTACTTTTGTTCACCAACATTACGAAGAGATACACATAACTTCATTGAGGCTTGTCTAGTATGCCAAAAATCCAAGTATGATAGGCAGAAGACTCCAGGATTGTTGCAACCTCTTCCAGTGCCCAAAGATCCATGGGAATCTATCACAATGGATTTCATCTCAAATATTCCAAGAACACCTCAAGGTCATGATATGATTTGAGTCATAATTGATCGATTCAGCAAGCAATCACATTTTATTCCATGTCATAAAACATTGAAATCCGCACAAGCTGCAAGACTTTTCATTCAACATATCTTCAGATTACATGGTATGCCTTCTAAGATCATTTCAGATAGAGACTCCAAATTCACAAGTAACTTTTGGCGTGCTTTATTTGAGAATTTGGGAACCACTTTAAAGTTCTCCTCAGTTTTTCATCCTCAAACTGACGGCCAAACAGAGGTGATGAATCTCACTCTTTTGGATATGTTGAAAGCTTATGTTAGTGAACATAAGTCACAATGGGAGAAATATCTTCCATTATTGGAGTTTGCTTACAACAATACAGTGCACTCATCCACAGGGAAAGCTCCAAATGAAATAGTACAGGGTAAAGTGATTCCTCCAATTATTCGCACTAAAGATAAGATTTTTGCTGTTGATGAGTTGGCTTCATATTTAAAAACAGCAATGGATCAAGTTCGAGCCACTATCAAAGTTGCCCAAAGCGACAAAAAAAGCAAGCAGATAAACAAAAAAGACCTTTGGCTTTTGAAAAAGGTCAATATGTCTTGCTAAAGTTTGATAAAAACAGGCTCAAACAAGGTTCTGGTCAAAATTCATCTTTTCCAAAGCTCTCCAGTAGATACTTTGGACCCTTCAAAGTGATTGAGAAAATAAATGAAGTTTCTTATCGACTTGAGCTTCCTGCTCATTGGAAAATACACAATGCTTTTCATGTAAGTTTGCTAAAATCTTACATAGGACCAGAACCAAAGGAACCCATTACTGAAGATCCCCCAGAAGTTGAAGAAACAGAACAACTCTTGGAACCTGAACAGATTTTGTGTCACAAGGATCGAACCACGAGAAGTGGCCTTGTGACACGAAAATTTTTACTAAAATTCAAGAATCTACCCACAACAGATGCACAGTGGGTCGATGAAAAATTCATGAAGGATTATCCAGATATTCTTCAGCCATATCAAGAAGCTTTTCAGCTGAGGACAGCTGAATAAAAGCCAGAGCGCTGTCACAACTCTATAGAAACAGAATTTGTATCCTTTTTTACTAATTTGTCTATATAATGATTTATTAAAAATTTATTTCTTTTACACTAATTAGATATAAAGAAAAGTGCATTGGAGCTGGCCACTAATAAGTGGTCACAGGTTATGGTGGACCCACACGGTGGGTTAGAGAAAAGATAGTTCACACTTCCACCTATATGGCCCGATTGGGCGCCTGTGACCAGAACTCACGCATATCAAGGTTAGACTCGCACACAAAAAGGATTGATATCTTGAAGTGTGGGCTAGATCCGCTAGAACAAACAGTTACAATCAACAAGATGGCATGATCATGAAATGCTTGTACAATGTGGATGTGTGGGCTGAAAGCTTGAACTGTACATTTCTTTACATAGGAAAGTCACATGAAGATTCTGATACCGTTTTTGCCATGTACATAGAAAAAGCTTTCATATGACACCCATATTGGGGAGTCCCTAAATTTTAGAATGACCCTAAATTTTAGGAGACTTGAATTAGCCTAAAAACGCTAGTCCTAAAAAATAGGGATGTCATTCTAAAAATAATAAATTCTGTACTCTGACTGTACTTACTAAATTTGGTTGTTTCTATTCTTGACAGTATTCAACCCAAAAAGGAAGGCCATAGAAAAGAGACAAGTGTTAAGACACTTGTCACACAAGTTTCCAAGTGTCCCACCACTTGTCACATCTCATGACATGTGGTTGGACACTTGTCTTGTGCTACTCCACTTTTCCCTTTCGTACTAGCTCTTCCCCCTCCTATAAATAAAAGCTCGTTTTTCTTCATTCAGCATCATTTTTCTTTGCTGTAAACTTATATACAGCACCCACAGATAGCCAGAAACTGGCCCCATCCATCCCCATCATTATCCCCCACTTCTCCATTATCAAATTCCTCCATATTCCCTCTTCTATCACTGCTGTTTTACAGGACAGCAAGCCTGCAAATTCATTGCAGCACCTCCTTCTCGAGCTCTTTCTTCCATTTTAGCAACAAGAAGCAAGCCCTATCCATGTACTGCTGATCAACGATGGAGAAAGGCTGATTTCCCCTCTTTCTTCTCTCATACTGTAAAGAAATCAGTTCTTATCATTGCATAATAGATAATGCATGTGTGTTTGCACATCTTTGCATGATCTTGTGAGAGTGAGAATTACTTCTCCTCAGTCTCAAGTTGATTGTAACTTAGCTCTTCCGTAAGGGACTTGGGTTGAGCAGAAATACATTCCTTCGGGGGGGAGGGCGCCATCTTCAACCCTCAATCTTGTCTCCATTACTTTTACATTTTCATGGCTGTAATTTTGTGAGTAATTTTCATTTTCAGCTTTAAGTGTTCATTCTCTTTTATATTAAATCTCGAAAACAAGCGAATATCATAATTGTTAAGCATACTACGTTGTTCGGGGCGTTTACAGCATATGCATCTCATTTGCTAGCATTAGAAGTGCTCACGGATTAGCTATATTCAATGGCTTATCGAGATGGCCAAGAGCGAATGCTTTCACTTATTGGAACAGCAAAAAGGGAGCCAACATTGTGGACTACGTAATGGGCTCGCCAATGTTAATCCCAAAATTTAAGCATTTTGAGATATATGACAAGCTGATCGGCAGCCGACCATACAATCCTAAAATTCACCCTAGCATGTAGTCAAATATAAGAAACGTACACACAAGTACACGTTTCCGCACTATGAATTTCTAGAGCAAACTTCGCATATCTATAGTGATGCAGTACGAGATGGCTTAAGCTAGCTAGACCACCATGAACCATTGGAGGATGCCACTAAATCTCTAGCAAAGATTTTACATACAGCAGCTACAAAGGCATTCCCATGTAAGATGGGCTCTATTGCACCACGCAAATGGACTACCCCTCAAAATGCTTGGTATAATGATCAGTGCAAACAAACTAGGATCTGCCTACAGAGGGATGTTACACTCGGGATATTATGCACACACAAGCATGCACGGAATGTCTTCTGTCATCTTGTGCGAAAAAAGAAGAGGGATTATCTAGCCAAAAGGCATGGAGAAAATTTCATGGTGGGCAACCCCCATTTCAATTGACATCACCTACGGTATGGCATCAACATGCTAGCGCACTGTATGATGTTCCATCACAGGAGTTGATTCCTTGTCCATCAAACTCTAGGCCAAAACAATGTGGATTCTTTACGGAAAAAAATGGTGAGGTATGCCATTTGGAGGTTAAAGAATGGGAGAGCACATGATCAAGATGGCCTTGAGGCAAAACATTTTGCACATGCATGTTATGCATTGGCCCCTATCTTGTCAAATATCTTCAATAGGGCTGTATGTGAGGGGTTTCCATCAAGTTGGTGTGACCACACAATAGTGCCGATTTTTAAGAGCAGAGATCCATTGGTCACTAACAACTACCGCACTATTATGATTAGCCATATGCTAGCGAGGATATAGGCCTCTATTGGGGAGCATGAGTTGAGTTGGTATGCTGAAACAAAGGGGATACGGTCTACAAGACAAGCTGGTTTCCACCAAGGATACAATACATTAGACCATATATTCACACTAAGGGCCTTGATTGAGAAGGGACGATCACGAAGGCAAAAAATCTATTGTTGTTTCGTGGATTTCCGCAAAGCTTTTGATATGGTACCACATGCAAGACTCATGCAGAGGTTGCGAACCATTGGAATCCTAGAGGATATGCAATGGTGTATTCATACATTGTTTGAGACACTAACAGGTAGAGTACGATTGCCCGAAGGCACAATAGACTCGATGTCTAGCACAGTTGGTGTAAAGCAAGGTTGTCTACTCTCTCCTTTGCTATTTGGATTGTACATTGACAAGATTTCACATAACATACAAAGATGGGGTGATATGGGAGCTAGCTTGACTAGGGTATTGATACCAATTTAGTTATATGCAAACGATATTGTGCTCATCTCGAATTCACCTGAGGGGTTACAGTGACATCTGGACGTGTTGCATGTGTTTTGTGAAGAGAAATGCCTCAAGTTTAATCTTGGAAAGACTAAAATTATGGTCTTTAACACCTCGGTAGCTTGGGTGACACTTTATGTATGAAGGTTAGTAAAAATGGTTAGACAAAATGTAGTACTCTAGAGTGACAGTGTGCACGCATACACTTCCAGGAGCCCCATACCAAATTGTGGCTCTTTGACACTTTAGTCATGCCCACACTACTCTATGGAGCAACCATTCGGGGCCCAAGCCTTTATCATACTAGAAGGGCACCTCCATGGACTGTAACGGACATGAAGCTCAACATTATGATGGCTAGGAACATATGGAAAGACCGCTGGTCATGATGATAGCACGTATGGTAAGGGTGACAACCTCAGTACCTTAAGAATTCATCGAAGCATAATTGAGTGCAATGCCCATGGTAGTGGAGGCACTATTCCAAGCAATCACCTTCCTCCACAGGATATGGCAACTCCCTAAAGACCGATACCCTAGGCTAGCTCTAGGGTCTTCAAGACAACTTGAAGCAAATGGAGATAGACAATGTTGGTATGCACATATGAGCACATGGCTGAACTTGCATGGCATGAATATAGACAGATTGCCACCGTTCAATTACAGCCTTGATTGTCCCACTTTGAGTCTCAGTCATTCAGAGTTTAATGGAGTGATCAAAGCAAACATCACTAAAGTGGAGACAGGGAAGACTTGGTCCAAGCCCCCTTTCCCATTAGGCACAAAGATGGCACAATACCAATGTAAATTCTTACAGCTTTCCCATGATGGTTTCATAGCGAGGCTGAGATATATGGAAGCTCAACTTTCTCACGGGCTTGGAGTTGCCATTGAATAGATTCGCACCTCATCTCATCAGCTGATGATTGAGACAAGTCGATGGAGCCATGTTGCAACAAATGAGAAGATGTGCCAACTTTGTGGATGAGAGTCAAAGTCAGAGGAATACTACATTTGTAGATGCATTGTATACTATGATATCTGAGGCTGCTACCATTGCCTCTTTAAGGAGGGCTTTGGACCATTAAGACGGGTGATGGACTATGAGGACCAAAGATGTCTAGCCCTTTTCTTATTGAAGCTCCAACCGCGCAGAGCAACATTGTTAAGGGATTGGAGGCAACCCCAGCCAAATCCACCCCTCCAAAGAGCAATTACAGCCTTTTTCAATATAGTTGACCCCCCGGCCACTGCCACCTTAGACACCACATCTCCTCTTGACAAGCACCATCAAGGGACATCATAAGGTGGCATCACAATGGACAAAGCTACAGCAATATGCAGAGCACAACGCCCTAGGGTACTTGCTCAGCAATGTAGCCAGGCTCATATGCGACATATTCCCATCACGATTGCTCATTACAAACAAAGATTACCACAATGACTCAATCGGAGGTAGCTTGCAAAGTCTTGGTGGATTCCATATACAGAGAGGGAGATACTCTATACACTTTTCAATTTTTCAATTTTCCATATTTTTCATTTTTCATTTCAATTTATTATCATATAGACCTAGAGATAATTCTGTTTTCTTCTCTCATGAGAAATGATGATACCAATTGTATAAGTTATCGTCTCATATGCTTCTGGAGGCATTAATAGATCTCTCTCTCTCTCTCTCTCTCTCTCTCTCTCTCTCTCTCTCTCTCTTTTCGTAAAAGGTAATTGTATTAATTACGAAAAAGGTACAAGATTACATGATTACATGATTACAAGAGACACGAGGGCCCTAGCCCAACGTGTGGGAAATCCCCGTACTAATGCACTAAAAAGGTTACACCAATCGTGGCAACGACCCAGAGGCAATTGCCATATGCCAGGGATGCAAATCCTCTTGAGGGAGCAAGTCGGAGTGTCGAATGAGATCTAGCTGCCAATGCAAGAGCCCTTTAAGCCTGGCAATATGTCTCGGTACATTAGAGGCCGAATCAAAAAGAAAAGCATTGCGCGTGGTCCAAATGTGCCAGCATCCCCAGTATCTGAAAAAGTGAAATAAGATCTTAATATGTAACTGTGGCGGTGTGGGGTACTTTGGGCGCACAAAAACCCAGTCGAAAGGAGTTAGTGAGGACCCCACCACCGCGTGCCAGATTTGCGACAAGAGTAACCAAATATTCTTGGCGAGCGGGCAAGAAAGAAAACGATGTCGGGCCAATTCCGCAGTAGTGGTACAGAAGAAACAATTGCCATTCGAGATTCGACGCTTGGAAAGGGCCGAGGCAAGAGGAAGACCACCAATCATTACCCGCCAAAGAAAAACCTTGCATTTGAAAGGTGCCTTATTCAGCCAGCCCTCCATCAGCGTTGCCTGCCACCATGACCGCGATTTCCGCAGTCCCCAAACAGTATTAGCTTTCACACCCAGCCAGTGGTGATCTTGAATGAGAAGATGATACACTTGATTAGTAGAGGCCTTTTCCAGACTCAACCGGCCTGCAAGGTCCCAGTCCTGCCAAGGACGATCCACAGCCAGGGCAGGAAAGGGTTGCCTACCCTGAAGCTCCAACAAAAGCTTTTCCCATAAACCACGGTATCCGCGCGGGATCCTGAAAAGTCTCCTAGTAGTCCGAAACGATGCGAGGACATTGCGAGTGGCAAGGGTAGCATCCGCAATCGAAGTCAGACCTAAACGGGCCATGCGGTTAAATCTCGGTCTGAGCTGATGTTTGTCTTCCCATGAAAGAAATCCGGATACTGCCAACAATTCCAGCTGAAAGGAGTTAGACTGCACGCGGTCCCCTACTAGATGCCAACGGGCCTTTTGGAGCCCCACTTTCCAAGAGCCGACCAAGTGCAGTAACAAAGAGGAAGAGGGATTGGAAAATCGAGAGTCAAAATTAAGGACATGCCACCAGGAGGCCCGAAGCCGTGTGTTACCATGGCGTAGCCCGCTGTCTTCAAGAAAATAACGGGCTATAATGGTCCACGGGTGATGATCCACACACATGGCATGAAAAAGAGACCAACGAAGAGCCACCATATGAGTTTCTGCATCCAAAATAGCGCCAGCACCCATGCGTTTAGGGATACATGTATGCGACCATGAAATCCATGAAATGCCTGCCTGCAAGGAATCCTTCTTCCATAGCATGAAACGAATGGGATGAGTGAGAGCCTTCAAAGTAGTAGGCATCCACGGCAGCAATGGCAGGAAATACGCTAGCATTGGTAGCATAATTGTCTGAGCCACTTTGAGGCGCACATGGAATGGCCACACTTGCGACTTCCAATACATAAACTTCGTCGCCAGTTTTTGTGAAATCCACTCCAGTAGGTCCTTTGGCCGTACATCCACTCCCAACGGGTATCCAAGATGCCTGACAATGGATCCACGGGAAACTACCTGACCCTGCCAACCTAATGACTGTAAATCAGGCTCCTTGCAACTGAGAATGGCCGACTTAAAGGCATTGATGCGAAGACCAGAGGCCTGACCAAAGAGCGTCCAAACATCTAATGCCTTTCGAATGTTGTCCCTGTCTGCCCGCAAAATCATAAAGGTGTCATCAACCAAAGATTGGCTAATGAAGTGCTGCCCCAAAGGAAGAGACAATCTGGCCAGCTGAGCAGAAGCCGCCATTGAGGATAACATTGAAAGGACCGGGTGAGTCGCCAGGGCAAAGAAGAGAGGACTCAAAGGGCAACCCTGTCTGACCGAGCGAGCAAGGACAAATGGCTCTGTAACCCCACCATTGAGCATAACTCTTGAAGAAGCCGCAGCACTAATGGTGTAGATCAATCCGGACATCCGGGTACCAAAGCCCATAGCAGACATGAGATCTGCAATGAAAGACCAGTCCACATAGTCAAACGCCTTTTCCAAGTCCAATTGAATCAATACCACTTCCTGATTGGAATGCCGCGCATAGTCAATAGCCATTTGCACATTCAAGATATTATGGAGAATGTTGCGGCCCTTGATGAAACCATATTGGAGAGGATGCACAATAGCTGGAAGGTGCTTGTGAAGCCGATTCGCCAACACTTTGGAGAAGATTTTATACATCGAGCCCATCAAAGAAATTGGTCTCCAGTGTTGCAGCTTTGACGGCGAAGGGACCTTGGGAATCAGTTTGATAAGGCCTTCTTTCCATGAGGAAGGCATGACCCCTATTTCCCAAACTTGCTGACACATGACCGCCAATGGCTTCACCAACTGCGTGGCCGAGTTTTCAAAGAATTCATTAGTGAGACCATCCCAACCAGGACTTTTCTCCTTAGGCAGGTGCAACAAAACATCCATAACCTTCTCCTCGCAAATATCTGCCTCCAAAGTGGCTTGCATATCAAGTGGAACCTGCTGACGGACCAAATGATAGAAGGCCGAGCGGGCATGCGTAACCTGGCTAGAAGGCGAGGGAGAAGAACCAAGAAGTTCCATAAAATAATTTCTGCACATAGTGACAATGGTCTACGGATCAGTGACCATGCAACCTTCCGAATCCTGGAGTCTAGTCATATTTTCACGAGCCGGAGAAGCATGCAAGGCGCGAAAGTACTTATGAGACTGGCAGGCACTATCTTGCAATGTGTCAGTCAAGTTATGCAACTTGGCCTGCTGATAAGATTTCAACTGAAATACTTGAATAAGATGGGCCAAACGCCTTTCCAGTGACAGCAGAAAATCATCATCTGGGGAATCCACGAGCAAGGAACGGACCAAAGCCAGTAAGTCCTCTGTTGCATGTCAACGTCACCGACAAAGAGAGGCATGATGAATCCCATACTGCCGAGCAACCCGCTGCACATTAGAAAGCAGCCGCGCAAATGCTGCCAGGCCGTCAGAGGCGAAGTCCAATAAGAATCTCTCAATCAATTGCTACATATAGCCCTGAAAAATTGGATGCGTCAAATAAGAGGAGTTGAAACATAAAGGGAGACTATCCAGCAACTGCGTAAAAGGTGCAATAGATTGTGCCCGCATCTCAAGCTGGAGGGGGAAATGGTCCGACAACGCATATTGCTGCAAGATCTTCATTTCCAGCATTTCGGGAAGAAAATCATCCCCTTGCATGATATACATTCGGTCCAACCGCAACCAAGTAGTGGCATATTGTGCGGAATGAAAAGTAAAGCCTGAAAAAGAAGGGTGAAGCCACGACCAAAGATCTTGCTTAAGCACGCGCAAAGCAAAGGAATTCCACACCCGGCTTTCCGGCGTATCCATTACCGAATGCCCCGAAGTGGACTGAGAAGAGTCAACACACATATTGAAATCTCCCATCAAAAACCCCCTTCGGCCAAGTGACATGGAGCCCTGCAAAGTCGACCAAAGATCCCGTCGGGATGCGGGATCATTTGGAGCATAGAGGCCCAGCAACCATAAAATCTCTCCTTCAAATAAGACTTCGATTAGTAGAAAGTGGCCCTGCACATCATTTTTGACAAGAACAGGCTGGTATTTCTCATGGACAATCATCAGCACGCCCGAATAATGCGTAGCATGTGTCCCTGCATAAAACAGACGGAATCCATGACAATCCACAATTTTTCCTGCTTCAGCGTGACTTTTGTGCTCAACTGCACACAATACATCCCACTGGTTCTCATGCAAGACAGTCCACATGGCATGTTGCTTATGGCGAGAGCAAATGCCTCGCACATGCCACGTGGCTATCTTCATATATCTTCAAAAAAGGAAGTCAGGAACGAGGCGGCTGTTGCCTCGATTTCACCTTTTCCGCGAGAGCATCTAGGACACCCTCATCCAGAAAATCAGCCAATACTGCAAACGAATTCTGGCAACCTGCTTTAGAGGTAGAAGGAAAATCCACTGCCTTGGGAGCAGGGCGGGGATAACGCCGATCCCAGGGTGTAATCACATTACCTTTTGTATCAAACGCCAGCTTAGTAGGTGGGCCCTTGGGGCCGTCTATATAGGCTTTCCTTGTAGACTGATTACGGGGGGCAGATGGGGCCATAGTACGCGCAGCCGGCTGTGAAGTGAACATTTCTTTCCTGCGCATATACGTGCGCACGGAATCCTGTGAAGTATTAGGCCTAGGATCCGCCATGCCTGCATCCAACTTTTTACCTTTTTTTTTACGTGCCTCAATCCAATCAGTGCTACGAGAATCCAAACCCAGGACCTGTTGTTTGCCTTTATCCACGACATTTGGCGGCTGAAGGGCCTCCTGTGTCGGGGCATCAAGCACCATGTCATCCTTAGGCAGCACAACCTGCGTATCCTCGGAAGACGGTTGCCTTTCAAGGCATTCGGCCATGAAATGCCCCAATTTACCACATGAAAAGCAGTGGCCTGCAAAATTGCCCCATTTCAAGCGAAAATGCAAAGGATGCATGCCAGAACAATTGAGGCGAAGCCACGCAGGCCTTTTCCTGGCTGTGTCCCATAACATGCATAAACGGTTTTGATTCATAGCCCTGAGGCTTGGGGGCACCAGCACTGTTCCCACAACGGCCATCGCATCCTTCAACAATGGCCAATCAACTGCCGGACAATTTTCCACTTCCATCCATACCGGGCATTCTTGTTGAAGCAGACGCTGGAAATCGGCCATAGGGCGCCATGGTACAACATGGACCAAGCGGCGATCAAAGAATAACGGCAGCTTGGACAGGAGCTCAGCTCGATGTGTTTCCGATTTCAACAGCACCTCATAAAAGCCGTGAGGTCCAAGGAAGATCTCCTCAACACACTCCCCTTGCAATAAATGGTGCATCCACTGGCGAATATGTGAAAGCACTAGGATCCTGCCAGTGAAGAAAAGTATGACTGCACGGTCATAAAACACCGAGAAGGACCGCAAGACTGATTTCGGGTCCACCGTGGCTTCCAGCACATCATCAATTCCCGCATCAGAAAAAGTTTCATTGTTGTGCTGGACATAATCGCCAAGCAGAGTATTGGCAAAGTCCAGCAAATGCTCCCAGTCTATCTCCTGCGAATCCACAGGATCAGAGGCAACCTGCGCATAGGAACGTTCCTGAGGACCCATTGGCTCGTCAAGAGTATGCTTGGAGCGTTTGCCCGCAGGCGGCAGTTTAGAGCCCGGAGGCATCTCCTCCGTGCAGGGCACCATATCCTCCGGCTCCTCTGTATCGGAATCAGGGCCAAGGGTTGCCACCGTCCGGTCTAGAAAATCCATATCCAGGCCAGCCATACTACTGTCTTCTGGCTTCTCTCTCCCTCTCTCTCTCGCTCTCTCGCGCTCTCGCTCTCTCGGTGTCTGTGGAAAGACAAGGCTGCACTGTCTCCGTGTGCAGGTCACAGAGCCCAGAGGCGCAAGCTCAGGCACGAACAGAGGATACGGCCTCTCGCGGGGGCGACGACCACGGCGGCTGACTGGCGAGGGCAGCGTCCGACAGGCGAGGGTGGAGTCCAACAGGCAAGGGCGGACAGGTCTGGCAGGCGATGGCGGTGGTCAGACTAGGGCGTCTGACAGGCGACAGGGCAGCAATCGTCAGGGGTGGGCGAGAGGACAGGCGACAGAGCAGGCTGTCGACTGACAGGACAGGGCAGGCAGTCGTCAGGGGCGGGCGCGAGGACACACGACAAGGGCAGGCAGTCGTCGGACAGGACAGGCGTCTGACAAGCAGCTGGGGCAGGCAGACGTCTGACAGGCGACAGGCTTGCGATGGCGAACAGGACCGCGACGAGCAGGACCCGCTGGCGTGACACGCGACAGGAGCAGGAACGATGGCGGGCGAGGGGCGACAGTCATCCGGTCGACGGCAGGGCAGGGCACACAGGCGGCGTCATCTCTCTCTCTCTCTCTCTCTCTCTCTCTCTCTCTCTCTCTCTCTCTCTCTCTCTCTCTCTCTCTCTCTCTCTCTCTCTCTCTCTCTCTCTCTCTCTCTCTCTCTCTCTCTCTCTCTCTCTCTCTCTCTCTCTCTCATCTAAGTTTTCCACATAGCAATCAGTCTCAAGGATCTTACCCTTAGTGTGCACGATAGGTGATACCTTCATCCCATCCTCAGCCACCTCAAATGGAGCTTTAACACTAACATTATGCACTGTGATGTTATATGCAAACTCAGTCAATGGCAAATATTGCTCCCACTGTGTCTTATGCTCTGATACCATAGAACCTCAAAAGATCCAACACTGAAATCAACCTCTTCAAACTGCCCATATGTCTGTAGATGGAAGAATGATGAGAATTTCAGCATGGTACCTATATTCTCAAACAATCCCTTCCAAAATAAATTGGTCATTCAAGAATCTTGATCACTAATAATCGATTCTCGCATACCATGATACTTTAAGATTTGCTGTAAAAATAATAGTGCCATGTGATTAATTGCAATTGAATTCGAATACAATGGGATTCCTTCAATCCCCTTCGCAATCCAAAAGCCCCTTGTTGTCAACAATGACTAGCGAGTCTTCAAATTCACCCTTCACCAACTCCTTGGGAAATAAAATTTGCCCCAAATTCGAATGTTGGTTGGTCCCTCACTTAAATCTCATTGAGAATTAATTCTCAACCCTGAAAATTCAAGTCTTAAGGCTCCAATCTCTTGGCACACTTCCCGAGTTGCTATCAAATCCTAATTTCTATTGTAAATTAGGATTTACACCAAAGAAAAGTACATAAGAATGTTGAGATCTTCAGAGCAAGGTTGGGAAATAGCTGGAGAATAAGAGAGAATAGTGAATAGAGAAAAATTTTCAAACTTCCATCATGAGAAAATGGAAAAAATCAGCTACTGCCCTACCTAGATAGCCATGAAAGTTATCTCCATTCATGGAACACACTGAATATGATGTTTGTTTGACTGAAACAATTCTCAAACTGCTGTCACCTACTGTTGTAATCTCTTCAAGGCATGTCACCAGCTCCACGAGGATCTCTTGTTGGCTGGAAATAGCCTATCAACTGTTGTAGCAACTATGGCAACCTTCTCTCTATCTCTTTCAGCTTGCACAAGCCTAGAATCACTTTCTCTCTCTCTTTTTCTTTTGTAAAGCCAACAATTCCAGTTGAAAAGAGCTAATTTGTAAGCGGTCGCACAAGCCTAGAATCACTTTCTCTCTCTCTTTTTCTTTTGTAAAGCCAACAATTCCAGTTGAAAAGAGCTAATTTGTAAGCGGTCTACCGCTAGATGCCAACGCGCCTTCTAGAGAACCAATTGCCAAGAGCCAACCAAATGAACAAGCAGGGATGAGGACGGACTCGAAAACCGAGAGTCTGCATTAAGAACATGCCACCAGGAGCTTCGAATTTGTGTATTACCATGCAGAAACCCGCGGTCCTCAAGAAAATAACGGGCTATCACGGCCCACGGGTGATGCTCCACACACATGGCACGAAAAAGAGACCAACGAAGAGCCAGCATATGAGTTTCGGCATCCAAAATGGCCCCACCACCCAGGCGTTTTGGGATACATGTATGCGACCACAAAATCCACGAAATACCTACATGCAATGAATCCTTCTTCCATAATATGAAACGAATGGGCCAAGTGAGAGCATTCAAAGTACTAGGAGTCCAAGGCAGCAATGGCAAGAAATATGTGAGCATTGGCAGCATAATTGTCTCCACTTTGAGGCGAACATGGAAGGGCCAAGCTTGCGACTTCCAATACAGAAACTTCGCTGCCAATTTCTGTGAAATCCACTGCAGTAGTTGTTTTGGCCGAACCTCAACACCCAAGGGGTACCCCAGATGCCTGACAATGGAACCACGGGGAATAACCTGTCCCTGCCAGCCCAATGACTGTAAATCGCACTCCATGCAACTGAGAATGGCTGATTCGGAAGTATTGATACGAAGACCAGAAACTTGACCAAAGAGCGTCCAAACATCATTAGCCTTGCGAATATTGTCCTTTTCAGCACGTAAAATTATAAAGCTGTCATCAGCCAAAGATTGACTAATGAAGTGCTGACCAGAAGGAAGAGACAATCCGGCCAATTGATCAGAAGCTGCCATGGAAGATAACATCGAGAGAACCGGGTGAGTCGCCAAGGCAAAGAAGAGAGGACTCAACGGACAACCCTGTCTCACAGAGCGTGCAAGGACAAAGGGCTTTGTAACACCACCATTTAGCATAACTCGCGAAGAAGCCGCAGCACTAATGGTGTAGATCAAGCGGGACATCCGAGTGCCAAAGCCCATAGTAGACATAAGTTCTACAATGAAAGACCAGTCTAAATAGTCAAAAGCCTTTTCCAAATCCAATTGGATCAATACCACTTCCTGACTAGAGTGCCTTGCATAGTCAATAGCCATTTGCACATTTAACATATTATGCAGAATGTTGCAGCCCTTAATGAAACCATATTGAAGAGGATGCACAATGGCCGGAAGATGCTTATGGAGCCGATTCGCCAGCACTTTGGAAAAGATTTTATACATCGAACCCATCAAAGAGATTGATCTCCAATGCTACAACAGTGACGGCAAAGGAACCTTTGGAAGCAATTTGATAAGCCCTTCTTTCCATGAGAAAGGCATAAACCCTATTTCACAAACCTGCTGAAACATTGCCGTCAATGGCTTTACCAGTTGGGTAGCAGAACTCTCAAAGAATTCGTTGGTGAGACCGTCCCAACCGGGACTTTTATCCTTAGACAGGTGCAACAAAAAATCCATAACCTCCTCCTCACAAATATCTGTCTCCAAAGTAGTTTGCATATCAAGTGGAACCTGATGTCGGACCAGATCATAGAAGACTGAATGTGCATGTGTCACGTGGTCAGAAGGTGACTGAGAAGAACCAAGAAGATCTAGAAAATAATTACTACACATATTGACAATAGTCTGAGGGTCAGTGACCATTTGACCTTCTGAATTCTAGAGTCCAGCCATATTTTCTCGAGCAGGAGAGGCATGCAGAGTGCGAAAGAACTTATGAGTTTGACAAGCACTATCTTGCAAATTCTCAATCAAGTTTTGTAATTTGGCCTGCTTATAAGATTTCAACTGAAACTGTTTAATAAGATCAGTCAAACGCATCGCCAATGACAGCAGAAATTCATCATCTAGAGTGTCCACCAGCACAAACGAACAAAAGCCAGTAAGTCCCCCGCTGCATGTCGACGCCGCCGACAAAGAGAGGCATGGTGGATCCCATACTGCCGAGCAATCCGTTGCACATTAGAGAGCAATCGTTCAAAGGAAGCAGTGCCCTCCGAGGCAAAGTCCAATAAAAATCTATCAATCAATTGCTGTGTATAGCCCCGAAAGAGTGAATGCTTCAAATAAGAGGAGTTGAAATGTAAAGGGAGTCTATCCAGCAATTGCAGAGAAGGTGCAATGGGTTGTGCAAGGATCTCAAGCTGGAGGGGGAAGCGGTCCGACAAGGCATATTGCTGCAAGACTGTCATTTCCAACATCTCAGGAAGAAAATCATCATCCTGCATGATGTACATTCGGTCCAACCGCGACCATGAAGTTGCATACTGCGCTGAGTGGAAAGTAAACCCTGTAGCAGAAGGGTGTAGCCAAGACCATAGCTCTTGCTTAAGTACAGCAAGCGCAAATGCATTCCATACCCGACTTTCCGGAGCGTCCATCACCGAATGCCCTGAAGTGGACTCTGAAGAATCAACACACATATTGAAATTCCCCATCAAAAAACCCCGTCTGCAGAGTGGCAAGGAGGTCTTCAAGGTATTACAAAGATCCCGACAGGATAAAGGGTCATTCGGAGCATATAGACCCAGCAATCATAAGATTTCTCCTTCAAATAAAATTTCAACCACCACAAAGCGGCCATGTACATCATTTTTCATAAGAACCGGCTGATATTTCTCATGTACAATCATAAGCACACCAGAATAATGTCCGGTGTGTGTCCCTAAATAAAACAAGCGAAACCCATGGCAATCCACAACTTTTCCTACTTCACTGTGACTCTTGTGCTCTACCGCACACAAGACATCCCACTGATTCTCATGCAATACAGTCCACATGGCATGTTGCTTATGGCAAGAACAAATGCCTCGCCCATTCCGCGTGGCTATCTTCATGTGTATTCAAAAAGAAAATCACGAATGAGGCACCACTTGCCTCGATTTAACCTTTTCTGCTAGAATATCAAGGACACCCTCATCCAAAAAATCAGCTAACACAGCAAAAGAGTTCGGACGGCCACCTTTAGAGGTAGACGGAATATCCACTGTCTTGGGGATGGAACGGGGATAACAACGATCCCATGGTGTAATCACATTCCCGCGAGAATCAAAAGCCAACTTAGCGGGTGGGCCCTTTGGACCGTCGGTATAGACTGTCCTAGTAGACTGATTACAGGGAGCAGAAGGAACCATAGTACGCGCAGCATGCTCTGAAGACAACATTTCTTTCCTGCGCATATACGTGCGCATGGAATCTTGTGAAACATTAGGCCCAAGAGCCACCATGCCAACATCAACCTTTTTACTTTTTTTGGGCCGTGCGTCTACCCAGTCATTGCCACAGGAACCTAAACCCGAAACCGGTTATTTACCTTTATCCAGAACTTTAGGTGGCTGGGTTGTATCCTGTGACGGAGCATCAAGCACCATGTCTTCCATAGGCAGCACAACATGCTCATCATCTGAAGAGGGTTGCATCTCTGGGCATTCGGCCATAAAATGCCCCAATTTTCCACACGAAAAGCAATGTCCTACAAAGTTGCCCCATTTCAAACGAAAGTGCAAAGGATGCATGCCGGAGCAATTGATATGAAGCCATGCAGGCCTTTTCCTAGCAGTGTCCCATAACATACATAGACGGTTGCGATTCATGGCCCTTAGGCTCGGGGTAACCAGCATAGTTCCCACAGCGGCCATGGCATCCTTTAACAAAGGCCAATAGACAGCCAGGCAACTTTCCACTTCAACCCACACCGGGCATTCACGTTGAAGGAGACCTTGAAAGTCTGCCATAGGGTGCCACGACACAACATGGACCAAACGGCGATCAAAGAACAATGGCAGCTTAGACAGAAGATCAGCCCAATGCTTCTCAGATTTCAACAATACCTCATAGAAGCCTCGGGGCCCAACAAAAATCTCCTCAACACACTCCCCCTGTAGTAAATGGTGCAACCACTGGCGACTATGGGAAAGCACTCGAATCCTGCCAGTGAAGAAGAGAATAACAGCCCGGTCATAAAACACCAAAAAAGAACGCAAGACAGTTTTCGGGTCCACCATGGCTTCCAGAAGATCTTCAGTTCCAGAGTTCGAAAAAGCTTCATGATTATGTTGGACATACTCGCCCAGCAGAGTGTTGGCAAACTCCAGTAAATGCTCTAAGTTAATATCCTGAGAATCCACTGACTAAGAGGCGACCTGAGCATAAGAACGTTCCTAAGGACCCATTGTCTCTTCTGACGTATGCTTGGAGCATTTGCCCGCAAGCTGAAAGTCAGGAGCAGGAGGCATCTCTTCTGTGCAAGAAACCATATCCTCTGGTTCCTCTGTATCAAAATCCGGACCAAGGGCTGCCACCGTTTGGTTGATAAAAGCCATATCCAGGCCAGCCATGCTTCTCTCCTCTGTCACAAAATCCTAACTCTCGCTGAGGCGAAGAAGGAATCTGGTTACCCTGCTCTGTCACACATGAGTTGTTACCTAAGCCAGAGAGGACGGCAATTGCTCTGCAGATTCCAGTGGCAGCTGACGGGCACGAGCCAGACCATAGGGAAAGCACGCTGCAGGCGATGTCAGCAGGGCGAAGCCCTGGTCGCAGCAGTAGGGCGTAGGGGGACGGCAACCACGAAGGGGGAAGTCCGTGGGGCGGGGCGGCGTTGGTGGGGAAGGAACCAGGCGATGGCCAAAGCCACAGCCGCAGGCAGGGAGTCACTCAGGTGCCACGAACAGTCGAGCAGGCAACGAGACGCACCTGTGATGGCGCAAACTGGCGGCGTGGCGAACAGGCAACCAAGCGCGCAGGCGACAAGATGAACAGGCAAGCAACAGGGCGCACCTGTGATGGGGCAAACTGGCGGCGTGGCGAACAGGCAACCAGGCGACGGGACGAACAAGCGACCAGGCGGATAGGCGACGAGGCGAGCAGATGACGGGGCGACCAAAGCGAGAAATCAACGGCAGAGCGCGACGTCAGCGTCAGGTGTGGGACGAACCCTACGCAGGTCCGACGACGAGCTCCCGTAACGCGCCATTTCTTCTCCTCTCTCTCTCTCTCTCTCTCTCTCTCTCTCTCTCTCTCTCTCTCGCTCTCAACCTCAAAACGTCTTTTCCTATTGCTTAGGCAAGTTTTGCTAAGTGGTAGCCTTCTAATCCCATTTTCCAACATTATCTATATTATTAAATTAAATTTCCAGCTTTAAAATTTTGAATTTTAATTTAATAATTATGCACCCAAAAAATTAGTCTGACCAACCAACAATTAAATTGGTTTGGGCAAATTCATCTTCCTAGTGACCCTGAGTCTTCTTTATCCCCTAAATTAGTATTAAGTAACCATTAAATGCCAAATCCCTAGTGTCACCAAATGACACTTATGGCTAATAAAATATATTGGGCCAATTTCTAGCACCAAACATCACCTGGTATCTGTGCAACATTACCTAAGACAACTTTTGCCTTTGACATCCATTGATTTCCTCAAATCATTGGCTCATGAATATGAAATAATCTCAGTTGCACTTCACATGTGCAACAAATACTTAAGCGTTTGATTAAATATTATTAAGTAAAGCAAGAAAAATTTCAATTCCTCATGACGACTACTTTCTTGCTGATTCTTGATTGACATCAAAGTCATCTCTTGAGGTCAAACTTCAAGCTTGCCTGTGACAATTGGTCAACATAAGAGCCATCTCCCAAGATCAAGTATGAGCATATCCAAGTACCTAGATGGTTGATTCTCCTTTCAGTTCTACCAACGAAGGGTGTTAAGTCTACCCTCAACATCATGCTTCTCTACGCCTCGCCATTAATCAAGTTATTGACACCACAAGCCAATATCAGCTGTTCCTCTACGTTCAAGTTATCGACATCACACTTCTCTACGCCTCGTCATTAATCAAGTTATCTACACCACAAGCCAACATCAGCTCCTCCTCTACCTTCAACATCAACATCCATGGTACCTCCAAGCTTTGGCTTTGTTCGCTCATCTTTGACATCACCATCCCCATTGTATCTCGCTTTGCATCGCATCCATCAATGCATTTCCTTCATTCTCATCATTATCAAATGGTGGGCAAGTAAACACTATCCAAGTTGCAACTTGAGAAACCCTTCACCCACAGTTTGCGTTTTTGCGTTTTTACATTTTGCGATTAGGGTTTGCAACCCCAAAAAGGGGCCCCACCCTAGACTGATTATCCCTATTTATAGGCCACTCTCTCATTCATTCCTTACGGCTGATCCTTCAATCCGTCACTCCCACTCTCTCTTCGTCAGTCTTCTGACACTTTCTCTTCCATCATCTCTCTCTCTCCTCTCCTACCACCATCTCCACACTCTCCTTGCGCCACCCTTCATCTCTAGTTGGTTGTGTTTATGGTGGCAGTGTGCTCCTCTTTAGCTGACGTCCATCCTCCATTGTTGGCGATGGCATCTTCTATGCTCCTACACCTTGCGTTTGGAGTCGACACTCTCTTGGCGTCAACATTTACCCTATCTGGCGTCATCCTCCACCCTTCTGGCGGCTCCAACTTCTTGCATTTGGCTGCCACGAAGGTTCCTCACCATCTGGTGTCTCTCTCCAACAGGTAGCACCTTCATCAGAGGCAGTTGCACCTTGCGTTTGGTTCCTGCCTGCTTCCCACCCTTCTGACATCACTCCACAGCTGGCATTTCACTCCCAAAGGCTGTCTTCATCTGCGTTTTCAACATCTGGCTCATCCTCACCACATGGCGTCACTCCCAGCAACTAGTGTCACCTCATCAAGCTTGTGTTTGCAAATGGAGACTTCGATAGCTGTCTCCTGCTCGTACGTACCACTCTTCATCCCTCTATTTGCAGACTCAGAGGCTCCTCACCCTTTGACGGCAATCTCCCTGCTCGAGGCAACACCTCCTCATCCTGCATTCACAGACTCAGAGGCTTCTTCGGTAGTCTTCCTGCACTCTAGGGCTTCCTTCGTGCTACGGCACCCTTGTATCAAATTCACTTCATCAGCATGAATTATCTTTCATCATCTTCTGTGTTACTTTTCTCTCTCAGTGTTTGCCGTACACACTGTGTTTTTCCTCGCAAACCCTACTATCTCTTTGGTCACTTAGTCATTTTGACAAACGACATCACACTTCTCTACACCTCGTCATTAATCAAGTTATGGACACCACAAGCCAACATCAGCTCCTCCTCTACCTTCAACATCAACATCCATGGTACCTCCAAGCTTTGGCTTTGTTCACTCATCTTTGACATCACCATCCCCATTGTATCTTGCTTTGCATCGCATCCATCAATGCATTTTCTTCATTCTCATCATTTTCATCATTGTCAAATGGTGGGCAAGTAAACACTATCCAAGTTGCACCTAGCTGAATGAGATCCCCCTATTGCATTACTTCATTGCATTTCCACTATGTGCATACGTCAACCATTGTTGCGGATGAAAACCTACAATTCTAGGCACCCTCCAAAAGGAAAAGCCATGCATTGTGTAGAATATTTCCTTTTGACCTCATCAAGGGGAGCATTCATGAGCCTTTATCACTCACCCAAGATCTCAAGCAACTACGAAACTACATTTACCCTCTTTCCTCTTCTTACCTTTCCATCAACATCCTTGATCATGATTGTGCATAATTGGGTCCCACTTTTATACAAACTATGTAGCCAGCTCAAAACAAGCTTTTTCTTTAAAAATGCTAAGACCCATTTACTCAAGCAACTCAAAAGAAGATATCCACCGCCTTTGTGATTCTAGTAGGTCCATGGGCAGTCCAAAGCAACACCCTCGGCTTGATGTGCCTAGGTCTCTTTGCTGTGGGAACTTTTGGATCAAGGCTGATCCATCTCTTCAATCACCCTTTTTGGGCCTAAGAGGAAGAGTTGAGCTACCAAAAAATGCCTCCTAAATTGTCATATTTTTTGGGCTTTTTTGGCTCATTAAACAGCCCCTATGTCATGTGTGGTCATCTCCTGCCTATGAGCCTCAGTTTGAGTAAGATGGGCACATTAGGAGCTCTGACAATGGATTTGCCAGTCAGATCATTTTTCTTTTTGGGCTGTTTTTGTGGAGTTGAATTAGGCTGAAAATGCATATGGTAATTTTACATTAATATTTAATTCTACTTATTCAACAAACCCAACATTCTCGGGGCTGTGTTTTGCTAACCGACATCCTATTTCAGCTGTGAGTAGTCAGTGGGTAGTCTCTGCATTTCTTATCCTGCCCCAGAACTGCTGTGTTTGGCATCCATCCTGATCATTGCTGCTGCCTTGGCTTCTTCTCTAAGATTGTAACATCAAATGTTGGTAGTTTTCTGCATTGGAATCCGTGAGAAAATCCAGCATTGCTGCCACTTTACCCTTTTTAATGACTACAAATGACCAGACAAAGTGCCAAGGGCACAAGATGTCATGCAAAAAGTTGTCTAAATGGTTGGGTCCTTGAGCTAAAACATACTGATGAATGCAGAAAACACAACAACAAGCTGACTCTGAACTGCATAAAAATCCAGCACTGCTGTCACTTTACCCTTTTTAATGACTGTAATACAAATGACCAGACAAAGTGCCAAGGGCACAAGATGTCATGCAGAAAGTTGTCTAAATGGTTGGATCCTTGAGCTAAAACATACTGATGAATGAAGAAAACACAACAACAAGCCGACCCTAAACTGCATACGCTTGCTGCCACGGTCCAAGATAGTGATGACTGCAATGAATAACAATGGCAGGTCTAGTGCATGAGAAGAGCACACATCAACTCTGTATACTCTCAATTGTTCAGAAGAAGAGTACTTAGAATCTCAGAGATAGTCATTATGAACTTTATGCAATAGTCTAGTTGATCTAATGGAGTGCATACACTCATGGTTTTGAGCATACTGCCCTTATTTTTAATATTGCCGAGCACGGCTGCATGACAAGTTGATACTGCAACAAAATTTCGTGACTTTATCTCTACAATATTACAATAATTAAAAGCACTTTGGGAAACATCATATAATCAGCCAAATCACATACTTCGTTGCCAAAAAATTTGACAAAAGAATTTAGCCTAAGTTTTTCAGGCCTATAAAAGGTCTGATGAACACAAGAAAATGGTCATGGCCACACCTGTTGATACGATGTAATCGATCTTCCTTGACTAGGTCTGCAACCTGTTTCACAGAAGCATAATTACATCACTTCAATGTTTCACTAATCATGACGTGAAAAAGTTGCAAAAGTCAGTATCCATGCATAGAGACTGCTGTCATTGAAGAATCCCCTAAGACGATATACTAATGGAAAGCTCAAACACACCAATGTGTAGCAATATGAAAAATAGAATAAGACACACATTGCAAAAAATCACCAGACAGCTAATTTACATTCATAATGTGTGTAGAGAGTATGGAAGTAAAGGTTACATATGTTTCGCTACCCTGACCTGAAACATATGTGCCCCAAATATACCAATTTGTCTAAAGGCCAGTTGTACAAAGAAATCAGCCTCGAGATATAAAAAAGTTACAACTTCTTACAATGAGCAAAAATGTTTGGTTTTAAGAAGATTTGTTTTTAAAAGTCGGGGCAGTCAAACATGCTTGGCCCATAGCATATGCATGGGAGATCAATGCTTGCGAAAATCTGCCCAGGCAAACATATGATGATATGTACTGTGGAAGTGATTTCTTTGTACTTTGATAAACAATCAAGAATCAAACCTGGTTTTCCCAAAGAGCTGCTGGTGTTCTTGGCCTGGGAGAATATGCAGCTGAATTCACCACATCAAACTTTACCTCTGTCAAAAAACACATGTAATCACTTTCAACCGAGATCACAAGTTGTCAACTGAAGAAGAAACGCAAACATCTGAAAGAATAGCTCACCTTCCATCAAACTCAATGTGTTGCAAAACTGCTGTTCCGTTTCACCTTAAGGAGAAAGAACCAGTAGTACTTTTGAAGATTAACAACAAGAGGATTCCAAGTATTATCAAAAACTAAGTCTTCATGATACTTGCAG